>NC_060142.1:218590405-218924725 GCF_021461385.2 Schistocerca piceifrons | reverse complement strand
AAGAGAGATTGAGGCAGCTTGTGGTATTACTGTAAGCCTAAGACATATTTTGTTAGCAAGATTGGTAGTAAGGTTCCTCATGGTTGATGTGTAACTGAATGTTAACAGTATTTTACAGGGTTATAATTCTGAAGAAGAGCTGAGAAATTATAATTCTGAAGAAGAGCTGAGAAATATATTTAGAAAATCGAGTGAGAGAAAAATACGTGATAATGTTGCAAAATACTTGGTTGACCACCACTCCTTGGACCTTCTTGAAATTGAGGCGTGGAAATTTATTTTGCTTTTGGAAGACCATTTAGAGGCAGTTGAATTTTCTGGTACCAGGTAAATATACTTTATTTTTCATTGGTGAAATGTAAACAGGCTTTCTCAGAATGTTATTTATAACATTCGGTATGCAGTAAACGTGATGAGGATTTTTCTCCTGCAAGAGTCTTTACAGTACATTTGGAGCAAGTTGAAAGAGATCTACATCTTACTGTTTATACATGTGCTGCTAAGTGTAATAACATTGTGCAAATTATGTGCAATAGAAAAAAAGAAGAGAAATAAGAAGGAAAGGAAATGAGGAAATTTGAAAACTTGACATTCCAGATAAGGGTGTTGCTAAGAAAATCTCTTTGTCATTTAAAGTAGCAGTGTCCCCCCCCCCCCCCCCCCCCCCCCCCCCAGGTAAAAGCTTGAATGATTAAATCTCTTTATTGATATCTTCATTATCTGGCCACATGGAGCTGTAGTGTTACATTTACTTCTACCCCAACTCCATTCATACCATCCTGAAATTCAGTTCCATGGTTGTGTAAAAAACTGTGATGTTACTCTTTCTACTATGAAGAAAAAGAGATTGATCCTGGGGGGATATGATGATAACCAAAGATCACATATACCAACCCATATCTCAGCAGTAAACTGCCATCATCTATTGCAGCAGAGTGGTGAAGACAACCACATATCAAGCTCAAGCCATTTGATGCTACTGCAATCACGAAAAGAACTAAGTCACTCATTGACTATTTCTCACTGGAATGTGTACCCTGAATAATAGTTTGGTATTAATTTTTAACTGGCATCTGTGAAACTGAGAGAATGGCCAAAAGAAATATGTGATCCAAAAATGACTGAGCCTCTTATCCTACATCAGCAGTGTTTTTTAAAAATTTTCTGAATCCTTAAAAATCACAAGAGTGAATCGAAGCTTTCTTGTATTGAAATTCTTCCAAGTATCATTTGTAAAGGTGAAATTGTTCACAAATGACTTCCAGAATATCTTACTGTAATGGATATCAAAGAAAAGCCTTTAAATTTTCAACACCAAACAGATTATCTGAAACTTTTTACTTTTGTAACTCTTGTAAGTGTGTATTGAAATAATGCTGAAGCTGATAGGATTTTGATTATTTTTTATCATCATATGAATGTTGCAATTCTTCTTATTTCCGTACTTGCTAAGAAAATTTGAGAACAATTCTGCCTTATGCAAGATACCTTTGTATTTTTGTTTTCACCCAGACTTCTTGTGCTATTTTCTGTGGGCATGATAATTTTTGTTCTGCAAAATTGTTTCACATTAACCTTTAAAGAAACTTTTGGTGCAAAATGTTGACATTTGTAAAATGAGCAGTTATTGTAAGTGATTTTACATTGGAGCTGACATGTGTGTCACTGATTTGAGGCATTCTATGTTGTTTATTTATGATATGTCTAAAGTTTCTAGTTTTATAGTACATTTGAAAATAAAGTGGATGCATGTATTTGTTTATGTACCTCACATGGAGCTATTGGGTATTTATGCTAGTAGCTTTAGTTCTACTGTGCAAACTACAGCTTGTCATCTGCAAACAGCAAAACATTATTTTATTTTTCTGGTTATTATGAATTTCCAACCAAGAGTCACCATGTATCGTGTTGTTTGAGTTTTTTTGATGCTTTAGTGCTTTTACTTCTTTATGTCAAGATAACACGCATTTTTCAATTGTATTTGTCATTACGTATAAATTTTATATGATTTTGTGCCAAGCTCAAAGTTTTCACTGCTATTATATGTTGCTGTGACTGTGGTATTATTTTCTTTCATGGTATGTTTGTTTTGGATGTGGCATGCAGGATTGAAGTGTTGTTGACGTTTGTTGTGTTTAGTTCGTATGTTGTGTGTGTGTGTGTGTGTGTGTGTGTGTGTGTGTGTGTGTGTGTGCGTGTGCGTGTGCATGTGCGTGTGCGTGTGCGTGTGTGTGGGGGGGGGGGGGGGGGGGGAGGGAGAGAGAGAGAGAGAGAGAGAGAGAGAGAGAGAGAGAGAGAGTTGTGGATAGGTGTATAGAGAGAGTGGTGTGCAGTGTGGGTAGGTATATTTATATAGTTCATTTATAGTAGCAAAGAGGGCTATATTGCACAGTGATATGTATTCGTTTAGTTCTCTCTTTTCCTGGGCTATTGATTTTGGGATGTGATAGTTTTCTTCTCATGGTAATTCTTGGTATAGGCTGTTACTAATTTTAAGGATTTTTAAATCAGTTTCTATGTCGATTAGGTGGTGACTCTGTGCTGTTAAGTGATCAGTAAATGTTGAATGTTAGCTATTGCTTTTCATTGCTGTGAGATCCTCTGTATACCTGGTTCTAAAATTCCTGCATGTTTGACCCACATATACAGCAGTTGCAGGTTAGTTTATATATTCTAGACTGGCTGTATTTATCAGTGTTGGTGATATTTCTTCCAACTCTGTTCTATATAGTGTTTTGGTTCTGTATGCTGTGTTGAACCTTGCCTCTTTAATATTGCCCACCCTGTGTGTGTGAATTTGTTGTTGCAAGTCATTTGTGCCATTTATTGCTTACTATCTGCTGATTTGTTGTGTGTGTGTGTGTGTGTGTGTGTGTGTGTGTGTGTTATGTATTGCCTGTTTTTGTACTTTATTGTTTATTTTATGTACAGTCTTTGTATCATACCCATTCTCATGTTTGTTTTATTGTGTTCCGTTTTTCTGTATACTTATGTTTGTTGATGGGTGTTTTGTTCTGTCTGTGTAGTAAATACCTGGAGCTGGGTTCTTTATAAGTTATAGGGTGATTGGATTGGTTCCTATAAATTGTGAACTCATGTTTGTTGTTTGTCTTACGTATTGTGAGATCTAAGAAATTGAGTTTTTTATCTGTGTCTGTTTCAGTGGTGACTATTTATGGGTGCAGGGCGTTAATGTCTTCATGAAGTTCCTTTATACGAGATTGTGGTTCATATATTAGGCAAATTATATCGACCACACATCTGTACCAATATTTTATTTTGTATTGCTCTGGTTTTACTATTTTGTCAAGGATTTGATTTTCTGTCTTGTAGCTGGAGATTTCTTTGTATAATGTTGATAATTTCTGATGTTGGAGTTTGTGTGTACATGGAAATTATGTAAACTGAAATTATTGTTGCCATTTCTGGTGTGTTACTTGAGTTCTTCCGGCTTCGTTTTTGGTATGTTTGTATATTCTCTGTTGCAGTGTGTGTGTGTGCCTTTTTTGGCTAAGAAGTATGTCGGTGCTTTGGTGAAGTCAATTAGTGGGCGTAAGGGGGTACCTGGTTTTGAATCTTGGGCAATGATTTTAGAGTGGGGGGCCTTGGGATTTTTCTGTGTCATTTATTTAATTTGTGTGTCTGTGAAAATTGTTTCTATGTTTTTCAGGGTTTTCTGTAAGTTTCTTTGGTATCAGTATGTTTGATCACTTATTAATTCTGTGATGTTGCTTTGAATGAATTCTAATGTTTTATCAGTGTATTCCTTTCCTTTTTTGAGTGCAATCAAATTGGCATTGTCAGATTTCGTGGTTATGGCATTTTCTTGTCTTAATTTCTTCTGTAGCTTTCTGTAGGTTTTTTTTCTTCAGATGTCATTGTGTTTTCTTTTATGAGGGTTTTGTTCTTTCTGATTACGTGTTTTATTTGCTTGTTAAGTTTGCATTGAAATCAGGTGTGTTCAGTCTTTCTTGTTGCTTTATGATGTATTCAGTTTCTTCTATGATATTTGCCCTTTTCAAGCAGGCTGTTTTCTCATTCACATAAATTTTAGGTATGTCTTCAGGTATGTATACAGCTTCTTTTTCCTTGAGCATTGGTGATGGGCAATATTCAGACAGTCAGTTCCAGCAATCTGCGGTAGGTCTTTGTCCCATTGGTCTAGCACTCTTTGTTGTCATCTGTCTCTATCTCTTGGACTCCATTCCAGTACCGCCTTTATCCAGCTGTCATCATTTCTACCGGCAACATTGCTGGCACATTGCCATTTCATAGTGGCTGATCTCTCCAGGATGTTTTTGACGTCAGTAATTGATCTGATGTCTTGTGTCGTTTTTGTCTTTTCTTGTAACACCCAACATGCTTCCGGTGCTGTCGTAAGCTTCTGTCTTGTGTATTCAGAAAGGTCCAGGTCTCACAGATGTAAGTCATCCTGATAGAACACACTGACAAAAAACTATTTTTTCAGGTTTAGTGCGATGTCTGACCTGAAGATAGTTGAATGTCTTCCAAATGATTACCAGCATAGCATGGTGCATTGATAGATTTCCAATCTTATGCCTCCTGTCTTATTTACAAGCTGGCTTTTTGATGGATTTGTTCTCTGTCAGTGTCCAGTAGTGTATTTTTTAATTGTGAGTTTCCTACCAGGCTCAATTTAGTAAACATTATGTTGATCTTGGAAAGGTTTTTGTTCAGTCCCACTGCCTGACATTCTGAGGTGAGATGCAATACCAACATCTATAGCTCATCAGAATCATTTTTCTGTAGCACAGTGACATCTGCAAATCTCATTTTGTTAAGTCTCTTTCTGTTGATTTGAATGTCTCTTTCTGTCTAGTTTGGTTTTGACATTTCCACTTCCAGGATGGGGGAGATGGGATTATCTTTTGTCACTCCTTTGTAAACTGCAAACTCTTAAATTAGTTTCCGGACACTAACAAAAGCTGCAGAAGTTTTGGATGTATGATACAGGATTTTAATAGAAGCCACCTCTACCTCTTGCTCAACTAAGGCTTGCATGACAGCAAGATGGTTGACTGAATCAAAAGCCATGTCATAAACTACAGAAGCTGTACATGGTCTAGTGGGCTGATGCTGCTGTGGAATCCATCCTGCTCTATGGGTTGAGCTGTGTCAGGCATGGAACTGATATGATTTAACAATATTCTTGTAAAATTTTGTACAAAATCCTGAATAGGCTTATGAGATGATAGTCTTTTATGTCATGAATGCTTCCTTTCTTATGGAGCAGTGCTTTGTTCCTTTCAGAACTGTAACTAAAATTAATGCCTCAGTGTTGCAAGAGCGAGAAATAACAACACAAAGATGAAATGAAAGAGTATAATTTTTGTCATATGTCACAAAGTTGACAACTACAAAGATAGTATGAGTGCTGCTGCTGCTGATGATGATGATGAATTCTTTCAGAACTTGTATTTTCCTTCCTAAGGGTTTGTTAGAAAGGTTGCAAAGGAGGGGCAGGTCACTCATGATCTGGGGTAAGAGTAACCTGCTCCTCCTCTCCAACCTATGGTAGTTAATAGCTACTTCCTTCCTGAGGAAAAAACATGAAAGTTCTACAAGGTAGGATTAATTTTAACTACTTTTAAAAATTGCTAGTGACATTATTTGGAGTTTTGCACCCTGGTGGTTAAGTATTGATATGATTTTAATTTGAGACATTTGCTTTTGTTTGGGAAGAGAGAGAAAACAGTGACAATGCCTTTGCTATGTTATTTCTCCTTGAGAGAGTAAGGTCAACATGGCATAAACTTATACTTATTGTGGAAATGAAGAAAAACTAAATGTGGATGGTCAACAAAAAAAACTAGAGTAAAGCTTGAAGGGAAGTCACTATTCTTGCACCATAATGATGGATGTATGGGTCTCATTAATAATGTTTTGATATAATATTGAAATCTGGAGTTGACAGTGCACTCATACTTTTGTTGAAATTCATTAACAAATCCACAAATATTATAAAAATGTGTGTGTGTGTGTGTGTGTGTGTGTGTGTGAGTGTGTGTGTGTGTGTGTGTGTGTGTATGTAATGTATGTATGTATGTATGTTCCACAGATTCTCATAAACCACTGGACCGATTTGAACTGAATTTATCATTTACTGTCTGGAAAGAATCGCTGTGGGTGTAAGAACTTCCCATCTGTCAAAAGGCTGGGGGTGGGGTTGAAAAAGCAGTGTGGCCCATGATGCATGAATACCCATACTTTATTTGTCCAGTATTTGAGAATGAGAGCAGATGATGATTTGCAACAAACCTTACACACAATTTCTAACCTTTATATAATGTCTCATTTACAATGCCCATAAAATACTGAAAAGAAAAAAGGTTATTACTTACTACGTTTGTGCTGTTCATGCATTAAAAGTGCTGCAAGAAAAATATTTTATTTTATTACTTCTTCACTACTAACTATATTAGTGGCACATTACGCAGACAATATTTGCATATACCTCTGAATGTACCATCAAAAGTAAATCATTGTAGACACCTGGTTCAGGAGATATGACATCATAAACACTGAGATGCATGAAAAACTGCCACACCATGCATTATGTTTAAATTTGTTACTTCTTTGCTACAAACTCTATTCATAACACATTTTGCAGACAGTAGCCACATACACCGCAGGATGTACTTACAAAATTATATCATTGTACGATACATGGTTCAGGAGATATGACATCATAAACATTGAGCTGTATGAAAATGGAACAGCAGGATGAAATTTTCTAAAGATACAGGTGAAATATATGTATAAATATGTGTGAAATATGTTAAATATGCATGAAACACATATGACATATGCTTACGTGGGCAAAGCCACAGGTAGAAACCTGCTCCTAAACTTGTGGATTGATTTCAACCAAATTTGGTAATGTATTACTTGCTATTTGGGGGAAAAAAACACTGTGGGGGTGAGACCCGGTAACCTAAAATGGGAAGCCAGATTAGAACGAATGTTAGACATAAGTGTCAGAAGTAAAAAATTGTAAGTCCATAATTTTTTTGGAGGTCCAAGGTCACAAAAAGAACACAAATTTGCAGATCTTATTATGTCAGTCCAACTTTAGATGCAAATCAATATAACTAAATTTAAACTCAGGCTCACAGTAATGTGAGACAATTTTCATTTCTCCACAGTTTACTGAGATAATCGTGCACTTATTAAGTAAAGTAAAGCAGTCATCAATCTGAAGATTATTTTGAACAGCACAATGCTTTACTAGGCAGGTCCTATTGGAGCTGGTTTGGGACTGCCTTCCTCAGATCTTTAAACTTACTCACCCAGCCAGTTATAGGAGGATGTACAGTTTTAACGTGGATTCCAGACTACAGTGCAACTCTGCATTTTCTCATGTCAACCATTGATGAAAGAAGTGATAAATGACAAATAAAAATCCTAAGCTATACCAGGAACTAAACGGAGACTTTTGGATTTGTAGTCTGGCACTTTACTGCTGAGTCACCAAGCCATACCAAGTACAACTGTAAACATTGCTACTGTAAAATAATAATGAAATCATTACCAGAAAAATATTGAACTAGTCACTGTACTTGGCATAGTTTCAATGCACATCTTTTGGAATCTTGAAGAGTATTGCTGTAGACGTTAAGATCAGTAACTACAATACAAATTGTTACCAAAGGGAAGATACACACATCAGCTAGAGAAAAAGGTGGCTAAGTCAAAAAAATTCCTCCGTGGAAACAGGATACTGCAGTCCCCCAGTTTAAGTTATGCTATGAATGAGAAAATGAAAAATTTGCTAATAACTGTAGAACTGAAAAGCAACTAAAATGTCAAAATGGATCAAGGCACCCACAATAATTTTTTTTGTTATAATCTAACTAGTGTTGAGTGCGCACTAATGATGCTTTTGCACACTAAGGAAGCTTTCAGAATGGACTCAGTTCTTGTGTACGTGATTAATGAAAGGTAATTTTGTTAAACTAGTAAAATCTGTGCTAAATAATGTTTATTATTAGTTTGTGAAGTTAGTTGAATTTAAATTGTTTAACTTACCTATATCATGATATTTTCTTGTAAATGTTGTTGTTGCATTTCAATCATTTCTCAAATCATAAATGCTATTTTTCTACTCCAACTGATACTCATTAATTCATTATTCACTATACATAGTACATACGATCATTTATCCAAGGATTACATGTGTCATTCAGGATATACTGTTGGGGGAGAGCCGGCCGCAGTGGCTGAGCTGTTCTAGACACTTCTGTCTGGAGCAGCGTGACCACTACAGTCGCAGGTTCGAATTCTGCCTCGGGCATGGATGTGTGTGATGTCCTTTGGTTAGTTAGGTTTTAGTAGTTTTAAGTTTTAGGGGACTGATGACCTCAGATGTTAAGTCCCATAGTGCTCATTTTTTGTTGGGAGGGAAAGTCGCTGAGGTATGTCTGTGCTCTGACAAGTTTGATGACTGAGCTAGACCACTATGTATTGCTTATCTGCCATTCAGCATTTCATGTATATAATGAAGCTACCGTTCCTTATACTATTGGTCTTGAAAATAATGAGTAACAGTTAAGTATTCCTCCATTAGTAACATCAAATGAAAATAACATTTTCTTAAGCTATTCAGTAAATCACTTCAGCCCTAGAGTGAAAGAACTGTAAGGCACATTTGTAAAACAATTGCTGGATTTTCTAGATAAATAATGTTTTTTTTTTCATTTAAGGATACACAATGTGTTCTATCAGTTGTTTGTTAATAAGATTTGTCTATTTATTCTTCACTTGCAGTTTTAGGTTCCTATGTCTTGGCATGACCATACAAGTTAAGATGAATACTGTATTGAAAACATATGAGTACCTTCAGTTAGATGGAAAATAAAGTCATGTGGAACACGTGCCCAAAGTTCACCTTTTTTGTGAAGACTGTTAACAGATCATGTAATTTTTTGTTGTTAATTGCTGTATTTAGATTAGCATGTATGAGCTACTGATCTGAGATTTGTCCATTTGTTGTACAGTGAATTCATGTACCAGACAACCAGTAAAAAACAAAAACAAATGCAGAATAAGGAATTTTTGGGAACAGATCAGAAGCTAACAGTGGATGTTGTTCTTAAACAACCACCTGACTGGAAATCATTAGTGTTGACTGAGATTTTCTTTAATGTTCCAGGTAATTAATTCATTCATTTTGTTCCTCTGTTCTTGTGTATAATGTATCATAATGAACCAGTTTTCAGACTTTATAATACAGTTTATCTTTACATGTGGCTAAATGCTACCAATTCACAAATTTCTAAGTATAATAATGAAAAATTCTTTAGTTTAACAATGCCTCTGAGTATTTACTAGTTCATAGTATGTGTGCTACAAGTTTTTAAATAAAATTTTGTCTAACTAAGACAACCAATTATTGAGGAAAATGAAAATTACTTTTAAAGTTAATTTTGCCACCAGTCAGGAATTTTAAATCATTTGGCAGGTGATCAAAATTTTTTGTTTGCGCTATAGTTAATCCTTTTTTTGAGCCTAGTTAATATTGATCTAAGTTTTTTATTATTGTGGAGATATAATAAGCAGAGGATTCATGATGTCACAAACTTGAAGCCAATGTCTGCCCTGTTAGTATGGCCAAACATTAGTTTCTGGTGGAAGTGTTCTGATAAAAAGTAACAGCTTGCATCATTTACAGGTGTAAAGTCATTCTGATATTGTCTAAAGTGTAAAGGAATCACATTTGATTTGTAAGTGGACTCATTCAATCAATATTTTCTTTTATATATATGAATTTTAGTTGAGCTGGGATTACTCTCACTGTAACAGTTTTATTTCTTTAATTTGGCTTTAGATTTCCAACTCAAAGAGCACTCCAGTTGAATGCTGTGAGAAGGAAACATTGCAAACCATCCAGACGTAGCAAAATGTGTTCTCAGAATTTTTTGGAAAAGGACATAGATGGAACAAAATTGCGTACTAAGGAAAATAGTGGATTACGAAACAGTCTTTTCTCATCACATATTTCACTTCTTGGTTATTCAAAACATGTAACAAAAGGGAAGCTACGTTAATGAGATCAAAGGAATCATATTACAGGATCAAATATGCTTTCCTGATACTGTATTATTCATGAAAGCACTGTAATATTTACTATTTGACACGACTGTTGTGTGGACATAACAGAAAATAAGAACAAGAAGGAATTGCAAAGAGTAGTCTGCTAATGTTTATGGGCTACTAACATGGCGACTCTGGCTTCAAAGCAATGTTCAGCGTAAGTCTGTAGTGCCACCTCCCCTTATTATATCTCCATATTTATTATGGACATTATTACTCTTCAGAACTGCAGTGAAGCCTATACAGCAATTTTCATTATACGTGTAGTTGGCAACTGTATTTATAATGTGTAACTCATTAAAGTGATGCCTTCCAGTTTTCATGGATGAGCATTGCAAATTATTCTTGCTGTATGCTTTTTTGCATATGACACACTTTCATGTAATTGAAACAGTGGTGGTGGCTGCTGGGTATTCTATAGTCTGAATGGGCTTATAAATGAGTTCCATGATGAGACACTATGGTTAGAGGCAGTCTCACCAGTTTTAGTCCAGGAAAAGTGCTCATCCTATATGCCCCTGTTGGTGGTCTGATATGCAAATGATAGCTACATGAGTCTTTCATGAGATACAAGACCCAGGAACCAGACAGATTCTTTGAAAATTAGTGTTGTGTCATTAAAACATATTTCTGATTAACTAAAATTATGATCAAAATGTAACACACAACCTTTTTAATTGTTTAAAAAGTGAAACCTTCCTTTTGTCTTGCTCCTGCACTCTCTGAAACCAGTGGAGGAGGAGTTAATAATTAAGTTGTCTACAAACAGAGAACACATCACAAACTGTTCACCAGTCAGTTCTAATGTTCATTGCAATGACAGAGAGGGTAACCTGTAAAATGCCTCCTCAACAAGCAGCAGTCTCGTGTCTGCATTAACTGGGAGTGTATCTCCTATACAGTAGTGGAATGATCTTTCAACAAGGAAGGATTTCATTCAAATTTATGTGTTTCCACTGAAGCTGGGTCTTATTTCAATCTGTCCTACAGTGATGGCTGAAAATGGGGTACACTATAATAGTGACTACAATTTAGTAGCCTGCATTATTAAACAGCACAGTGGGCAAACACAAAATGTTAATAAAGGTATAGTATTAGGAACAGAAAGCTGGTTGGAACTGGAAGTGAATAGCAATGAAATCGTAAATTCAGTTTGGAATATATATTGTAAGGATAGGTTGGCTCAAAAATGGCAATCAATTGCTTTTGTAGACCTCCTGCATCAAGAGCTATAGTGGTAGAGTGCTTCAGAGTAAACTTGCACAGTTTTATGAATAAGTTGCCTGATCATGCTAGTGTAATAGTGGAAGACAGCAACTTACCAGGTATAAAATTGGAGAGTCATGCCATTGAACTTGTATGGATAGGGATTCATTTGACATTTTCTGAATCTCTTGTCCAAAAATTACTTTGAACAGGTAGTTAGAGAACCAACTCATGAAGATAATATCTTAGAGCTCCTAGTAACAAACAGGCCTGAACTTTTCAAACCAGTTAACATAGAGGAGGGTATCAGTTATCATCAGGCTGTGATAACAGCTTTGACTAGGGGTGTTATGTGGACTGTTGAGAAAAGTAGGAATATATCTTTGCTTAGCAAGAGTGCCAAGGTAAAAGTTGCTGAGCATCTGAGTTGCCAACATCAAATATTCAGTGCCGAGGATGAAAATGTAGAGCAGAAATGGAAAAAAAATTTAAAAAATCATTCGGTATGCTGCAGACAAGTATGTTCTGAACTATGTCTTAAAGAATGGGAAAGACCCTTAATGATTGAATAGCCATGCTAGAAAACTATTACATAAATAAAGAGAGCTTCATTACAGATTTAAGATAAGTCCAAAATTTGCTGACAAACAAAGGCTGAAGAAGCAAAAATGAAAATAAGTAGACCAGTGAGAGAAGTATTCAATGACTATGAAAGCAAAATTTTGCCAACTGAACTGACTAAAATCCTAAAAGATTTCAGTTTTACATAAAATCAGTAAGCAGTTCAAAATCATCAGTTCCTCAGTGATCATAATGGGACTGAAAAAGAAAATGGCAGACAGAAAGCTGAAATACTGAATTTGGTTTTCCAAAACTGTTTTATCATGGACAATGGTAATGTGGCCCTCTTTTCAATCACTGAACAAACTTTGAAATGCCAGATACTGATCACAGAATTGAAAAGTATTACAGTTGCTTTACAATGGAAAGGCATCCGGACCAGATGAGATACCTATAAGATTCTACAGAGATTATGTGAAAGAACTTGCTCCCTTCTAGCAGCAATTTATCATAGGTCGCTGGAGTAATGAAGAATATGTAGGTCATTCCCATTTTCAAGAAGGCTCATAGGACAGATGCACATAATTGCAGATCTGTATTGCTGACATCAGTCAGTTGTAGAATTATGGAACTTGTCGTATCCTTATATATTATGATGTTTTTGGAGAATGAAAATCTCTTCTATTAAAATCAACATGGATTCTGCAAGCAGAGATCCTGTGAAACTCAGTTCTCTCTGTTCTTCCATATATCCACAGTGCTGTATACATCAGTGTTTAGGTTGATGCTGTGTTCCTTGGCTTCAGGAAGACATTCGACACTGTCTCGCACCCTTTTTTTTGTGAAAAAATTCACGCTTATTGAGTATCAGACCAGATTTTTTACTGGATTCGAGACTGGATTCTGTATTCGAGACTTCCTTGCAGATAGAACTCAACACATTTCTTGTGATGGAACAATATCAACAGATATAAAGGTAATTTCAGGAGTTCTCCAAGGGAGGATGCTTACTGTTTACAGTATAATGATGTAGCAGACGATGTCAGAAACTACATAAAGCTGTTTTCAGATGATGTGGCTGTCTATAACGAGATAGTAATGCAGGTGATTGTAATGGTTTGCAGGAGTACCTGCAGAGTATTGATGAATGTTACTGGGACTCGCAGTTGACCCTGAACATAAATAAATGTAACATATTGCACAAACAAATGCAGATGCCAGATGCAGATGGCACCACTATTCATACTCCCTCACCTTCTTCATTCTCACTCCTCTCTTCTCCCCTCTCCCTCCCACCTGCACTTCTTACAGAGTCCCTCATTTTTATTCAATCTATATAACTCTATCAGTCAACAAATCCTCATTCACATTATTCCCTCAGTGGTTTCCCTCTCCCTATCTTGCCACCCCTTGCTAATATCCGCTTCTTAATCCACCTATGCAAGATGTCTGGTGGTGTATTTCTATCCCATCCTTTGCTATTCCTCCCTCTTGTGAGGGATGCAACAACTGTGACCTCATACTGTTGTAGCCTTGTCAATTCCTTCTCTTCACTGTTTTCTTATTTATCTCACATATTTCACCAGACCTAATTCATCACACCATTCAAGCAAGATCATTGGAAAAATGCAGTTGTGTGCATATGTCCACATTTATCTGTACCTATGTGCACTGAAAAAAGAATACTAGTTTGTAAGCTGAACTGTTACATTCAAGTAGTAGTTTATCCACTTATGTACAGCTCAACATTTCCACTATACCATGTGTGGAAATAGTGTAGTTTATTTAGTTTTTGTCTGAATGGCAGTTGGGCAAGAGCTGACGGTAGATACATGATTGGTTTGGTTACACAGTCTTTCCTGTATATACTATTTGATTCGTTCATCCATCATGTAGATTTCATCACAAGGAAGAAACTTCAGAGATACAGAATACTCTGCTAACTGCTATTCATACTTATATCAGCTAAATTAAATCAAGTAAATTATAATTATAGGTGAATATGAAGTGGAGGGAAAGGAATGAAGGAGGAAGCCCCTGGTAGAATTTTGCACAGAGCATAATTTAATCATCACTAACAACTGGTTAAGAAAAGAGATTTTCACTCTGCAGCGGAATGTGCGCTGATATGAAATGTCCTGGCAGATTAAAACTGTGTGCCGGACTGAGACTCGAACTCGGGACCTTTGCCTTTTGCGGGCAAGTGCTCTACCATCTGAGCTACCTAAACATGACTCACACCTCGTCCTCAGAGTAGGAGACGAGGTACTGGTGGAAGGAAAGCTGTGAGGATGGGGTGTGAGTCGTGCTTGGGTAGCTCAGATGGTAGAGCACTTGCCCACGAAAGGCTAAGGTCCCGAGTTCGAGTCTCTGTCCAGCACACAGTTTTAATCTGCCAGGAAGTTTCAAATGGTTAAGAATCTTAAAAGAAGGTTGTATACATGGGAGAGACGTGTAGAAACTGGAAGTTTTCAGATTGATTATATGGTGGTTAACAGAGATTTTGCAAACAGATTTTAAGTTGTAAGACATTTCCAGAGGCAGATGTTGACTCTGACCACAATTTATTGGGTATGAACTGTAAATTAAAACTGAAGAAATTGGAAAAAGGTAGGAAATTAAGAAGATGGGACCTAGATCAATTGAATGAACCAGAGGTTGTTAAGTGTTTCAGAGCATTTGGCGATGGCTGACTAGAACAAGAAAGGGAATACAGTAGATGGCGAAAGAGTAACTTTAAGAGATGAAGTAGTGAAGGTAGCAGAGGATCAAATAGGTAAAAAGAGAAAGCCTGGTAGAAATCCTTTGATAACACAAGAGATATTGAATTTCATTGATGAAATGAGAAAGTATAAAAATGCAGTTTATGAAGCAGATGAAAGGGGATACAAATGTTTAAAAAATGAGATTAACAGGAAGTGCAAAATGGCTAAACAGGAATGGCTAGAGGACAAATCTAAGGGTTTATGAGCATATTGTAATAGTGGAAAGATAGATATCACCTACAGGAAAATTAAAGAGGCCTTTCGGGAAAAGTGAAGCAGCTGTATGAATATCAAGAGCTCAGATGGAAACCCAGTCCTAAGCAAAGAAGGGAAAGCTGAAAGGTGGAAGGAGTGTATAGAGGGTCTGTACAAGGGAGATGAACTTGAAGGCAATATTATAGAAAACAAACAGAGGGTAGATGAAGATGAGATGGAAGATATGGTACTGCAAAAAGAATTTGACAGCACTTCAAAAGCTCTAAGTTGAAACAAGACCACATGAGTAGATGATATTCCGTTAGAACTGCTGATATTCTTCGGAGAGCCACCCATGAAAAAACTCTTCCATCTAGTGTGTGAGATACGTGAAAGGAGAAATATTCTCAGACTTCAAGAACAATGTAGTAATTCCAATTCCAAAGAAAGCAGTATGACAGATGTGAAAATTACTGAACTATCAGTTAAACAAGTCGTGGTTGCAAAATACTAACATGTATTCCTTACAGAAGGTGGAAAATCTGGTAGAAGCCTACTTCAGGGAAGATCAGTTTGGATTCCGGATGAATGTAGGAATATGCTAGACAATACGGGCCCTATGACTTATCTTAGAAGATAGATTAAGGAAAGGCAAATGTTTGTTTATAGCATTTGTACGCTTAGAGAAAGCTTTTGACAATGTTGACTGGAATGCTCTTGTTGAAATTGTGAAGGTAGCAGGGGTAAAATACAGGGAGCAAAACATTATTTACAACTTGAGTACAAATCCGATGGCAGTTGTACAGAGTCAAGTGTATGAAAGGGAAGCAGCAGTTGAGAAGGGAGTGAGGCAAGGCTGTAACCTATCCCCAATGTTATTCAATCATTATTTGTTGAACAAGCAATAAAGGAAATGAAAGAAAAAATTGGAGTAGGAATTAAAGATCAGGGAGAAGAAATAAAAACTTCGAGGTTTCCTGACGGCATTGTAATTCTGTCAGAGACAGCAGAGGACTTGGAAGAGGAGTTGAATGGAATGGACAGTGTCTTGAAAGGAAGATGTGAGATGAACATCAACAGAAGCAAAACAAGGATAAAGAAATGTAGTTGAATTAAATCAGGTGATGCTAAAGGAATGAGATTAGGAAACAAGACACTTAAGGTAGCAGATCAGTTTTGCTATTTGGCTGGTAAAATAACTGATAATGGCTGAAATAGTGGGGATATAAAATGCAGACTGACAATGTCGAGCAAAGCATTTCTGATGAAGAGAAATTTGCTAACATCAAATGTGGATATAAGTGTTGTAAAGCCTTTTCTGGAGATATTTGTCTGGAGTGTAGCCATGTATGGAAGTGAAACATGGACGATAAAAGGTTTAGATAAAAAGAGAAAAAAGAGAATAGAAGCTTTCAAAATGTGGTGCTACAGAGGAAGGTTAAATGTTAGATGGGTCAATCATGTAGCTGATGAGGAGGTACTGAATACAGCTGGGGATACGAGAAAGAAATTTGTGCTACAACTTGACAAAAAGAAAGGATTGTTTGATACGACATGTTTTGAGATATCAAGGGATCACCAGTTTAGTATTGGAGGGAAGCGGCGGCAGTGGTGGTGGTGGTGGTGGTGGTGGTGGTGGTGGTGGTGGTGGTGGGGGGGGGGGGGAAGGGGGGGGAGGTAAGAGGGCAGGGTTGGTTGGTTTGTGGGATTAAAGGGACCAGACTGCTACGGTCATCGGTCCCTAAGAGGGCAGGGGATTGTAGAGGGAGTCCAAGAGATGATTACAGTGAGCAAATTCAGAAGGATATTGCTTGCAGTAATTATTCATAGATGAAGAGGCTCGCACAAGACAGAGTAGCATGGAGAACTGCATCTAACCAGTCTTTGGACTGAAGAGCACAACAGCAACAAAAAATTAGAATGAAAGTTGCTACTTTGAAAAAAGCTGCTACCTGAATATTTCTGTAAATACTTCTAAAAAATTGAGATTGATATTTTCAAATTTTTTAGCTCTATTTGAAGCATTGTTTATTATTTTAAATAAACCTCCATCATATTATCAAGTACATTAATTATATTATTAAGTTTTATTCTGTATCAGCAAGCAGTGCTTTCCCATAAAACTTTAGTGTACCCTAGTAAGTGATCAGCAACCAGATGATATAATTTAAGAGCATCAGTTTTTTAAAGTATTAGCTGTTGGGATTAATATATAAGATACTTACTGCATCTTTTAGTGTTAATATAGCATGACAGATTAAATATGCCACCTGCCTTAAAAATAATTACATCAAAATGAAAATTCATTTGAGGAGACTATAAAATTATAAAAGGATAGAGTAGCTGGCCAGTACATACTCTCAGAAGGCAAAATATCATTACCGCTGACATACACATTGACAGTGAAAATGTTTATCCTTTTTGTTAAAATTATTAATTCTTTCCTCAGAAAGCAAAGAGGAATAGGTTTGACAAGGTTAGAAAGGAGTTACAGGAGGTTGTGAGCACAACAGATGAATCTCTTCGCCGGCTGTTGTGGTCAAGCGGTTCTAGACACTTCAGTCTGGAACGGCGCGACCTCTACGGTCGTAGGTTCGAATCCTGCCTCGGGCATGGATGTGTGTGATGTCCTTAGGTTAGTTAGGTTTAAGTAGTTCTAAGTTCTGGGGGACTGATGACCTCAGATGTTAAGTCCCATAGTGTTGAGAGCTATTTGACCCATTTGAATCTCTTCTTCACGTAGGGTCTTAGTGATGTGCCACTCCTTTGTAAGCTTGTTAAGCCTATCCCACTTTCCACCCTGTTGAAAGAAATAATGGTGTTGTTGTTGATGTTGTTGTTGTGGTGGTGGTGGTGGTGGTGGTGGTTGTTGTTGTGGTAGTGGTAGTGGTTGTGGTTGTGGTCTCTAGTCTAAAGACTGGTTTGATGCAGCTCTCCATGTTACTGTGTCCTGTTCAAGCTGCTTCGTCACCAAATAACCACTACAATATACATCCATTTCAACATGCTTTCTGCATTCATTCCTCAGTGTCTCCCCATTACCAAATTGACAATTCCTTGCTGCCTCAGAATGTGTCCTATCGGCTGATCCCTTCTTTTGGTCAACTTGTGCCATAGATTCCTTTTTTCCTTGACTCAGTTCAGTACTATTGTAACCCTATGCAGTGCGCATACTTAATTAAATAGCGTGCACCTGTATGGTTGACCTACAGAGGCTGCCTCACTTGGCATGGTTTTTGTGACTAAGGAACAGTTCACTATTAAACTGTGCGTATATGTAAGCTACACTATGTGATCAAAAGTATCCAGACACCTGGCTGAAAATGACTTACAAGTTCATGGCACCTTCCATCGGCAATGCTGGAATTCAGTATGGTGTTGGTCCACTCTTAGCCTTGATGACAGCTTCCACTCTCGCAGGCATATGTTCAGTCAGGTGCTGGAAGGTTTCTTGGGGAATGGCAGTCCATTCTCCATGAAGTACTGCACTGAGGGGAGGTATCAATGTCAGTCGGTGAGGCCTGGAATGAGATCAGTGTTCCAAAAAATCCCAAAGGTGTTCTATAGGATTCAGGTCAAGACTCTGTGCAGACCTGTCCATTACAGGGATGTTATTGTCGTGTAACCACTCTGCCACAGGCTGTGCATTATGAACAGATAGTCGATTGTGTCGAAAGATGCAGTTGCCATCCCCAAATTGCTCTTCAACAGTGGAAAGCAAGAAGGTGCTTAAAACATCAAAGTAGGACTGTGCCGTGATAGTGCCATGCAAAACAACAAGAGGTGCAAGCCCCCTCTGTGAAAAACACGACCACACCATAACACCCCAGCCTCTGAATTTTACTGTTGGCACTGCACACGCTGGCAGATAATGTTCACCAGGCATTCGCCATACCGACACCCTGCCATTGGACTGTTACATTGTGTACCATGATTCGTCACTCCACACAGCATTTTTCCATTGTTCAGTTATCCAATGTTTATGCTCCTCACACCAGGTGAGACGTTGTTTGGAATTTACTGGTGTGATGTGTGGCTTACGAGCAGCCACTCAACCATGAAATCCAAGTTTTCTCACCTCCTGCCTAACTATCATAGTAAGTGCAGTGGATCTTGATGCAGTTTGGACTTCCTGTGTGGTGGTCTTGAGAGATGTCTACCTATTACACATTACGACCCTCTTCAGCTGTCAGCGGGCTCTTGTCAGTCACCAGACGAGGTCAGCCTGTATGCTTTTGTGCTGTGTATGTCCCTTCGTGCTTCCACTTCACTATCACATCAGAAACAGTGGACCTAGGGATGCGTAGGAGTATGGAAATCTCATGTACAGGCATATGACACAAGTGGCACCCAATCGCCTGACCATGTTCGAAGACCGTGAGTTCCACGGAGCACCCCATTCTGCTGTCTCACAATGTCTAATCACTACTGAGGTCGCTGATGAGGAGTACCTGGTGGTAGGTGACAGCACAATGCACCTAATACACAAAACGTATGTTTTTGGGGGTCTCTGGATACTTTTGATCACATAGTGTATGATTCTGTGTGTTTGTCCTTATTACCACATCCTTGAAGCGAACTAAATTTGGTTCGTGGGAATTCTAATATTGTTTTTGTGTAACATGACAAAATTTTTGGCAATGAGTACGGGGTTCTGTCTGTGTGTTTCATTTCTGGATGTCAATGGAAGAAATTCTCAATCTCTTGTTGAGCAGTAGTGAGCTGTCACCAGCCAGCAGCAGGCCCTCTCAGTGGCACTAAATAATTTTGCAGCTTCTTTGATATTCCAAGGTTCACCACTGTTGATACAACTTCTATCTTTTCCTCCATGTTATTATACTGCAGAGGATTGGGACTCATATGAAAAATGCTTTCGGCAACATTTCTGAGCTTTTGGTGTCGCTGATCCCAACATCCACAAGGGTTTCTTCCTACCATGGATTTATTTTTGTGTTTATCATCTTTTGTGTCAGCTATCTCCTCTGCAGGAACCTGCTAATCTCTCTTTCAATGAAATGTGCCAATTACTCTCCAATTGCCTTTGCAAATGTACTCATGTTATTACTGCTTACGTTAAGCTCTACCATTGCAAAAGCAGCCACAATAGCCATACGGAGCTTGGGCAATACAACTTCATGAGCTTATTTGTTGTTGCCAGTATGTTACTGACGCTCACCGCAACACATTCATGATGCTATAATACACATCGTCTCTGACGGAGAAGTTCATGAACACATATTACAATGTGAAAACTCCTCTCTCACCGAGGGTTTGAACAAGGGTTTGAACATTGCCCAGTCTTTCAAAGTATCTAAGGAAGTAGGAAATCAGATAGATGCATGGTATGAAGTAACCACCATTGCATCTCTACTTCAGCTGCCATCAATTAGCTCATGGATGGGGGGGAGATGATGTCGCAGCTGTGCAACCGTGGTCTCCATTTTGCATGGGGCAGTTCCATGCTAAGCAGCAGAAGCTTCAGTCAGTGTCACAACAGCAGTCATGTGCTCCCCTATCATCATGCATCAGCATGAGCAGGCTGCGTACCCAAAGGACTGGGCGATAGACTCGTGCGTCAGACTGTGCAACTGTCAAACTCATCATGCCTCAGACTTTAACGTAGATGTGGACAGTGTTTCTCAAGTAATGGTAACTCCAAACAAATTTTATATTGGCACACATGTTATGGACAAGATGTTACAAATGCAAGTAGACATGGGTGCAGCAGTGACTTTGTTAAATTATCAAACATGTGTGGATCTGAGATCACCGACATTGTCCCATCTTTCGTGAGTTGAAAACTTATTTGGGTTAAACACCTTCAGAATATTTGGAGTCTGTATTTCTGATGAAGTGCATCTGGTATTGGATCAACTTCTGTACCAACAGCTGGATGGGCTATCCTCAGAATTTTCCTCACTGTTTTTGGACGGTTTAGGGTGCGCTAAAAATTTCAAGGCTCACTTCACAATGAAACCAACAGCACACCCCTGTTTTTTTTTGTTGGCTGCTCTAACCCCATTCCGTTATGGGAGCAAGTGAAATCAGAACTCAATCAATTTATGTCATTGGGTGCTGTCATGACAGTCTCCTCCAGTGAATAGTCTACTCCAGTGGTCATTTTTGCCAAACCTAACGGCAACCTTCAGCTCAGTAGTGATTTCAAAAAGTCTGTATATTCAGAGTCTGTTATTGATATCTATCCCTTAACCCAGCAGAATGAACTCTTTGCTCAGCTTTCTGGAGGCCAATATTTTTCCAAAATAGATTTGTTTGAAGCCTACTCGCAGCTGCCCCCAGATGATAACTCCAAACGTACCCTCATAGTTAATACCCCTTCAGCTGGTGCCAATAGCAGTGCCTGTCATTCAGCAATGCTAGTGCCTCTGCTCTTTTCCAACAATTTTTGGAGCAACTCACAGCCTGCACGTCGGGGTGCATTAACTACCTGACTTATATTGTGGCCTGCGGTTCCTCTATAGATGAACACTTGCAAAAGCTTTGTACCTTGTTCACGATGATACAGGCTGCCAGATTGATTTGTAACTTGGACAAATTACAATTTTTTTTTCAGCTGTCCATTGTCTATCTCAGTTTTTATGTCTTGCATGCTGGTGTCAACCCTGTACACTATGTAGTTGCTGACACAGTTTGCAGTGTCCTACCAGTGTCAAAGAGTTGCAAGCCTTTCTCAGAAACATTGCATATTACCATAAATTTCTTCCTGATGTGGGCACGGGGGCTCAGCCCCTCCATGCTCTCTTCTGTAAGGGTGTTACTTTTCAATGTTCACCAGCCTGCAAATGTCATCCTCTCTGATAAAAATGTGGACATCTCCACGGTGAACAGTTTTCCCCAAGGGCGGAAGGAGTGTTGTAGATTAGATTAGATTAGATTTACTTTCATTCCAATTGATCCGTAGTGAGGAGGTCCTCCAGGATGTGGAACATGTCAGAAAAACAACAATACATGACAAATATTTAAACTAAAACAAATAAGCTAATGTACCATTCCACAGGTCCCAAGTGGAATGATCGTCATTTTTTAATGAACACTAAGAGTCATTTTACAAATACTATTGCACTGAATTTGAAATAAAAAAGTTTTATATTTATTTATAAGGTAAGAAACATGTAATACAACTACTGTAATACTTATTTACAATGAACACATTACTGCACTGAAATGGTGCAGAAGTTAGATTATACTTACACACACACACACACACACACACACACACACACACACACACACACACACAATTTTCAGTGAACACATTACTGCACTGAAATTGTGCAGAAGTTATGTTGTACTTATATACAAATCAGTTGGTTTTCCTCAGAAATTCATCAATGGAGTAGAAGGAGTTGGCCACCAATAAATCCTTTAGGCTTCTCTTAAACTGAATTTCATTGGTTGTTAAGCTTTTTATGGCTGCTGGCAAGTTATTGAAAATGTGTGTTCCTGAATAATGCACACCTTTTTGTACAAGACTAAGTGACTTTAAATCCTTGTGAAGATTATTCTTATTTCTAGTATTGATTCCATGAATTGAGCTGTTGGTTTGAAAAAGTGATATATTTTTAATGACAAATTTCATTAAGGAATAAATATATTGGGAAGCTGTAGTTAGTATCCCTAGTTCCCTAAACAGGCTTCTGCAGGATGTTCTTGAGTTCACACCACATATAATTCTTACTGCACGTTTTTGTGCCCGGAAAACTTTAGCTTGGCTTGATGAATTACCCCAGAAAATAATCCCATATGACATTATGGAATGAAAGTAAGCATAGTATGCCAGCTTTTTCATTTTTATATCCCCTATGTCTGACAAAATTCGCATTGCAAACAGAGATTTGTTAACCTATACATTTGTAACCCTATACATTGAATGCGCATAATTAAACGGCATGCATCTGCGTGGCCGGCCTAAAGACTCCACCTCACTTGGCACAGCTGGCACAGCAAGCGCTGTGCCATATGCAGACAATTGTATATAAAGCACTGCACCAGGCCCTCGGCTTCTCCAATGTTTTTGTGACTAAGGAAAACTTAACTGTTGTTGTTGTCTTCAGACTACAGACTGGTTTGATGCATTTCTCAATGCTGCTCTATCCTGTGCAAGCTTCTTCATCTCCAAGTAACCATCCTTCTGAATCTGTTTAGTGTATTCATGCCTTGGTCTCCTTCTACGACTTTTACCCTCTGCACTTCTCTCCAATACTAAATTGATGAACCCTTGATGCCTCAAAATGTGTCCTACCATCCAGTCCCTTCTTCTAGCCAATTTGTGCAACAGGTTCCTCTTCTCCACAATTCTATTTAGTACCTCCGCATTAATTATGTGATCTATCCATCTAATCTTCAGCATTCTTCTCTAGCACAACATTTCAAAAGCTTCTGTTCTCTTCTTGTGTAAGCTATTTACCGTCTATGTTTTGCTTCCGTACGTGGCTACACTCCATACAAATACTTTCAGAAAAGACTTGGTGACATTTGAATCTAAACTCGATGTTAACAAATTTCTCTTCTTCAGAAACGCTTTCCTTTTCCGTCAACATCACCTGATTTAATTAGACTACATTCCATTATCCTTGTTTTGCTTTTGTGATGTTCATCTTATATCCTCCATTCAAGGCATTGTCCATTCCGTTCAACTGCTTTTCCATGTCCTGTGCTGTCTCTGACAGAATTACAGTGTTGTCAGCAAACCTCTGGTTTTTATTTCTTCTCCATGGGTTTTAATTCCTACTCCAAATTTTTCTTTTTTTTCCTTTACTGCATCTTCAATATACAGATTGAATAACATTGGAGATAGGCTACAACCCTGTCTCACTCCCTTCTCAACCACTGCTTCCATTTCATGCCCCTTGACTCATATAACTGCCATATGGTTTCTGTGCAAATTGTAAATAGACTTTCCCTCTCTACTGTATTTTAGCCCTGCCACCTTCAGAATTTGAAAGAGAGTATTCCAATCAACATTGTCAAAAGCTTTCTCCAAGACTAAAATTCCTAGTAATGTAGGTTTGCCTTTCCTTGATCTATCTTCTAAGATAAGTCGTACGGTTAGTATCGCCTCATGTGTTCCAACATTTCTACGGAATCCAAACTGATCTTCCTTGAGGTCAGTTTCTACCAGTTTTTCCATTCATCTGTAAAGAATTTGTTTTAATATTTTGCATCTGTGACTTATTAAACTGATAGTTTGGTAATTTTCGCACCTGTCAACACTTGCTTTCTTTGGGGTTGGAATTACTATATTCTTCTTGAAGTCAAAGGGTATTTCGCCAGTCTCCTATGTCTTGCTCACCAGATGGTAGAGTTTTGTCAGTGCTGGCTCTCCCAAGACTATCAGTAATTCTAATGGAATGTTACCTACCCAGGACCTTGTTTCGACTCAGGTCTTTCAGTGCTCTGTCAGATTCTTCATGCAGTATCATACCTCCCATCTCATCTTTGTCCTCTTCCATTTGAATAATGTTATTCTTAATTACATCACCATTGTATAGACCCTCTATATATTCCTTCCATCTTTCTGCCTTCCCTACATCCGTAAATTTGTCTTGTAGCCATCCCTGCTTAGCCATTTTGCATTTCCTGTCGATCTCATTTTTTAGACTTTTGTATTCCTTTTTGCATGCTTCATTCACTGCGTTTTTATATTTTCTCGTTTCATCAATTAAATTCAGTTTATCTTCTGTTACCCAAGGATTTCTACTAGCCCTCGTCTTTTTATCTACTTGATCTTCTGCTGCTTTCACTATTGCAACTCTCAAAGTTACCCATTCTTCTTGTACTTTATTTCTTTGCCCTGTTATTATCAATCATTCCCTAATGTTCTCTCTGAAACTCTCTACAACCTCTGGTTCTTTCATTTTATCCAGGTCCCATCTCCTTAAATTTCCACCTTTTTGCAGTTTTACTGTACATTTCATAACCAATAGATTGTGGTCAGAGTCCACATCTGCCCCTGGAAATGTTGTACAATTTAAAACCTGGTTCCCAAATCTGTGTCTTACCATAATATAATCTGTCTGAAACCTTCCAGTGTCTCCAGGTCTCTTCCACTTACACAACCTTTTTTCATGATTCTTAAACCAAGTGTTAGCTCTGATTGAGTTATGCTCTGTGCAAAATTCTACCAGGCAGCCTCCTCTTTCATTCCTTAGCCCCATTCCATATTCACTTACTACTTATCCTTCCCTTCCTTTTCGAATTCCAGTCCTCAATGACTATTAAATTTTCATCCTCCATCACTATCTGAATAATTTCTTTTATCTCATATAGCGGAGATGCTGAGTCGCGATAGGCACAACAAAAAGGTTCACACAATTAAAGCTTTACATTCCACCCTGGATTTTCCATTGTTTGATTTTTGTCCTTTTATCTCATCATCCATTTCTTCAACCTCATCATCATCTGCAGTGCTAGTTGGCATATAAACTTGTACTAGTGTGTTAGGTGTGGGCTTCTTGTCTATCTTTGCTACAATAAAGCATTCACCATGCTGTTCGTATTAACTTACCCATACTCATATTTTTGAATTCATTATTAAACTACTCCTGCATTACCCCTATTTGATTTTGTGTTTATAAGCCTGTATTCACATGACCAGAAGTCTTGTTCCTTCTGCCACCGAACTTCGCTAATTCCCACTATATCTAACTTCAAATCTATCCATTTCCCCTTTTAAATTTTCTGACCTACCTGCCTAATTACGGGACTATTTTACCTCTGGAATACTTTACCCAAGAGGATGTCATCATCATTTAACCATATAGTAGAGCTGCAGGCCGTTTGGAAGAAATACATCTGTAGTTTCCCCTTGCTTTCAGCCGTTCGCAGTACCAGCACATAAAGTCCATTTTGGGTAATGTTACAAGGCCAGATCAGTCAATAATTCAGACTGTTGCTTCTGCAACTACTGAAAAGGCTGCTTCCCCTCTTCAGGAACCACATGTTTGTGTGGCTTCTCAACAGATACCCCTCCACTGTTGTTGCGCCTATGTTACCGCTGTCTCTATTGCCGAGGCACGCAGGCCTCCCCAACAATGGCAAGGTCCATGGTTAACTGTTAAACTGTGCACTTATGTAACCCATTTCATGTGCTTGTTCTTATCACAACATCCTTCATTGTGTCTGTATTTGCCTGTATGTGAAGTGAATTAAAATTAGTATTTGTGTAATGTTACAAAAAGTACTTCCTAATCTACCCACCTAATCTTCAACATTCTCCTGTTGCACCACATTTCACAAGCATCCATTCTCTTCTTGTGTGAACTGCTTATTGTGCAGTATTAAAGTAAATAAATCAGAACTGTGTTTCCTCTCCTCTCCTATGTTGGTGCTTAGTTCTGTGTTGTGATTTCTTTTTTTCTAAGAGTTTCTTTTATTTTTGATGCTTTTACTCTAAGAAGTTTTTGTTGTTGCTATGAGTCATCTTTTAGATATTAAAGGAGGAAGATCACTATTGCTAAAAGTGTTCTGTTCTTGCTATAAAATTATATCCTAAGTTCATCCACAACAGGTTATGGGTCCAGGTCTGAACGCTTCAGGTTCTGAGAATTATAGTATTCATTTTCCAGACTATTTTTCCATTTACTGAGATATTGGTGAGACTGCAAAATTTTTGGAATGGCAGACACAGTACTGAAACTGAGTGATGATGTTAGTTGTACAAACATTCACAAATTGTCAAGTGAAGATCAGTGGGAAACATGGAAATGGCAGATTCAACTTTGTTTAAAGGAACACTCTCTTTACTCGATTATAGATGGTACACGTCAGTGTCAATCATTAGCAGAATGAGAAAAACTGTCCACCGCATATTGGCGCTGGCAACAAGACAACGCTCGGGCAGCTCGTATCATTGGAACAGCACTTGATGTGGAACCTGCTATTCATGTAAGAAAGAAGACTGACACAAAATTTGGATACCCTTACGTCAGTATATGAACAATCTTCATTGCAGCAACTATATATGTTGTTCGATTGTTTCTTTGAAACGTCAAGAGATGATGTTATCTGTATAACAGAACACACAATATGCTACTTGCGAACATTTTCCAAGACTTGTGCAGTGAACTGAACAAAATTACTCCATATGCAATGTTGCCTCTTTCGCTGCTCCGCCATCATATTTTCGAAACATTAGGACCCGAATATCAGTTGTACAGGTCCACCTGGTATCGTGTTCCTGAAACTGAGCAGATGACACAGCTTCTAATTGAGAATTTGCGTTCGATTGAGAATTCGCTAGCTACGCAGGCAGCTGGTGCTTTCTATGCAAAATCAAATTTGAACGAGCAACATAAAAAGCTGAAGAAATTTGCAACTGGGGGGAGTAAGTCAAAGAAGAAAGAAAGTTGTACATGTCTGTATTGCAAGAAAGCTGGACATATTATTGCGAACTGCAGAAAGCATATGGCCGCAGAAGCAGCAAAAGCGACGGCTAACAATAATAATAATTCGAGTTCCAGTTTAAAAGTGAGCAACAAACCAAATACATTTCTAGCCATTAGCTTGTTGTCTCATGTTAATTCTGATAGTGCAGGTTCTAGTATTTCAGACTCTGGCACGACACCACATATTTCACCAAATAAACAGCATTTTGCTACATTCAAAAAGCTTCCGATCCCACAATGTGTACAGACAGCTGGCAAAAAAGTTATTTTTGCACATGGGACTGCCAGTATTCATATTGAAATATTCATAAGCAATAGCTGGACACCTGCTTTGCTTGAAAATGTCTGGTATGTACCTGACGTCAGACACCAACTTTTCTCTGTCAGTCAAGCTACACAATCTGGATATAATATGACTTATGTTAACAAAGGTGTTATCACTCAGTGACACAATGAAATAGTCACAATAGGAAGACTAGTTGGTTCAGTATACATTATGAACATGTGAGTTTGTCCTCCGGATTCACAGGTAATTATTAACTTAGCATCTTCAGAAGAACAACTACAATGTTGGCATGAGAGACTCGGTCATCAAGATAAAAATCATGTACAAGATGTGCTCTCTTGTTTAGGTATCAGTTAAGTGCCCTGATACCACATTGTTTTGTGATGGATGTGTTCTTGGCAAATCCCACCATAAACCATTTAGTCATCCCAGGGATCATCCATAAACTGTCGGTGAGTTGATCATTGCAGACGTTAATGGACCCAAGTCTGTTGACTCTATAAAGGGTTTTCGTTACTATGTGATTTTCAAAGATGATTATTCTCATTTCATTTGGATATATTTCATTCGAAATAAATCTGAATTGGCTAATAATTAGAAAAATTTATTTGAAGGAGTATGATGCTGCTGGTCATAAGGTAAAAGTATTTCGGTCTGACTGTGGAGGAGAATTTAACTGTAACTCCGTAGCTGCTGTGCTGTGAGACCATGGTAGTGAGCTTCGCCTTACATGTCCAACACTCCTGAAAAAAATGGTGTTGCTGAACAAGCAATCAACATATAGTTGAATTAGCTCAGTCAGTGTTAACATCTAGCAAGTTACCTAAATCATATTGGGCTCATGCATGTGACACAGCTGTTTTTCTACTCATTTGTACTGGGAAGTCGAGTGTTGAAGTAAAACACGTTTCAAATTGTGGACTGGCAAAGTGTTTAAACAGTTTTAGCTATCTACGGATATTTGGATCAAAATGCTGCATTTATTTTCCAAAGAAATTTCATTCTAAGTTCAATGACAAGGCCATACCTGGCCATTTCATTGGCTATGTGAATGACAAAGATGGTTACAAAATGTGCATTCCATCAAAACACCATGTGATCATGTTGATTTTCAACCAGAAAAGCTAGTACAACTGGAAATTCAATTGAATTGCAATTTAATTCCGTACCTGAAGAAAATGGACAGGAATGTGAATCTGCTGTTGATCAGATTGAAACTAGTGACCAACATTATTTAAATGAGTTTCCAAATCGACATCCAGTTCGTGAAATAAAATTTAGTGACTAAGAATTAGGATACCAGCCTCACCACTCTCAAAAAGCAAATGCATTAGTTTGCCTGACAAAAGCAATCCATGAAGAGCTTGCACCGACGAACTTCAACGAAACTATGGAAAGTAGTAATTCCAGTGAGTGGTTTAATGCGATGAAAGAAGAAATGAATGCATTTGAAGAAAATGATACTTGAGACTTGGTAGAACTGCCTAAAGGAAAACATGTTATCAATAATCGATGGGTGCTTCATATTAAATATAAACCTGATGGGTCAATTGATCGATACCGTGCTCACTTGGTTGTGTGAGATCTGTTTCAATGTGCCGGACTTGATTATGATGAAACATTCAGTCCAGTTGCTCATTATGATGCTATTCATGCTGTAAAAGTGATTGCAGCAGGAGAAAATCTGAAACTTGGTCAATTCAACATTAGAACTGTATTTTTATATGGTGACTTGGATACAGAAATATACATGAATCAGCCAGAAAGTTTTGATGATGGGTCAGGTCGTGTTTGTCGCCTCAAGAAATCATTGTATGCTGGAATAATAGGTTTCATTCATTCATAAGAAAAAATGGATTTATTAATTCGACAGCAGATCCTTGCATTTACATTTGACAAAGCAAAACAGAAAAATTGCTGTTTGGTATTTATGTTGATGATGGACTTATTGCAGGGATAACTGAAAGTGCAGTGAATTCATTTTTAGATATGTTATAGTCTGAATTCAAAATAACAGTGGGATCCTTAGACTCATTTTTAGGTATGCAAATAGGGCAATGCAAGTCTGGCTTGTTTATTACACAGAGAAGGTTCTGCATTGTTTTAACATGGCTGATGCAAAACCATTAAAAACTTCGTGTGATAATGAACAATTGGACAGTAAAGATAGCAGTACTCTTGAAACAATGTTCCTTATTGTTTGGGATTGTTAATGTAACTGGCATGCTCTACTCATCCAGATCTCGCTTATGTTGTATCAAAAGTTGCTTGATCCACTTCTTCTGATTGGAATGCTGTAAAATATATTTTCAGATATCTTTATGGTACTTCAGACTTAGGTCTCTTCTATACTTCATCGGGTGGTAAACTTTGTGCCTATGCTGACGCTGACTTTGCTGGCAACACTAAAACAAGATGATCAACAAATGGTTTTGTTTCAATGATTGGCAACACGGCTGTATCGTGGACAACCTAACTGCAGAAATCAATTGCACTATCCACCACTGAAGTGAAGTTCATTGCTGCAAGTGAAGGAACCAAGGAGTTAGTATGGCTCAACAGACTGCTGTTGGAGATCAGTGGAAATAGGAACACACTCTTATTGTTAATTGACAATGGAAGTGCCATTAAGTTAGTGAAAAATGCAGTGTTCCACAGATGCTCTAAGCACATCGAAGTATGGTATTATTTTGTGCGGGAACTCTATCAAAACGGATATATCAATGTAGAATATGTATGTTCTGAAAATCAACTTGGTGACATGTTTGCAAAGCCTTTAAAATCAAACAAATTTAAAGCAATGTGTACCTAGATAGGACTTCATAACTAATGTGTTTTGACTTCTTATTTTTTATTTAAAAGTTGTTTAGTGTACCGCAGTTTGATTTGGGGGAAGTGTTTAAGTAAATAAATCAGAACTGTGTTTCCTCTCCTCTCCTGCAGTGGTGCTTGGTTCTGTGTTGTGAATTTCTTTGCTTGTAAGAGTTCCCTTTATTTTCCATGCTTTTGCTCTGTGAAGTTTTTGTTGTTGCTATGAGTCATCTTTTAGATATTAAAGGAAGAAGACCACTATTGCTAAAAGTGTTGTGTTCTTGTTATAAAATTGTATCCTAAGTTCATCCACAACACATTTAACTTCCGTATAAGGCCACACTCCAGACAAATATTTTCAGAAAAAACTTTGTAACACTTAAATTTGTATTAGATGTTAACAAATTCCTCTTCTTCTAAAATGTATATCTTGGTATAACCAGTATACATTTTATGTCTTCTATACTTCAGCCATCATCAGTTATTTTGTTGCTAAAATAGCAAAACTCATTTATTAGTTTAGTGTCCCATTTCCTAATCTAATTCCCTTGGCATGGCATGATTTAATTTTGTCTTCATTTCATTGCCTTTGTTTTATTTCTGTTGGTGTTCATTTTACAATCCCTTTTTAAGACTTTCTCCATTTCTGTCAATTGCTCTTTCAAGCTCTTTGCTTCTTCTAACAGAATGAGAATGTTATTGGCAAACCTCAACACTTTTATTTCTTCTTGCAGGATTTTAATTCCCTTTCCAAATATCCATTTGGTTTCCTTTGCTGCATGCTCAGTGTATGGATTGAACAAAATTGGGTGTAGGCCACAACCTTGTGTTACTCCCTTCTCAATTATACATCCCTTTCAAGACTTTTGAAACTTATAATTGCAGTCTAGTGTCTGTACAGGTTGTAAATAAGGTTTGTGTTATAGCAAGAACAAACACGATTTATGGAACATAGTACTTTATAGAGCCAATGTAAGATACAATGTGTGCGGAGCATTGAACATATTGAATGGACAACAGTGATACAGGTTACAGGATAGGCCAAACATTCATTTGCTGTCACTTAAATAATACTGTTTCTTTGGGGTTCACCAAAGTTCACCAGGGGGCTGACCTAGGTGGCCTCTATAAGCAGGCCTGTGAACTGTATGGATGCGCGATCTCTGAAATTGAGTGCATCATGAGTGGTGGTACATCAATTTGCCTACTGTGTTTCATTTCTGCTACTTTCAGAATTTCAAACGGTTTGATCCAGTCAGTATTGTTGAAAGCTTTCTCCAAATCTACAAATACAATACATGTATGTTTGCCTTTCTGTACCCTACTACCTTCTAAAATGTTCACATGTTCTTACATTTCTCCGAAACCCAAAGTAATCTTCACTGAGATCAGTTTCTGTGTTTTTCCATTCATCTGTAAATAATTCGTATCAATATTTTGCAACCACAACTCATTAAACTGTTTGTTCAGTAAAACATATTCACAACTGTCAGCACCTGCAGTCTCTGCATTTAAATTATTACATTCTTGTTGAAATCTGAGGATATTTCACCTGTCTCATATATCTTGTACATTATGTGGAATGGTTTTGTCTGGCTGGCTCAGCAAGAGATTTCAATAATTCTGAGGGAATGTCTTCTCCAGGAGCCTTGTTTCAAAGTAGGTCTGTGAATGCCTTGTCACTTTTTTGCAGTATCATGTCTCCTATCTCCTCTCCATATATTTTCCCTTTACTGTCTATAATGCTGTGCTCAAGTATGCTATACGGTCATGTATGTTAAAATCGCAGGTAATCACACCATGCAGCCATTCACCCTGGTGGGTCTTCGTTACAGAGTAATTTACAAAAAAAATTCAGAATTTTATGTGACCCTCAGTAGTGTTATAAAATGAGTAATGGTATAATTGGTTCCATGGTTTGATGGATAGTGTAGAGATTTTTTAAAATTTTTAAATCTTTATCAAAATGATGTTGATCATTATATTATTCAATTAGGTTTAAATGTAATTTTTTAATTTCTTTCTTTTCCTTTGTCACATCTTTTGAGTCACTATATGAATGTTTTCATTTGCTCTAATTGCTTATTTAATGACATCATTATTTTTCTATTCAAAATTTTTGTGACTGTAAATTTAATTATATAATCTTCTATAATATTTAAATATTTGAAAATGCTGATCTGTCTTTTAAAAACAAAAGATTACATTATATTGGCTGTGCGATGGTGACGAAAATTTATTTTTTGTTACAAGATGTGCTCTTCTTCTTCTTCTTTTCTTCTTCTTCTTCTTCTTCTTCTTCTTCTTCTTTTGTAATCATCATACAAACATTTAAAATGTAGTATTCATTCATACTGCACTGTGGGCAAAATAACACAGATGAAGATTTAAACAAAAGAAGGGATTATAAGTAAAATGAAATTCAAGCAAAATGAGGAACAGAAATGATGAAAGCAATAACATGAATGAGAAAATGAGAAGATGAAATGGAAGAAATTAAATAAAAATTAATACATAAAATAAATTAAAATGACATCAACAAAGATTTCAAGCAGAAGAGAATGATAGGAAGAAACAGAGAGCCAATGAAATAGTTGATATGATGATTGAAATGAAGTGACAAAGGAACAGAAATAAAAAAAATACATTTAAAGCATTCAATTGAATACAAATAATAATCAAAGTAATTTCAATAAAATGTAATAATAAAAATAATTTAACACACCTGATGACATTCAAACCCATAATCTTTTGCATGCAAAGTCCTTACCCTGTCCATTAAGCCACACAAGTCCATACAATAATACTTTGTTAACACTGTTGATTGATACTCACAATTCTGAATTGTTTTTTGGCAGTTACTCGCAAGTGAGGGCCCACCAGGGTGAATGGCTGCAGGGTGTGGTATCTGGTTGATGGTTTCAAAAACCCGATCTCACAGTATTTGATGTCCAAACAGTTGCTTTGATTTTCTCCTAAGGTCTCCTTACTTTTTCTGTAGGTGGCATCTATATTTCCCATAGTTATGCTTGCTTCTGTGGCCTTGCATATTTCATCTAGCCTTGAGGAAGAAATTAATATTTCCAAAAGCAGAGATTAGTGTTTCCACTTTTACACGTGTCTATCAGCAGTAATGATATTTCACCTGCTGAAGGCAAGTGGGTCTACTGGCCAACTCTTCATTCCCTTTGTAGTTTTATAGCTTAAACATTAATTATGAATGTTAAACAATGGAAAGTCCTAGTTGGAATATCAACAATATTATGGAAATGATCATCATACCTGTCTGCAACGCAATGTATCTTCTTTATTGTGAGTAGCAATTTATCCTTTTCATTATCGTGAATGCTATGTACATGAACAGTTTGTCACAGCTGCAGATCTGCCATAATGTATATTTTGACATATTCTGCATAAATATGGACTCTCCTTAAAAATTGCAACAGCAAATGTTGATGAGTGGCATGGATTAATGACAAACAATGTTTCATTTGGTTTTTGTGATGTAGAATAGGATAGGAAAAGTAATCTTTATGACTGTGGCTGGATCTTGGCAGCTGTTTAACTTTATTGCTTTTTGTAAGGAAGACACCTCTAGAACAGTTTTCATTAAAGCATAAGATTCTCAAGGTCGAGAAGCATCTGTTGACATAGTGAGGCTTGTATTTTAGGACATTGGGATGTACAAAATAAATCTGTGGATCATTGGTCATTAGACTGCAGTATCACTAATATGTGTTGAGATGCTATGATAGTAACATGATGCAGAAAGACTAAATGAAATTTAAATTTAAGCTTGTTGTGGGGTGGAAGTATTTCTCAGTTTAATCAAAATTCCAATATTTCTTCCTATGTTCAGTTAGTATAAGGCTCCTACAGAGTTTCAAAGGATGATTGGTATACAAATGGCTTCCAGTGATCAGCTGTCCTGCAGATAAATCATGTATATACTTTATTCAATGTGCCTTCCCAGTTTCAAAAACTATTTACCCACTCTTAGGCTCGACCAGTGTTTGTATGAGAAGTCTGTTTTTCATATATGAGTGAGATATTCAAAAGAAGCATTTTGTTACCTACACTGGTTGATGATTTAAAAACAGATCCACTGATTTAAAGCAATTGTATGTTTATAACTACATATTTTAATCTGCATTGGGTTCAGATTTTGTTTTGATGGGCTACTCTCAAGCTCTGCCATGTACAGCTTTTAAAATTTCCAGGTTCGCATTTACAAACCCTTCTAAATCCAGATGTTACTTGGAAATATTTACTACGTAACAACAGAGATGATATTTTGATATGTTGGATAGATTCTTATTATAACAATGGTAACCCTCCAGAAGAATCATTGGATTGTTTACACCAATGGGAAAATGCTATGAAAGATCTTTCATATCAAATGGAGAAAGATAATTTGTGTGTTTTGACTTCTGTTGAAGTAGCAAGAATGTTTGCATCAATGGAGATATCACAGTCTATGATAGACAATATAAGATCAGAAGATGCAATGCAGACAACGAAAGATCTTGTATTGGACCATTTGAGCAGGTTAGTCATAAGTATGAATATTTTCTGAATTAAAGTAATGCCCTACATTTAATTAAACTCTATGAATGAAATCATCCCACTTGATAAAACTTGTTAATGGATATGTTGTGTTGCCTTGGGATCTGGTATTATAAAAATGTGAATATTCCATTGTCTGTTGCTTTAGTGAACTGCCTAAGAATTACCATCCTTAAATATCTTTAGTAATATATAAACAGGAAATTTTTAACATTGTTTTCAAAAATCTTGAAAAGTTCTTGACTTATTTACTTACCTATTCATTTGAAGTGACTTCACTTACCAATCAGAGTTTAGTGTGCAATAACAATAAAAAGTGCTCAATGCCAGGCATTCAAATTGATTTGTAATCAGAATTTTTTTTGCATTGTCAGTTGTATGTTGTGCATTCATGAACAGGTAGTTCAGAAAATCAGTTGAAAACCAGCTGATACTCTTACCGCACAATATCCAAAAAACAAAAAATTTTGTGAAGTTTTGTAATTGTATTGTATACAGACATTTAAAGAAACTTAAAAACAATAAAATGAAAATGAAGGAGTCTTTTTCATTTATATTCTATATGTTTTTTTAACATTTTTGAGTCCCAAACTTTCAAAATGGGCAAAATCACAATGAGGAGCCACAGTTTGTGTGCTGACACAATTTCCAGCGATACCCCAGATTAGGATGTATATCATATGAATTTGCCAATAAAGATGCATTGCTGGGTTTGCTAGTTAGTTATGTTTTGAAAAGAAATACTTCCCTTGTTTTTTGACTGCAGTTGGGACCAATTCAGTATAATTCAACATCTTGCCTGTAAACAGACAAATATTGCTTGAAGGTCAAAGTATGTAATTGTAATAATGTATTATGAAAACAATAATTGCTACTCATCATGTAGCAGATGCTGATCGCAGATAGGCACAACAAAAAGACTGTCGCAAAATAAGCTTTCGACCAACAAGGCCTTTATCAAAACACACACACACACACACACACACACACACACACACACACACACACACACACACACGACCACTGTGTCTGTCAGCTTCTTCTAATTTGTTCGCAGGTAGGATTATAAGGTCGGGATCAATTTTTAGGTGGTGGTTTGCAGTTTTTTTATGTAAGTTTTAGTTTTATTTGCATGTTGAGGGATTTGGGGAATGATGGTGAGGCAAGGTTTGAGGTTAAGAAAGCCTGGAAAGTTAATAGGGGGTGATTTTGGGGGGCAGTGATTGAGTATCACAGTTGGATGGAGGAGTGAAGTGAGTCAGGGAGGGTTCAACATTGGTCTTTGGTTGAGTCTAATTGGCAGTGTTGCTGGTGAAAAAGTGTTTCCACTGTAGGGACCTGGAGGAGGAAAGAAGGTTTTTAACAAGTTCTGCATGACTGAATTTGGGAGTGGGGCAAAAAGTGAGGCCTTTGGAAAGGATTGATACTTGTGCAGGGCTAAGGCTTTTGGAGGAAAGGTTCCTGACTGTGTTTCGGTCTGCTTAGGTTCTGGATTCTGTATGGTGGGGAGAGGTAGTTTTTGAGGGTGGGATAAATGTAGAATGTCTGCGAGACAGGATTTGTCGCCTATGAGGGGATGTGAAGGAGGTATTTAGTCATAGTACAGTGAAAGTACTGTGCCTCATCATGGCAATTTACTCAACAAAACTTGCTTCCATTTCAGCCACACACTGTCACACAGGCAAATGCTCCTGAACTTGCACTGCTGTGCCTCACAGACGGACAATCCATTGTATTCTTTAAGTTCTTTTGCATGACATTTTTAGTTACTTGACTATGCTGCAACTTAAATTATGTTTTAGTGAGTTTGCTTCGAGGAATTTGGAGTGAATAAATTTGTTGATAAAGTCACAACTACACAAATTACTTCTTTTTGAGTGTGGTTTCAGCTCATTTCAGTGTATTTTTCTTTCTTTGTAAACTACTATTTTACTTGCTCAAAATGTTTTCTGAGTATAGGTGTATAATGTATACAGTATAAATTTGGATTTGATTTATTATGACGACTTCATTGTATCATTATTTTCTGGTTGTTTGCTTGTTTGTGAAGATAGGTAGCTACTCTTTTTACAACTCTTTTCATAAATTACATACAACAAGGAAGTCCTAGCATGTATTAGTTCCTAACTCAGGCTGTTTTTTTAGAGCGCTATAACTGTAAAAATCTCTGCCTGTGTGTCTCATAGAAGCAGACAAATTATGCAGGTGACGGAGTAGATGTTTCCTGAACACTCGGACTCTGTAGGTGACACCAGTGATTCATATGTTCCTCTTGCAAAATATGAAAGTTGCAGAAATATTATAAAATGAAATGGATCAGAATATTTTGTTGGGAGAGAATGCAACTATTACTTTTAAAGTCAATGAACACCACCCAATTGAAAATGTGAGCAATCTCAATTCTGATGATAATGTGCCAGATACGAGAAATTCAGAATGTGAACCTCCAGATTCACCACATGTTCCAAATTTCTCTGTTGGTTTATCTGAGGACTACTTAAGTGACTCTGTTCATTATTTCAGTATAGTTAAAATATTGTACAAAACTGATAAAACTTGTTTGAGACTGATGAATTTTCTGTCTGAGATTGAATAAAAAATTGAAATCTTTGTTGAATTTCAAGACTTCATTCACTTCAAATTTTCAAATAAATACCAGTATTCAACAGTGGCTTAATACATGTCAGAAGGAAGCAATATGTATAAGCTCCAAAGGCAGATGTTCCATTTCCCTATCTGCCTCCCATGTGAACGTTCCCCAGAACACAATGTAAAATGATATTCCTATGGATGAGGGGCTACCCAAAAAATACTGGAATTACATTGCCATGGACGGAGCTTGTGTAATACACATTTCTACCACTAGGCGTATGCAGTGCAACTCATAGCCAGTTCAGTGCTGTCTGTGTTGTTGACCTTGCTTGCTATGTTCATCTGCAGTGATTGTTCTTGCTAGTGCTGTTTTTTCTTGTTTTGTTTTTAATGAAGGAAAGTTTAAGTGAATAATGTGCAGCTGTAAAGTTTTGTTTTCTACTCAGTAAAATGATGAAAACAGCTTACCAAGATGAAGGTGCAGGAAAAACTCAAGTGTATGAGTGGTTTGCTTGATTTAAAAATGGTGACATAGCGACTGATGACGCACTTTGTTCTGGATGTCCACCAACTGCCTGAATCGATGAAAATATGTAAAAAATTTTGAGAGCTTGTGCTCACAGACCGTCAACCAATTGATCAACAGGTCAGAGATTAGCGGGTTATATTGGAGCTAAGTTCAGCAAATTTCGAAGACTTGGGGTTGAAAAAGGTTGCTGCGAAGTTTGTTCTTTGGTTTCTGACTGTCAATCAAAAGGAATGACGAGTTAAAACATGTCATACTTTCAAACAACAGCTTGAAACTGATCTAGATTTTCTATGAAAGGTCATTATTGGTGCTATGGCTATGACCCAGAAACAAAGAAGCAGTCAAGCCAGTGGAAGACGTCATTGTCACCCCATCCAAAAAAATGTCGTCGAGTCGAATTGAACATCAAAACAATGCTGATTAGCTTGTTCGATGCCAAGGGCGTAGTTCATTCAGAGTTTATTCCACCAGGTGAAACTGTTAATCAAATCATTTACTTGGAAGTTTTAAGAAGATTCCACTATAGTATTTATCAAGAGAGACCTGATTTGTGGCAGACAGGAGACTGGTTCTTCCACCATGACAACCCACCTGCAATCACAGCCACCTCTGTTAGACAGTTTGTGGCTAAAAATGGCATGGTTCCACTGCACCACGTACATTACTCGCCTGATCTGGCTCCATGCAACTTTTTCTTATTTCCACACATGAAAAGGGGCATGAAAGGACACTGATTTGGCAACATTGAAGAAATCGAAATGAAGCTCCATGCTTCTTGACAGAGCATAGGGGAACGATGCGGGAGACCTGCACAGCCGTACTTGGCAAGGTCCTAATGGAGGTGGTTTGCCATTGCCTTCTTCCGACAACAATGGGGATGAATGATGATGATGATGATGATGATGTAGATGACACAACAACACCCAGTCATCTCGGGGCAGGTGAAAATCCCTGTCCCCACTGAAAATCGAACCTGGGACCCTGTGCTCGGGAAGTGAGAATGCTACCGCGAGACCACGAGCGGTGGACAAGATTGAAGAAGACAAAAAAAAAAAAAAAAAAAAAAACCAAGGGAGAAGCTTTCAGCCATTTCTAAAAATGACTACAAAAAAGCTTCAAACAGTGGAAGCACTGGTGGGACAAATGTGTTAGTGTTAATGGAGACTATTTCGAAGCGGATAAGGTTGTTTTGCAAACAGTTTGACAATATATAGCTTTTAAAAAATAATTCTGGTTCTTTTTTGGGTAACCCCTCATAAGTGTTTAATAGGAAACATTTCCTGATATTTTACAAAATTATATTTGTTTGCTCACTAATCTGTTTTCTGTTTCTTAGGCCATCTTCAGGTGACAACTGAATGTTGCAAACACAGATAAAATGACATGTGACATAAACAGACATTAAATGAGACTATATGGTTCCAGACATCTTTTCAAGTCTCTGCCTGATGAGCAGGAGACCCAGGTTCAAATCCTGACATTGGTACAAATTATCATTCTTCACTTCGGTCTTCATACATACACTAAATAGATATTTTTTACACAACACACAAAAATGATGACATGATGACATGCAGAGTATCTAAGCAGGAAAGCATTACTTTTTTATGTAGAAATAGTTCCATTAATTAAAAAAGAAATCTTTTTTTATGAAGAGGCACATTTAACAACTAATGAACAATAATGTTGATTTTGAAATTTCAACCTATTATTTGTAAGCAAAACTTATTTAACAAAGGAGAAAAACAAAATTGAATTCAGTCATTTAATACTAAGTGGCATTATGTGGCTTTTGTGTGTCAATTTCTAGTAGACTCATCTTCCTACTTTTCTTAACAGAGTGAAAGCCACATTCTCCAAGATATGAGTCATTATCTGTTAAAAGATGATAGGCAAAGGTTGAATCTTTCTTCCTCCAACATTTCTCATGTTCAGATAACTTTATTACCACAGCTCTGCCTGACTGACCAATATAATTTTTCTCAGTGCTTGCATGTGATTTTATACACACCACTCTGTGCCAGGGGTTGCAGTTTATCTTTACTATTGGATAAAATTCTTGATATGCTGTTGATATTGTTAAATTCAGTATTGTGGTTGTGAGACTTTAATCTTTCATGAGATTATTTGAAATTTTGCCAGTAAATGGGATGATGCACCGGTGTTTGTAACTACTGACTGCTTCTTGTTGGCCAGCTTATGGGAGTGGTGTAATTTTATGCATTTTCTTTTGTCATTGTATATTATCAGACAGGAAAAAGCTATAGCTATTACAGGAAGTGATATGTCTGATGGTATGTAGTTCTATTTGAAAGGAAGATTCAGATATTTAATAGATTTTAGGTGATGCACCATTGAATAGAAAGCTGCATGTTTGGGATTATGTGGTTGCTGGGAGCTTTCAGGGGTACTGTATCTGTAGCTACAGTTTTTCTGCAAATACTAGATAAGTGTGTCCTTGTGCTAAAGTCTATAATAAGGTCAAAGAAATTTATAGAAGAGCCTCCCAGCTCCATTTTGAACTGAATTTTCTTATGTTGAGAGTTTAAATGGTGTAGTAATGTATTTAACAGAGTAGTCGCACAGGTCTATAAACACAGATCATCATCATCATCATCATCATCATCATTATTATTCTCATTCTCATATCTCAACCAGTACTTAAAAATTTGTTTCAAATTATCCATGAAAATATCAGACAGTATAAGACTAAGAGGGAACCTGTTGCTATGCTGTCAGACTTTGCTATAATGTGTATTTTCTGTGTATGTGATGTCTATGGAAGTTGCTCATCATTTATATATGTTATTTATCATGTAAATCATCCATGTAACATGAAACTAATTACAATTAATTTCTTTTAGTATCTTTTCCTGTATAGACCACATCCTGTTCCACTTTTTTTATCAGATCCTTAAAACATTGTGTACTGAATTCACAAATAAACCTCAATTTTTTGTGTGAACATTCCCATAAATGTGTGATGATGTAATGTTCATTTTCATTAGTTGTCCATGATAGCACACCAACAGTGAACACTGACTTTGAAACTGCTATCAGTCAGGATCCTTCTATCTTGCTGTACTTGAATTAGAAAATTCACTGATGAAATCAGATTGTATGAACCAAACAATCGTTCCAGCTTTCTTTCTTGTCTATATTTTTTTAGAAATATATATTGAAATGCCAACAAAGTATTAACTGTTTGTTTATGTGTCACAAGGAGCTCATCAGTAAATCTAAATTTGTTATAAATTACGGAACATTTCCAGTGGGAATCAGTAGACTGTTAAAACTGTCAAAGAAGTATCTTGCAGTAGCATCTTCCAAGCACATGCTCTGCTCACTGCTTGTTGCAGTATTTTTCATTTTGCTTTCAGCTTCCACATTCGTAGCAACTATTTTTTCATACTGGCTCTGACTGGGGAATCAACCGATGTGTACAACAGATTTGCTAGACTTCATTTACCCTTCCAGTTGTATTCAACATCTGTAATGCAAAGAAATATCATCAAACATGAAAACATTCCATTACAGCTTGTTATCCTCTTCCATACAAATTATGGTCTGTGCTTCAGACATGATTTACAAGAAATGGTGCCCAGACAGTGCAAGTTTGGAGCATTCTCTTCTTAAGCATATACAGTGCTAGAGTTTCTATTGATGTAATTGATGAATAATCACAAATACGCAATGACAGTGTCTGTGCTTAGGAAAATCATTATGAATAATGATCCATGATTCATTCTTTATGTAGAATTTTGTGCCAGTTTATTGACTTTGTGACAGCCTAAATAACTCTTTCAGCTAATATTGTACCTTCATCTAATATACATTTATAATTTTATGTGCAAACATTTTTACAGGTTTGGAGTCTTCGATAGTCATGAAAAAACTAGAATTTCCAGCATACTCAGAAGATTTGCCAGGGCATCATCATTACACAGGCTGAAGGATATTCTAAATGCACCAACAGCTAATATAAGTCTGCAAAGTGTTCACCAGCTGTTGACAGAGCTCATACTCAAGCATAAATTATACAATTTGCCATATGTGTGCTTGGAAGACAGTAAATACACGGAAGAACAAATTCAGGAACTGTGTGAAACATTTCCTGATAGTGAAAGTACCGAGTTACATTGGTTTAAATTGTGGCTGGCATTCAGAGATTTCAATCCTAATACTGCAGATGCAGCATTCATTTATAATCTAATACTTAAAACCATACAGTACTTAGGGAATAACAATGTAGAAGCATTTTTAAAACAACATCCACTTGTTGTTATTGCATTGATAATGTTCAGTGGTGAGAGTCTCTCAGCTGTGTATGAGCAAGGGGAGCTAGAAAACTCACCTGTAACAAAAGAAATCTTTCAGTCAACCTTGCAGAAGTTACCTCTTTTAGAAATGTCTCTGATGTCTCAAAGAAAAACTGATGAAGTGCCAGATATCACAGTGTATGAATTACTGCAGAATTGTACACCATTTGATAGTCAGAAATTTTTTTCTTGGCAGCAGTAAGTATTTTTCTCAGCACTTCCTGCACTTTTTCTGTAGAATGTATTTCTCATTGTATGTGCTGAGTTCTCCAGTACTCTATCTTCAACTCAAGTGTGCATTAAAAATTGCACTGGGTATGATTTGTCCATGTTTTGCTGAACATTAGTAATTTCTCATGTGTAATGTAAGGAACTGCTTCCAATTTGTACAATTTATCATAGACTCATAGACCTTTAAATCTCTTCATATTTGCCGTACAATACCCATTATTGCAATTCCAACCTTTTGGTCATTTCCAAGTTACAGCTGCAATTGTCTGACACACAGGAATGTGTTTGCACTGTTTGGTTGTATTGTGGTGTGATGTTTGCATGTGTTCCACATTTGACATCCCACCTAATAAGTAAGATAATACAAGACATGTTCATTATAGATTATGAAACGTTATACTCTTAAACAAGTGTAAGGATGGTGCTTTTAACATAGTAGTACAGTGATCATGCTTTTATACTTGGCACATACAAATTTGTTTGAACTGTATGGTTCCTTGTGGCATGACACCCACACAGAGCCCACATTTTACATAAAATACATACATACGTACATACATACATACATACATACATACATACAATATGTGACATACACTAAAGTGACACAGGTCATGGGATAATGATATACACATAAACAGATGGCAGCACTATCCCATACACAAGGTGTAAATGGACAGTACATTGGCGGAGATGTCATTTGTACTCAGCAGATTCACATGTGTAGGTTTCCAACGTGGTTATGGCCACAAGATGGGAACTGACAGACTTTGAAAACAGAATGGTAATTGGTGCTAGATGCATAATACATTCCGTTTCGGAAATTATTAGGGAATTCAATGTTCTGAGATCTGTCAACAGTGTGCTGAGAACACCAAATTTCAGGCATTCCCTCTCGCCACAGACAACACAGTGGATGATGATTGCCTTCACTTAATGACCAAGAGCAGCACTGTTTACTAGAGTTGTCAGTGCTAATAGACAATTGTGGTTTATTCATCTCATGACGTACATTTGCAGTCTATTTTGTTTGCTTACAGGTGACATGTCAAAAATTTGTAATACGATTGCAAGCAACACTGCATGAAATACCCACAGAATTCAATGTGGGATGTACGATGAACATATCTGTTAGGATAGTGGAGTGGTGGCAGCAAATGACCAATGCTAATTCCTTAACTAACAGCACGATATTAGTTACAGCACTTCGCATGGGCTCATGACCATATTGATTGGTCTTTAGTTGAGTGGAAAACTATTGTCAGTTGAGTCACAACTTCAGTTGGTAAATGATGGAAGGGTTCGAGTGTAGAGCAGACCCCATGAACCCAAGGTCCCAAGTAGTCAACAAGGCATTGTGAAAGCTGGTGGTGGCTCTACAATGGTATGAGATGTGTTTACATGGAATGGACTGGGCCCACTGGTTCCACTGAACCAATAATTGACTCGAATTTTTCAGCAGTGTGGAGACTGTTTGCAGCCATTCATGGACTTCATCTTCACAAAGAACAATGGAATTTTTATGTATGACAGTGGACCAGGTCACAATTTTTTCAATTGGTTTGAAGAACATTTTAGACAGTTCAAGCAAATGATTTGGTCACCTATCCAACATTTATGGGACATAATCAGCAGATCAGTTTGTGCAAAAACATTTTCACAATTGTGGATGGCTATATAGGCGGCAAGGCAGAGTATTTCCAAAGGCTTGTAGAGTCCATCTCATGTCAAGTTGCTGCACTATGCCAGTCGTCACCTCCTTGTATTGTCTACAGTCCAGACCGCTATGTAATACCAGAACTTTTGTAACTATGCCGCATTGTTGTATGTACCTTCATGACCATGTAACATTTTACTATATTTTCTGTTTTACAGACATGCAGATGTCTTTTTTCACTGTTAATAAAATTTGATTGTCCTTCATTTCCTGTTACCAGCACCTAAGAGAATACTTATCTATGCTTGCAAAGGTTTTATATCAGGAGTTTTGTATTAGGATTCCTGCTTACATCTTAAATGTTGTCCTGGCTATGGTGTTAAGTACATTAGAGCTGATTCCCCTGCAGTTTTGACCACTACAGATTTTATTACTGACATGTACAGTAAGCACAAATTAACTTTAATGAGTTTTTTATCTTGTCCATCACACAGCCGTAAAATCAAAGCTGCATTTATCTGTGTGTTTTTATACAATGTTCTCATATTACAGTGATGTATTTTATACTTTATACGGATAGTGTATGTGATAAAGGCTGACATGAGCCACAGATGCTCACGCCATTTTTATTCTTTTTATTAATGCTGACTACTACTCTGTATTCAGGATATGAGAAATTTGTAGTTTGATTTTCGTGGCTGCATTGTGTGTGTGGTTTGATAAGTCTGGTAAAACAGCAAAAAAAGAAATGTTTGTTTTGTAAACGATTCATCATATTTCTCCACATAGTCTCCTTTAAGGGGTATACACTTGGTGCAGTGATCCTCCAGCTTTTTCACCCTTTTGGAAACATAGGTTCTGTCAAACTCTACAAAATACTCGTTGACTAGAACTATCACTTCCTCATTTAATGAAAATTTCTTCGCAGGTAGCTGAAGTTTCAAGTTATGGTACAGGAAGAAGTCACTTGGAGCTAAGACTAATGAATACGGTGGATGACCAACCAGTTCAAAGCCCAATTAATGCACTTACGCCATTGTTATCCCTGATGGGTGGGATGCTGCATTATCCTGGTGAAAGAGCACTTTTTTTGTGTGCCAGTCTTGTTCTTTTTTAGCCAACGCAGGTTTCAAATGATTGAACAATGAAGCATAATGGGGTCCAGTTATTCTTCTGCCTGTGTCCAAGTAATCTATGAGGATTATTCCTTGGAGATCCCAAAAAACAGTGGCCATCACCTTACCAGCTGATAGAATGGTCTTTGTCTTCTTTGGTGCACTTTCACTAGCCTCTGTCCATTGTTTTGACTGCTGATTTGCCTCTGGTGTGTAATGATGGATCCAGGTTTCATAAACAGTCACAAACTGGTGCAAAATGTCTTTCGGATTGTGATTAAACATCACCAGACATTGTGTTGAAATGTGTCAGATGCACTTTTGGACAACTGTGAGCAATCATGGCATCCAGCTCGCACACAGCTTCTTCATAGACAATTGTCCACGCAGAATACTATGCACTCACTCAGTTGAGACCCGTACAATCTCGGTTACCTCACGAATTTTTATTTGGCAGTCTTGCATTACCATATTGTGGGTTTTGCCAATGTTTTCCTTTCTGGGGACCTCAGTTGGACAGCCGGAGCATGCTTCATATTTGGTGCTTGACTAACCACATTTAAATTCATTAATCCAAAAGAAAATGGTCTTCAGTGATGGTGCAGGGTCTGCATGAACTTTGTTCTATTCTGTTTTGATTTGTTTGGCAGTCCAGCCCTTCAAATCAAAATGTTTCATAACTGCAGTTTTCTCCATTTTCAATCACAGCAGGCACACTGACCAATTCAGATGGCTGTCAACAATGAGCTGTAAGCTGTACTATGTTAAAATTCTTTGTGTGATCCTTGGAATAATCCAGCTACCAACCAAGAAGATGCAACAAAAATGTTCCATTATTTCATGGAAATTTACCAGACCTATGAAACCACCCTCATATGTGTTTCCATCAGCGGTATGTCTAATGTTGATTAATCTTGATTGCAGCTACAACCACATGAAAATGAGCAAAATGTTGGAAGTGCAATACTGGATATCATAATAAATGTACAGTCAGGGGCAAATATGAAGTATTTGAAAAATACTTCTGATTTTTATTTAATTTTTAAGTAAAAATACTGATTAAGATGTGCTCAGATGACAATAAATCACCTAATAATCAAATTTTGCCTATCCATTTCTCTGGTTTGCTTCATGATAGCTCATCTATTCCTGAAAGCAAGTGTTTCTGTTAGGATTTATTTGTTTAGATAATTGCTAATACAATGTAAGTAGTTTGATTATCCTTTATTTTAGAGAGATTTTCTTTGTAGATTATAATATTACTTTTATTAATTTGAATTGATAAATATTTTATAGTTATTGGAATTTGGCACTGTGTCTGCAAATTTTGTTATTAATTATGGTTGTTATTACAGGACTGAGGCAGTGGATCTGCCACATTTTTCAATGCCAAAATTGGTCTCTAAATATGGATACAAATGTAAATTGGATTACTTGTATTATTTGAAACAAGGACGGCCAAGTTTTGCTGCAAATACTTTTTTAGTAGAACAGTTCAAGTGCCACAAGAGGAAATCAAAAACGATGTATGTTTATATATAGTTCCTTTCTATATCTCTGATGTTTTATTTCCATCAATTTCATTTGATAACAGTGATATAAAATCCTGGATGAAAGATAAAAAAAAGGTATACAAGAATCTTTACCACAGTACTGGGCAGTCAACAGGAACATAAAAGTGAATGTAATGTGTTTTTGCTCAGTTATTGGTACTGAACTTTCTTCATTAGTAGTTATCTGCCTTCACAAGATAATCTCTTTCTTGTTTCATTATTTGTTTTGTTTGACGAAACTAAACTACAACAAGCTTACCAAAAGCCATTAAATATTAAGTTTACAGCTCTAAAGTATTAAGAAGCTTAAATAGTAGCATAACAGAATAGTTAAAAGTGCTTTCTTATCTTAAATAGTAGCATTACAGAATACTTAAAAGTTCTTTTGTTATTGTGTTGTATCACAATTCTTACTTCACTGTTTGAATTTGTTATCATTATTTTATTATTTACATGTTTCAGGACGAGGCAAGCTTCAAGCTATGCTCATGGTGTGGCATTACAAAATTTCAGAGACACTTGTATTACAAGTGCTTGTGTATCATTTGTGGAAATGTTGGGTGCCAACTCAGAAGTTATGAGAGTACATATCACAGCTGCAAATAAAATCTTAGATTATTTGGTTTCAGAAGAACAAACTTCAACAACAAATACTGAATTATTAGTGGAAAAAGTTGGTACGTTGTTTGCTATAATAGTTGAAAGAATTAAAACATTAAATTTAGGCTTAATGTTCTTTTTTTGTCACCTAGGTTTTCCTGCTATACAAAATAATGATCTTGACCATGGGGTGTGTAGAGCCATGTATATATTCAGCTGTCATCATTAAGTGAAATACAGGGCCTAAATGAAATATATATTTCGCCAGCTATCCTTGTGTTAATTTTTGACATTTTCCCAAATGCCATTCTATTCTTTGGAGTTTGATTTTTAATCAGGTGTTCTCTAATAATTGATAATAATAAAACACATAAAAAGTGAAACAATATGCTAAGAACAGATGGTTGAGATAGAAAATAAACAAAAAGTAGAAAATTAATGTACAGAAATATTGAATTTACCTATGTAGATACATCAGCAATGTGTTGTGTGTTTATCAGAACCACACATCAGAATACTGTGCATGCAACTGTGGTCTGTGTTTTGAATAGGTAACTGGTGGAGGTAGGGGGAGAGAAAAGAGGGGAAAGGGGAAAAAGTGGATTGAGAGAGATTGGGAGATCAGGGAAGAAAGCAAGGAGGTGTAGTGTGAGGGATGTCGTATGCTTAATGGATTTACATTCAGTATACTTATGTAAAATTAAAGAAAGTAAAATTATGTAAGAATCATCATTAAAATATCAAGAGTGTAGAACAATGGATTAGGGATAGTGTAACCACAATGAATTTACAGTCAGCAAGACACTATAGTGCCTTGTGCGACAAGAGGGAGTCATATGCTAAAATTATAAAAATTAAAATTATGTAAAAATTAATGTAAAAACATTAAGATTGTAGAACAAGGCCTTGTAAACTGCAAAATAAGTAAAATAGTCAGATTATAAAAGTGGATTTATGTAAAGTAACAAAAACTGAATTGTTTTAAAATATTACTACTGTAAAACACTGGAATTATAGAACTGTAGAGGGTATAAAACAATAATATTATAAAACTGAAACTATGTGAGCAACTAAAATTACAGTGAATGGAATATAACAGTTACAGTTAGTTGCATCTGCTTGTGCTTTGTGGTTTTGTAAAATTCACAGTTTAGCGGTGTGTGTGGAAGCCAGTCTGCATGCCGTTTTGCTGCTAGGGTGGTGTGTGAGATGATGCACGATTGTCTCTTCTCAGTGAGTGGGGCTGTTGCTTATATTTGTGCTATGTTGATGTGAATTATTGGAAGAGCCTCTGAAGTTTTTAACAAATTCACTGTTTATAAAATTGTTCTGCTGATTTAATTTATTGCCTGGCTCTTGTAAACGGTGTGCAAGAATCTCAATTTTTTCAAACCTTGGCAGGAGACGTACTTAAGATTCATTTTGTAATACTTCCAAGTGTGTATCGGTGGTTCCAACAGAGTGCTTTGATGTTAGATTTTCACCAAATGTTCTATTATTGTGAAATGAAGTGTGATCTTTGAAACATATTTCAGTTGCCTTGCCTGTGTGACCTGTGTTAACTTTAAGATATTTTCCACATTTCAATTTATACACACTTGCTACCATAAATTTTGAGGCTTTTATTGATTTGGTGCTTCGGTCTGAAGCAAAGAATGTCATAAGTCTTAAACCCTGTATGGAAATTGGTGCTACAAAACTGTAGCAGTTAGTTGTGACACCTGTCTTGTATAAATTGTGGACGTATCCACGATTTTCTTTTCTTCCCATTCACCTGTTAGCATAAAATCACTGATTTTACTTTGTTGTTGTGTTTTAATTTTTTGTAGCAGCCTTTCTCCTCTCTTGCTTGCTTAATGGCAGTTCTAATAATCCAACAGGCATTAAGTGAGCTTGAGGGGAGCAAAGAAATCACTATTATTAAACAAGTTGCAGTAAGCAACAGGTATATGATTTCAACAGTAACCAAGGTGCTACAGAAAATGGGTAACAACAACATAAAATGAGTAATAGTATGCTAAGAGGATAACAGGAAGACAAGAAAATCGCATATATGCCTGCGAGTTATAAAGGATGGATATCAGAAGTAATTGCTAAACATTTTCTTAGTAGCAATTTGTACTTACAGTTTAAGACTCATTAAATTTATTCATCAGATTGAAGCACCGCTTGAATAAAAAAAAAGCCTCAGAAGTCACAGCAGCAAAGTGCGTATAATGAACTGAAGCACAGAAACTGTCCAGAAGCTCTCATAGTAAAACAGCCAGGATTTTTGAAATACATTTCAGGGAGCATGCTTCAATTCAGAATAATAAAACAGTATTTGCATAACATCTTCTAATATCAAAGCACTTTGCTGGAACCATATAAATTCGGAAGTGCTACACATTGAACCTAAGGGACACCTCTTTGGGAATGTTTGGACAATGTGAGATGGCACAGTGGTTAGCTCGCTGAAATTTCATTCGGGAGGACAGTGGTTGATATCTGTGTTTGGCCATTCAGATTTAGGTTTTCTGTGATTTCTCTAAATCGCTCCAGGCAGATACCACGACTGTTTGTTTAAAAGGGCATGGCTGATCTCCTTCACTATCTTTGCTCTACCCATCCCCCTCATGACCTCAATGTCAATGGGGCATTAAACTTTAACCTTGCTTCCTTCCTTCCTTCTGACAATGTGGAACAGATTGAGATTATTATGTGCTGTTTATAAGAATCTGGTATTGAGCTCTTGACATCTCACCCCCCACTACCCCCGGCCACCTTTCCCTCTCCTAGTCTCGTTGTTTCACTTCACTTCTACCCCTCCCTCTACCATTTAACTATTAAAATATGGTCCACAGTTGCATACCATAGTATTCAGGTATGTGGTTTTGATACAGACGTGACAGTTTGATGATTCTCAGCTACATAGGTAAATTCAACATTTATGTGCAAGATTTTTCTAAGTTTTGTAAAATAATGGACACTACATATTTAGTTTTACTTCGTTTTTGGATGTGAAGATGATCCAGGGAGCTCAAAAGTAATCGCACTGCAAGTCAGGCACAGACCCCTGTCAAGTGGCCTTATTTGTGGCTCACTATCTACACTCACACACAGGCACATAAAGATGACAACAGCAAAGTTCAGTGGGCTGAAAGAGTATGTGATTGGTTTTCTGAACACTCTCTCACCCTATTAAATCTCAATTGGCCTGCAAAATCTCTGACTTGAACATCACAGAAAATCTGTGGGACGTGTTGGAACAGCAGGTAAAACTCCTACATCAGTATTCCTGGAGTTTGTTGGAACTGCGTGATCTAATCCTCAGCGAATGGCTTAACCTGTATGCGCAGTACCTGCATAAACTTGTGGATTCACTTCCTGATGGAATCCAAGTAGTTATCAAGTCCAGGGGCGAAATCACATGGTATTAAATAACACTCGTAATTATTTCTGCAAGGGTGACTTAATTTGTTGTCCAGTGAGCTTATTATCCATCTTCACATCCGATGGGATTACTAAACATAGGATAGATGCATAAAAGACTTCTCAAATTACCTTTAGATTGTAAAATATATGGGAGAAGAAATATGAGACTACCTCAAAAGAGATGGAAGGAATTTTATAAAGATGAGACAGACTTGAAAAGCCTAATCCATCAAATGGAGAAGAACGAAAATGTTAAATGTTGTTAATCACTGGCAAAACACAGATAGGAGGGAATACCTCCTGTATATGACAGAGGCAGGAAGCTCATGAACAAATTCTGATAGACTTGGCGGAAACAGAGCTTTCTCCATCCAGCAAAAGAGACAGTGGGATTATTTCATGACTATTCAATATAGTACCCAGTGGCATCTTTGCAACAGGGACACAATAAAAGTAAACCAAGGAGATAATCAACTGTACAGTACTATCAACAGACAAGGTGTGATAGAAACAACAGTGAGAAGAATTGACAAGTAAGAGGTAAGGGAAAGAGAGAATGAGAATAAAAGTGTAGCTGACACCAAAATAACAAAGAAGAAGGAATAAACATAGAAGAAGGAAACTGCAGGAAATAGTGGCAGATGTACAAATACACTACTGGCCATTAAAATTGGTACACCACAGACGTGAAATTTAACCAACAGGTAGAAGATGCTGTGATATGCAAATGATTAGCTTTTCAGAGCATTCACACAAGGTGGCGACACCTACAGTGTACTGACATGAGGAAAGTTTCCAATCGATTTCTCATACACAAACAGCAGTTGACCAGCGTTGCCTAGTAAACGTTGTTGTGATGCCTCGTATAAGGAGGAGAAATGCGCACCATCACATTTCCGACTTTGATAAAGGTCGGATTGTAGGCTATTGCGATTGCGGTTTATCATATCGCGACATTGCAGCTTGCGTTGGTCGAGATCCAATGACTGTTAGCAGAATATGGAATCGGTGGGTTCAGGAGGGTAATACGAAACACCGTGCTGGATCCCAATGGCCATGTATCACTAGCAGTCCAGATGACAGGCATCTTATCTGCATGGCTGTAACGAATCGTGCAGCCACGTCTTGATCCCTGAGTCAACAGATGGTGACGGTTGCAAGACAATAACCATCTGCACGAACAGTTGGACAACGTTTGCAGCAGCATGGACTATCAGCTCTGAGACCATGGCTGCGGTTACCCTTGACACTGCATCACAGACAGGAGCGCCTGTGATGCTGTACTCAACGGCGAACCTGGGTGCACAAATGGCAAAACTTCATTTTTTCGAATGAATCCAGGTTCTGTTTACAGCATCATGATGGTTGTATCCGTGTTTGGCGACATTGCGGTGAATGCACATTGGAAGCATGTATTCGTCATTGCCATACTGGCGTATCACCCGGCGTGATGGTATGGGGTGCCATTGGTTACACATCTCGGTCACCTCTTGTTCACATTGACAGCACTTAGAATAGTGGACATTACATTTCAGATGTGTTACAATCCGTGGCTCTACCCTTTATTCGATCCCTGCGAAACCCTACATTTCAGCAGGATAATACACGACTGCATGTTACAGGTCCTGTACGGGCATTTCTGGATACAGAAAATATTCAACTGCTGCCCTGGCCAGTACATTCTACAGATCTCTCACCAGTTGAAAACGTCTGGTCAATGGTGGCCGAGCAACTGGCTTGTCACAATACACCAGTCACTACTCTTGATGAACTGTGGTATCGTGTTGAAGCTGCACGGGCAGCTGTACATGTACACGCCATCCAAGCTCTGTTTGACTCAATGCCCAGGCGTATCAAGGGTGTTATTATGGCCAGAGGTGGTTGTTCTGGGTACTGATTTCTCAGGATCTATGCACCCAAATTGCATGAAAATGTAATCATGTGTCAGTTCTAGTATGATATATTTGTCCAATGAATACCTGTTTATCATCTGCATTTCTTCTTGGTGTAGCAATTTCAATGGCCAGTAGTGTAGATCAAGATTGCATTCATGGCAGCCAGAATTGTTGTTTTGTATACTAATATATTCATGGGACTCTTCAAGATTGCTTTCCCGGAGACCAAGAACCATCAGACCCTTGTATATATTTCTGATACATTGATTAAACTTTCAACATCATGTCTTGCGATGAAGCAAAACAGTTGAACTTTCTGAAACAGATTCTTGTTCTGGTATAAAGATTCATGTGATCCTTTTCTTAACTGCATGTCGACTGCCTCAAAATTACTGATAATCTCCAGTTGCTAATGGGTAGGTACATAATTCAGTAATTGTTGAGACCATCAATGAATAACTTTGTTGATAATTCCTACTTACAACTCTAACGTTTCCAGCAAACTTATCTGTTTCAGTACTCATTGCTGGAAAATTGAGGACTGAATATAATATCCATATGAGAGCAGATTGCTTTTTACGAAACAGAAGAGGTGCTAAGCAAAGGATAGGCGCATATAAACAACAATAAGTTGTTTAACATATGTCATACATATATTTTTTTCCAGAACTAACAAACACATACTCACAAAACTTACATTCATACAGAGCTGTTATCTCATAACACTGCAACATGTGTGTATTACTGGTCTGGTTTTACATCAGGTCGTTCACCTCCTTCAGAATGGTTGGCCGGCCAGGACTTCAGGAAAGATTTCTGAGCCTTTGCATAACTATTATGTCATTTGTCGCCACCTTTCAGTATTTTATGGTGTTGTTCTCTTAGCTAGAGAGTGGTTTTCACCTAGGTTGTGATCCCAGCTGTCCTATGGGGGATGTTCGTCAGCTCCGCCTCTGGGACATTGGGAGGTCTGCTGTACCAAGTCATTGTCCTGTCAACACGTGTTTTGAGCTGGCACCAACAGTGACATTGTGCATCTTGTTGCGGCTGGCCCTCAATGTGCTATGCAATAGGCAGCACCGCAGGCAACACTCTCTCTGTGGTCTGCATCCCAGAATCATGGGAGTGAATCCATGTTGAATAAATGGGGCCATTCCTCAATTCTTACTGGTTTTCGGTTGCCGATGCTTTCTCTAAATTTTTATTTGTTACCCACTGTCCTTGACCTTCAGCTTTGGTTCAGGCTCCCTCAATTATTTTTTTGTGTTGAAGGATTGCTGATTGCCTTATGCATTTGTGACAGATAATTGTCCACAATTTGTGTTTCAGATCTTTCACAATGTCTGCACCTGTCAAGGCATTTGCCACTTAATAGCTCCCCTCCATTTCACCCCCAAGACTTGTCCACACGTTCAAGATTCAGATGAAGAAATATATCATGGTCTCTTCTGCAAAAAACACCTTGACATGCTTCTTGAGTTCCTCTACCCTTGTGCTGGTGGTGGATCGGAGTCCAGCCAAGATGCTCCATGGTAGCCATCCACATGTGCACCTTCTCATGCTGCCCCACCAATGTCCATCGTCATGGTTTGTTTCTGGCTCCATGGTCTGGACTTGGGGGTTTGGCTGCCAACTGAAAAGGAGTCTGGCCATGGTCCACAGTTGCTGCAGTTGCTGCAGCTGCTGCCTCTGTAGGCACACCTCTGAGGGGCTGGTGGAATGCCATCACAATCAGCTCCATCCTCCCACCATGGCGAGAGCCACAGTTCTGCTGCCACAACCACCCTCCTCCTTCTTTGCCCTCTCCCTCATTGCTTGCCCCGGCGTCATGGAGTGACCTTGCTGTGGGGGTGTACATGACCTCCTTGTCAATGTTGCGTCCACACTACTTCTGCTCCTACTAACCAGTTCCAGCCCAAAATTTCCTTCTGCTGTTACCCTCATCACCTGTGGCGCTCGTCGTAGAGGCCATGGATGCATCATCAGTCGGCCTGATGCTATACCAGAGGAGTGCCCTTTGCCCAAGAGGCGAGGCGTACTATAACCCTGTATGCAACATCTGGATATGCACTGTGGCTTCAGGCTGCAGGTGTGCTACATTTCAAATAGACTTCCAGTGGCAGCTGCACGGGCCACACACCCTAGGCACCTGTGGTGGGTCACAAGACTATTGCGCACGGCACGACATATGCCGTGCTGCCTACTGGAGTCCTCCTCTATACAAAGACATTGCAACCAGCACTGCTTCTCATTCATGTTCTTCTACTGATTGTACTATATCTATGTTTGTCATGAAGTTGAAAGTGAATCAATAAGCTTTTGTTCTTGGTGGCCACACTACTGATTGTATCTAGCATTATGACAGTGGTTTTGCAGGTTTTACCAAGCCTATCTTTAACATTATTACTGGTCATAATAATCCAAAAGACTATCTTTTATAAATTCTGCACATGGTCTAAAACTGATGCTGAAATTTTTGTTACCCTTGTAAAAGTGTTTAACATTTGTGTTGCGCGAAAAGATGCTCAAAACGTTTAGAAAGTCATTACCAATTTCACCGTCAACACCTGTGTTTATATGTATGCCTCCATGTGTTGTTATGTTAGTTTCGGGATCTGAGACTCATTCCATGACATCAGTGAATTTGTTTAAGAAATTAGGTTAGTACACACACACACACACACACACACACAGAATGATTTATTTTTTGTGCATATTTAGCTTTGTCTCTTCAGTGGCTGCCAATTCAAAATATTTTTCTACACTAATTATGATCATATCACCTCCAGCTCTAAAACGTGTGCCATCACTGATATAAATACAAGATCCCCTACCTTTTCTGGTAGTGCTACAGTAGCAGCTTGCAGGTTCATATGACAATACCACTATAGCACTATATGCTCTAATTCATTATCACTGCCTCATTGCTCTGTAATGTATAGTACCATGCTGTTCAAACACAGTAATTAAACTTCAAGCTGGAGTTTATTTTTAATGGACTCCTTGTTTTGATTACCGATAGACAATTCTAATCAAATTTCTGTGGTGTTTGTGCACTCCAGTATGGTACATTCTATTTTCTGGTGACACAATGAATAAATCTCTTATTTGGTTGAGATACTTTTAAGAAAGGGGAGCCTGTTAACGTGGTTTATCCTAAAAAAGGCTCAGTTCTCCTATCCGTGACAAGAGTTATTCAATAATGTGTGACCAAACACCCACCTGCTATACTCTCACTAAACAACTCTAACAGCCTTCCTTTCCCTGTTCAGTTGAGTTTCAGACCATGCCTAGTATAGCCCCTTCTCCTGATAGTCCCCACTGGCACCAGTGCAATGTGTGTCCAGTCAGCAATCCTCGGGGCCATCTCCAGTTCTATATTTACATTCTGTAAGGCACTGCCAAAACGAGGCTGAACATGTTGCCAGAACAGCTCTACCGTGCTCACATTGGTGCTGCCGATCAATATGAATGTATCAGTACTAATAGTGGACTTATTAAATGTTCAAAGTAGTCTTCTGAAGTTACTGTTAACTGCAGTATTGAAGTTCATAAATTAGAATATAAAAGTCCTTTGATATTCTGAATTGATCTAGCAACTGAAGTCTAACTGAAAAAACTTAATTACAAAATACCCAATAAGTGAAGGTCTTCCTGTTACTGTCACCAGGATACATTGTGAATTTTATGGTAATTTGCCATTTTTCTTTATTCTTATATGGTACACTGAGGTGACAGAAGTCATGAGATAGTTATATGCATATTACAGGTGGTGGTCATATTGCATACGCAATGTGTAAAAGGATAGTGCATTGCCAGAGCTGTCGTTTGTATGCAGGTGATTCATGCGAAAAGGTTTTTGGGTGTGATTACGGCTGCACAACAGGAACTAACAGGCTTTAAACACAGAATGGTAGTTAGAGCTAGACACATGGGACAGTCTGTTTCAAAAATTGTTAGGAAATTCCATATTCAGAGATCAAAAATGTCAAGAGTGTGCCAAGAATACAAAATTTTAGGCATTACCTCTCACCATGGACACCATGGACACTTAATGACTGAGAGCAGCAGCATTTGTGTCGAGTTGTCACCAGTGCTGACAGACAAGGAACACTGTATGAAATAACCACAGAAATTGATTTGGGATATACAACAAATGTATCCTGTAGGACAGTGTGGTGCAATTTGGCATTAACGGTCTATGGCAATAGATGATTGGTGCAAGAGTCTTTGCTAACAGCACAACATCACCTGCAGCACCTCTCCTGGGCTCATGATCATACATGCCACGTTGAGTTACTGGACTATGCCAGGCAAAAGGAGGTCCAACACGATATTAGGTGGTATCCCATGACTTTTGTCACTTCACTGTGTGTAGAATTAAATGCTGTATACTGGTGTAATATATTTTGTGTGCCCAAAAAAATAAATATTTATTTCTATTACAGCTTTGCTTATGCATGGACTAATTGTGAAAAATCCTGAGGCTCCTGTTGAAATCTTATCTTTGTTACAATCTGCATTGCTGTGTGACTCAGCAATTCCACAGTCTGACAGTGACTCAGAAAAGGTTGTTATAAAAGCAATTATTCAATGGGAACTTGCTGTAAAATTTGCAAAAATCCACAAAATAAAACTTCCAGAAGGTTTTTTGAATTGTTGTGCCAAGAAAGATATGTGGTTGCCTTTTTTGATGTTTGTTGATATCCATCAGTATCCCATTCCTCAGGTAAGCAACATATTACATGAAAATACATAGGCAATTTGTATGTGGTTGTGGAGGAAAGAATTTTTTTCTCTCGAGTACAGGTTCTCAGTTGAACAAATTCTCTACTTTCCCATTTAAATGTGTGGTTTTAGCAATTAATATTTCTAAATGTTATTGGTCCATTTGGAGAACCAATATGTAAATAAAATGGAAAATTACTAAGAGATTTTGCCACTTATAACAATTTAAAAATCACAAATTCACTTTTTAAGAAAAAGGATATACGTAAGTATACTTGGGCCAGCAGAGGTCTTAGATCAATAATTGACTACATCTTAGTAAATGATAAGCTAGTGGGCCAAGTAAGGGATACAAGAGTTTATAGAGGACAAGATACAGGATCGGATCATTTCTTACTATTCTCCAGAATAGATCTTTTTACAAAATGGAAGAAAATAACTAAACAAGTAACAAACCAACAAGATCAAAGCATTTATAAGGTATACTTGCTTGAAGAGGGCAGTATCAGACACCTGTACCAAAGGATATTAAATGAAGAACTAGCAAACTTATAAAATAAAGACAATATAGAGGAAGAATGGCAAACTCTGAAGAATACTGTATGTGGAGTAGCAGGAGAAGCTGTCGGTAAAAAGAAAAGAATATGGAAAGTAAAAGGCCTAAAAATTTGGAATGAGGATATAATGAAAGCTGTCAAACAAAAATAGGATGCATATATAAAACACTTAAGTAACCCCACTATTGAGAACAATACTATAAGGAGAAAAGAAATAACGCTAAATGCATAATAAGAAAAGCACATCAAGAACATTGGGATAGGTTTATTTCTAATATTGAACATGATATCCATGTAAGACAACAAATGGCATATAAGGTTTTAAAAACCTTAAACACAACAGAAAGAGAGAAGATGCAAATAAATAGTATTGAAGAAGAATATTGGATAAATCATTACAGCGAATTGTGGTATGATCATACAGCCAAGAAACTGAAAATGATGAAATACAATTTGACAAATCAACATCTGCACTAACATCATTTAAGAACAGAAAAGCAACAGGAAAAGATGGCATCAATGCTGAATTATTAAAATATGGAGGTATGATGCTACACCAATGACTTCTATATCTCTTCAATGAATGTTGGAAGAAGAAGAGTATTCCCAAAGACTGGAAAACAGCTAGAGTGATATCAATTTTTTAAAAAAAGGAGATAATTGCCTATGCAGTAATTAGAGAGGAATAAGTTTACTGGACTCAGCATACAAGGTGTATGCTAAGGTTTTAAATACTAGACTTAAAAAACACAGCAGAAGCAGTACTTTGTGAGGAACAAATGGGTTGTAGGAAAGGATGCTCCACAGTAGATGCAGTTTATATTCTACAGCATATAATAGAAAAATGGAGAGAGTTCAATAAAGAAACAGACATTGCTTTTATTGACTTTAAAAAAGCTTTTGACAAAGTCAAAAGACAGAAACTTCAGGAAATAATGATGAATCGAGGATATCCAAAGCATCTGGTAACTGTGATAAAAAGTTTGTATCAAGACACAAATGTCACTGTAGATCTCAATGGTAAAACAACTAATGAGGTACCAACTAACAAAGGGGTATGACAAGGCTGCTGCATCTCTCCAACTTTATTCAACATCTACATTAATGAAATAATACATGTGTGGAAATCAGAATTTCAGAAAGGCACCTACCTAGATAGGAACATTCTTTTAAATAATTTACTATATGCTGATGATGCAGTGATCCTAGCAGATAAGGAAGGTGACGTTCAGAAAGGAATCTACTTGCTAAAACGGATAAGTGCAAAATTTAACATGGAAATTTCAAAAGAAAAAAACTAAGACCATGGCCTTCATGGGGAAAGAACCAATCAGAAGCAAAATAGTGATATATCAGAAGATTTTAGAGCAGGTAAACCATTTCAGTTACCTCGGATGTGAAATGACGTATGGCTACAGCAGAGATATTGAAATTAAGCTTAGTAAATTCAGTCAGGTATGTGGAACAATCAGCAGGAACCTAAAATCAAAACCAGGAAAGACACTCAAATTAAATTTTACAAAACTGTTGCAGTTCCCACACGGCTCTATTGAAGTGAGACATGGGTGATTACCAAGAAGCAAGAAAGCCGGATTCAGGCACAAGAAATGAAATTCCGTAGACGTGTTAAAGGTTGAACAAGAGAAGACAGGCTAAGAAATCAAGATATTAGAGAAGAACTGCAAATCTTTAGCCTCAATGATAAAATTCGAGATTACAGAAGAAAATGGAATGATTGTCTACAAAGAGTGAGAGACTTCCTTTAAAGGCAAGAAATTATAAGTGCCATGGGAGAGGAGACAGAGGAAGACCGCTACAGAGATGGGTACCGTAACAGGAAATTCTTGCCTAATACCTGAAGAGAAGATGAAGATGAAGATATTTCTAAACAAATTACAAAAACTGGCTAAAATTACACTTTACCAATTTCTGAGTTTATGGAACATCTTGTATCCAGTATGGATTTTAAAATTTTCGGCAAAGTGAACTGAAAAATTTGGAAACTGCAAGAACCTTCATCTTGTACGTTACTCTCTTATTACTCGTAATTTCAGTGTTGAGGTCTAGTAAAATATTTATATGCTTCCTGTACATGTTTTTGTGTCATGTTTCAATTGCATTTAATATTTCACTTTCATGTCCCATGATTCCTTAACATGACATGACTTTATCTTGGAGATTTATTAATAGTTGTTATGGAATGAAATCATCTTGTGTTTTGTTTTCCTTCCTCTCCATGCAGTGACCCTTTTTCTTACTCATTCTTTTGTTGAACCTGTGGCTTTCAGTACAGAGTACAATTTACTCAGTGACAATACTAGTCTGTCCACTTATGAGAAAAACTGGTGAATCTGAATGTAAGAAAGGTACGAGCTCTGTCTGTCTCCGTTGTATTCATCTTATAACTTGCGAACTGTGTACATGTTGTGATAAAATCTGTAATTCCTGTAGTGTTGATAAGTTCACACTTTAGTTCCATTCATTGATGGTGTGATGAAGAAACTAATTTTCAATCCCCCTTGATCTCTTATTATAATAAAGTTCAGAAAAATGTTAACGTCATTACCATAATATTTACAAAAGTCTGTGAAATGATAATACATTATGTGTTAAAAACATCTCACATTTATTTCTTTATTATTTCTTGCCCATTATATTGCATTAGAGCTCTTTCTGTACTAATACGTTATAAATAAAAATGAAGTACAATATCTCTGTGGCATATGATGGACTGAGATGTTGGATCTGCTGTTCATTGAAAGCTAGAAGGGGTTGCACTCAAATTTAGTACTTAGAAAATGTACATCATTAATTTAGTGTGTTATTTACAGCATAGAAAGTTTCAGACAAAGTAGACACTGGATAGCAAAAAAAATCATGTGACGACTAAAAGATTGCTTTCAATTGAAATAAAAGCCTATTAGATGCACTTTACAACTTGTTGTATTGTTTCTCATATTTTCATGCTGCATTCACTTCTTCAATTTGTCTTTTTCAGTTAACTTGAATGTAAATCTACTTATCTCTCAAGTTTTGTGAATCGAGTGATATCTGCATCCACACAGATACTCCACAAGCCACCGCATGGTGCATGGCGAAGGGTACCCTGTACAACTGCTAGTCATTTCCTTTCCTGTTCCACTCACAAATGGAGCAAGGGAACCACAAGCCACCGTATGGTGCATGGCAAAGAGTACCCTCTACAACTGCTAGTCATTTCCTTTCCTGTTCCACTCGCAAATGGAGCAAGGGAAAAATGACTGTAATGACTGTCTGTATGCCTTCAAATGAGCCCTAAATTCTCATACCTTACCTTTGTGGTCCGTATGCTCAATGTATGTTGGCATCAGTAGAATCATTTGACAGTCAGCTTCAAATGCCAGTTCTCTAAATTTTCTCAGTAGTGTTTCTCGAAAAGAAAATTGCGTACCCTCCAGGGATTCCCATTTGAGTTTCCAATGAATCTCCATAACACTTACGTGTTGTTCGAACCTACCAGTAACAAATCTAGCAGATCACCTCTGAATTGTGTTGATGTCCTCCTTCAATTCGACTTGGTACTGATCACAAACTCTCAAGCAGTATTTGAGAATATGTCACACTAGTGTCCCTATATGTGGTCTCCTTTAACAGATGACCCACAATTTCCTAAAATGCTCCCAGTAAACCAAAGTTGACCATTCACTCAGTTGTGACCGAATTGTTCATTTATGTAGAGGAATACAGCAGTCCTATCACACTTCCCTGGGGCACTCTTGATGATATCCTTGTCGTGATGAACACTTGGCATCGAGGACAGCTTAGTGGGTTCTATTACTTAAGAAGTCTTTGAGCCACTCACATATCTGTGAACTTATTCCATATGCTTGTACCTTCATTAACAGCCTACAATGGGGCACTATGTCAAATGCTTTCCAGAAATCTAGGTACATGAAACCTGCCTGTTGCCCTTCATTCATAGTTCACAGTGTATCATGTGAGAAAACGGCAAGCTTAGTTTCACACAAGCATTGCTTTCTAAAACCATGCTGATTCATGGGCATAAGCTTCTCAGTCTCAAGAAAATGTTGCGGGTCTGCTCTTTTGCCCTTCTTATATACAGGACTCACCTGTTCTTTTTCCCAGTCACTTTTTTAAAAGAAAATTAGGGAGATACTTATATACTTGACAAAAAAATGAGGAAGATTAAGATCTAGGCAAAATTTCACCAAAAATCAAAGCTGTGTTTGTAAAAGGTAATTATTTAATTACACATTGCAAATACTGAGCACATATTTTTCAACTGACTTCGCCTCAGTCAATTTTAGGTTTGTGCTCACTGCTCACCATAAAATCTTGAACAACGATTCACGGTAAGCACTAGCACTGAAACAAAGTCGTATAACCGCGAAGCGTCATTTGTCCATTTCTAAGTTAGTCAATAGACACAATGCTGTTATAGAATCAGTTGTCTCTGATGTCCAGTATTTTAGTGAATACTGACCATGCCCGCAAAATTTAAATGCTTGAAAAATATTAAAAAAAAAAAACACCAACCCAATGAGCCTGAAAATATGGGAGCCAGGAGATTATGAAAAAATATGTTCAAATGCGGGTGATCCCAGGGGATATGAGAGTTGGTCACCCTACTTGGTGCTTTGTGCTGGGTGAGAGATTCATGATAAATGTAAGCTAGGCGAGGGGCCAATGCCGTAGGGTACTCTCTGTAAAACCAAATTGAGATTCCTTCCAGATCTGGTGACTTATTTGCTTTCAGATCTTTCAGTTGTTTCTCTGTGCCAGGGATGCTTGTTTCTATGCCTTACATACAGGAGTATGTGGTCTAATGATGGCATGCTTGTACGATTCCCTGGTGTGAATTTTCTCTTGAACGTGAAATTTGAAACTTTGGCTTTCGTTTTGCTATCTTCAACTGCCACACCAGACAGGTCAACAAGGGACTAAATGGTAGCTTTAGACCCACTTAGCAATTTTACATAGAACCAGAATTTACTCGGGTTCTCTGCCAGATCTTTTGTTAAGGAGTCACGGTGGTAGTTGTAAACTAGATCTTTTCACAGGTGCCTGAACCTCTACTAAACTTTGCTTGTTATCATTTGTGTGTTCTCTTTTGAACTGGGAGTGCAACAGCGTCTGCATTGTCAACATCTTCTGAATTTTGTTTTAAACCATGGTTAGCCTTTTCCATCATTCATCCACTTACTAGGCATGTAACTCTCCAGACCACGATTTACAATATACTTGAACTTTGCCAATAATCCCTCTACATCCATCTTACTGGAACCAAGTGACACCAGTTCACTCTCTAAGTGAGATAATAACAACTGATTATCTGCTCTATCTGGAAGAAACATGGTGCTAGCCTTCTTGACTGATTTATTAACTTTCATAACCATAGTTGCTATAATGTCATCATGATTGCTGTTCCCTGTTTCTACACTGACATTGTTGATAAGATCTAGCCTGTTTGTAGCTACAAGATCTAACATTTGCTGCTGAGCTAGCTGCCCAAGACAGTTTTCAGAAAACATGTTCCGTAGTATTCCACACGACTGTCTGTCCGTGCCCCCTGCAATGAATCTGTAGACTTCCCAGTCTATACCTGGTGGGTTAAAGTCACTTCAACTAATACTGCATGTTTTGGGTATTTATGCTCATCGTAGGATGCTATGGTACTCTTTAACTGAAGGAGGACAGCATTTTCCATTGGCAAATTATGAAACTTGATGTGCATTCTAAACTCTGCAAAGACTTTCAGACTGCTTCTATCATTTTCATAGTGGCAAATAACTGTTCAGGAATAACTAATGTATAGAACATATATACAGTTAATACTGCCCACTATTGAGTAGGAAGTACAAAACTGTTATGTTCATATACAGTATTACTAGTGTCCAGCTTGACACAGTCAAGTCATTTAAATATCTGGGCGTAATGCTGCAAAATGAGAGGAGGTGGAATGAGCATGTGAAAGCTGTGACAGGGAAGGCAAATGGTCAACTTCGGTTTATTGGGAGAATTTTAGGAAAGAGTTGTTCACTTGTAAAGGAGACTGCATATAGGATGCTGGTGAGATCTATTCTTGTGTACTGCTTGAGTGTTCGGGATCCATACCAGGTCGGATTTAAGGAAGATATCAAAACAATTCAGAGGAGGGTGGCTAGATTTGTTACTGATAGGTTTGAACAAAATGTAAGTGTTACGGAGATGTTTGGGAACTCAAATGGGAATCGCTGGAGGGAAGGCAGCATTCTTTTCAAGAAACACTATTAAAAATATTTAGAGAACTGGCATTTGAAGCTGACTGCCAAATGATTCTACTCCTGCCAACATACATCATGCGTAAGGACCGAGAAGATAAGCAAGAGCTCTTGCCCATGAGAGGCAAAGGTCTTGAGTTCAAGTCTCGGTCTGGCACACAGTTTTAATCTGCCAGGAAGTTTCATAACAGCACACACTCCACTGCAGAGTGAAAATCTCATTCTAAAAACATCCCCCAGCTTGTGGCTAAGCCATGTCTCTGCAATATCCTTTCTTCCAGGAGTGCTAGTTTTGCAAGGTTGCAGGAGAGCTTCTGTGAAGTTTGGAAGGTAGGAGACAAGGTACTGGCGAATGTAAAGCTGTGAAGATGGGGCGAGAGTTGTGCTTGGGTAGATCAGTTGGTAGAGCTCTTGCCCACGAGAGGCAAAGGTCCCGAATTTGAGTCTTGGTGTGGCACACAGTTTTAATCTACCAAGAAGTTTCATAACAGTGCACACTCCACTGCAGAGTGAAAATCTCATTCAGGTATCAGTTATGTAGGCCAGAAATACAAAATATAATTTTAGTGTATCCATTGTGGATGATGAACTGTGACTATGATTTTAATAGGAAATTTATCTGGTAACAAATATACAACCAGTTTTTTTATTTATTTATTTTTGATACGATTTATTCTTCCATAAACATGTTTTCAAGCCACTGCAGGCTCATCATCATACTACAAGAACATTATGCTGTGGATCAAGTACAGCTAGATGATGTGCTGAAGAGTACACTGCCATATGGTATTCATCTCATTTCTATATCATACATTATAAAGCTATGTACACAACTATACAAAGTATTTAGCTGCACTTGGTTTTACACTTTAAGACCAAGTGCAGCTAAATACTGTTATCGTTGTGTACATTGCTTGATAATGTACGATATAGGAACAGATTTGATATGGATACGACAAGGCATTGCAGTCATCAGCATGACATATAGCTACAGTTGGTCCATAGCATAATGTTCTTGTAATACCTGCATCTGATGATGGGCCTGCAGTGGCTTGAAGACATGTTTATGGTAGAATAAATCATATCCAAAAACTCTTCTTTAGATTGTAGTAAGTATTTAAAGTTATATGTATTAGTGACCATACAAGGGCTCGATACAAAGTAGCGGTAACACTGCTGTAACATCAAACAAATAAGTTGGCGATGTGCAATTTGTGTTGACACAATGAAGGCCTGTGAGATGGTTTTGTACAGTGAGCAGAGATAGTCCTCTGTCAGGCTACTGTAGTGTGTAGACCTTTGAATGTCGTAGCTGTAGTGCAACCTCCCTAACATCATGTTTACAAAGAAAGAGTAATGTTCTTGTCTCAAAATTGAAGAGACACTACATTGGAATATGCAAGAATGTTTCCAGGGACTGCGTGAAGTGTGTGGTGACACAGCATTGCCATACAGCACAGTTGCATGATGTGTTACAGTGTTCAGATTAGGCAGAGGTGCTGTGAAGGATCACCCCCATATGGCATAATCCATATAGAAGACAATGCAGTTCAGCTCCCTGCTTCCTTTTTGGACACTGATTGACGCTGGAATGTGCGTGAGTTAGCAGCAGGAGTCGGAGTACGCCACAACGTTGTGCTTCACATTCTGCACATTTTGGGATACTGCAAAACTGCAGCACATTGGATATCCCATTAAATGTCTGAGGTGCAACAATGGCACTGCTGTACCATTGCACAGGATTTTTTGGGGTGTTATCAAAGCATAGATGACAACTTCCTTCAATGCTTTGTCACTATCAATAAAACCTGGAGCATGCTCTTATGAAACAAACTTGAAATGCCAGTTCAGTGAATGGGGGCATCCTGGTTCTCCTTGATCACAGAAAGTGCTTGGTACACCAAGTGCTGGGAAGGTGATGTTGATTGTGGTGTATGATACTCAAGGTGTAATACTGCATCTTGCTGTACCACCAAAGGTGACGATAGACACTGCCTACTGCTGCACATTCCTGCAACACCACCTTCATCCAGAATTCAGGCAAAAGAGACGACATTTCATGGAACAGCATCCCATCATTCTGCTTGACAATGCACAATGCCATACTGATGTTGCTGTCCATGACCTTTTGTGTTGCTGGCAGTGTCAGGGTCTGGAACGTCCACCACACTCATCTAACATGAACCTCTGGGAATGTGATCTTTCCGCCAAAGTGAAAGAACAATTTCGAGAGATCTGGTACACCACCAGAGGTGACATTATCTATGCTATATGGTGGTCAGTACAGGACATCAGCAGAAATAGAAGCACAGATGGTATACGATGTCTTCCAGACATATAAAAAATGGTCATAAATAATGGGGGTGATTATATTGAAGAAGTGTAACTATAAGTACCTCTGTCAATTCAGCTATATCAGGGAAAAATAGTATGTCTCATTACATATACCAATTCCATTCTACACAGAGTACGCGAAAGAACTTGCCCCCCTTCTAACAGCCGTGTACCGCAAGTCTCTAGAGGAACGGAAGGTTCCACATGATTGGAAAAGAGCACAGGTAGTCCCAGTCTTCAAGAAGGGTCGTCGAGCAGATGAGCAAAACTATAGACCTATATCTCTGACGTTGATCTGTTGTAGAATTTTAGAACATGTTTTTTGCTTGAGTATCATGTCGTTTTTGGAAACCCAGAATCTACTCTGTAGGAATCAACATGGGTTCCGGAAACAGCGATCGTGTGAGACCCAACTCGCTTTATTTGTTCATGAGACCCAGAAAATATTAGATACAGGCTCCCAGGTAGATGCTATTTTCCTCGACTTCCGGAAGGCGTTCGATACTGTTCCGCACTGTTGCCTGATAAACAAAGTAAGAGCCTACGGAATATCAGACCAGCTGTGTGGCTGGATTGAAGAGTTTTTAGCAAACAGTACACAGCATGTTGTTATCAATGGAGAGACGTCTACAGACGTTAAAGTAACCTCTGGCGTGCCACAGGGGAGTGTTATGGGACCATTGCTTTTCACAATATATATAAATGACCTTGTAGATAGTGTCGGAAGTTCCATGCGGCTTTTCACGGATGATGCTGTAGTATACAGAGAAGTTGCAGCATTAGAAAATTGTAGCGAAATGCAGGAAGATCTGCAGCGGATAGGCACTTGGTGCAGGGAGTGGCAACTGACCCTTAAGATAAACAAATGTAATGTATTGCGAATACATAGAAAGAAGGATCCTTTATTGTATGAGTATATGATTGTGGAACAAACACTGGTAGCAGTTACTCCTGTAAAATATCTGGGAGTATGCGTGCAGAACGATTTGAAGTGGAATGATCATATAAAATTAATTGTTGGTAAGGCGGGTACCGGTTTGAGATTCATTGGGAGAGTCCTTGGAAAATGTAGTCCATCAACAAAGGAGGTGGCTTACAAAACACTCGTTCAACCTGTACTTGAGTATTGCTCATCAGTGTGGGATCCGTACCAGGTCGGGTTGATGGAGGAGTTAGAGAAGATCCAAAGAAGAGCGGCGCATTTCGTCACAGGGTTATTTGGTAACCGTGATAGCGTTACGGAGATGTTTAGCATACTCAAGTGGCAGACTCTGCAAGAGAGGCACTCTGCATCACGGTGTAGCTTGCTCGCCAGGTTTCGAGAGGGTGCGTTTCTGGATGAGGTATCAAATATATTGCTTCCCCCTACTTATATCTCCCGAGGAGATCACGAATGTAAAACTAGAGAGATTCAAGCGCTCACGGAGACTTTCAGACAGTCATTCTTCCCGCGAACCATACGCGACTGGAACAGAAAAGGGAGGTAATGACAGTGGCACGTGGGGTGCCCTCCGCCACACACCGTTGGGTGGCTTGCGGAGTATGGATGTAGATGTGGATGTAGATGTAGATGTAGACATTTTATCCAGCCCTTGTGTTATCCTGAGTTATCTAGAAGCTGATCTTTTTCTTTTCTGTTCTTTATACATTTTTGTATGTTTGTGAAGGTGCTGGAACTGACAAAAAGCTTTAAATCCAAGACACTGCAAGAACATTTATATCATGCAGTGGAAAGCAACATCACAACCAAGTCACAAGAAAGCATAGCAGCAAGGAAACTGACTCAAGATTCAAGAAAGCAATATTACTCTAAGATTGGATTTAAAAAGGGAGTAAGTTAGTATTAATCTTTCTTTACTTATATCAACTACGGAGCAACATTTTACTAGTAAATATGTTTAACTGGAGGAAGCTCTTAGTTTAGTTTAGTCACTTGTGTGAGTCACAGGCCTCATAAATGCAACCCATCAGTATGTTATGGGACAAGTGAGTTTGACAATTGTAATGCCCTTTCTCAGTGAAAAATACGGCAACATGCAGACAATTAGTCCAATCAACGAAGACAAAAAGGTTGATATGTGAAAAAAATAATATAGTCATAATTTTTTTTTCACAATGGTAGGAGGGAGTGTCCTGAACAACACACTAAAAATCCTGGGTAGGGGAAAGGGGGAGGGCAGCATGTGGTATTTTAATGGTATACAATTGCTGTTCACTGTTAAATGAGGTGCTGCTAGCACAACAATTTGAAGATCTACATGAATGTGATACATTTATTATAAATTATCAATCTGTCTATCGGTGTTTGTAACGATCACATACTGTATGTGCATTTTGGCACATGTCATGGCATTGTGCTTCTGTGAAGAAGATATTGCTAAACCAATACTAAGCATCTTAAAATGACAGATGAATCTGTTGAAACTGTTAAAGTGAGATAGAAATAGCTGTGCAACTGTTGACTGAATTGTATTAAGGGATTCCTGTTTGTGAGTCAAAAAGACTCATTTATAAGACACACAGTCAAACAAAGGCAGTCATATGCAAGAAGAAGAGAGGAAAACTTGTCTGCACTGCATCCTACAACAGAGCAGGAAATGTACAGTGGCACAGATAATGGAAATCTGTGAACAATAATTGAAATTTCAGTCTCAGAAGACAGATATTATTGGAAGAAGAACTGTCACTGATTTAGATGGTTTCTAAAAAAGTGTTGTTCACTCCACTATATTGAAATGTTAAGATCACAGCAAATATCCTATGCAGCAAGAGACGGCAGATATCATACACAATAGATTTAACTGAAAGCTGCCATGTAATTGGCATTATTCTGAAAACTTTGTGGTTCACTTACAGAAAATTCAATGGTGTAAAATGCAATCTGATGAATATATCCAATATTGTAGCAGCTAGGGCAGTTTGCTAAGAAAAATGCTCAACATCTGGAAATAACGTCATCACCATACTATTTATCTCAATAAGACCTGACACAATGAGAATCATACCAAGAAGCACATATGCCAGGATTCAAAGAGCAATGGTGGTTTGAAAGTGCCAACTGTCAAAGGACATAGGTTTATTATGTCTCACACATCATCATCATCATCATCATCAGACTAAGCCTTTATCACACGTGCAGAGTTAACATATACGAGGGTAAGTCAATTATTATCCACAATTTAATTATATTTTTGTTTATTTTGGTAGTACTGTCGTTTTACGTTGATGGTGCATGTTTTGTTTATTTGTTGTTATATCTTTGCAATTTTCAAGCTGCTAGTTTAGTTTCATTATTCTGCCATGCTGTTAATCATGGCTGCTCTGCTGTCTATTTGCACCAAAGAAGAGCAATGTTCGTTGATTTGTTTCTTTTTTGTGGTCGGAAGGTGTATTAGGGGCTGAAATTTATTGAAGACTTTCGCAACAGTACGGGAACAGTGTTTTGCCACAACGGAGGGTCTACAAATGGATTGAAAAATTCCGAAATGCTCGCACAAGTGTTACGCATGATGAAGGAGCCGGACAACCATTTACCTCCACAAATGAAGAAACCATTGAGCATTCACGTGAAAAAATTCTCTTAGATAGACAATTAACTATTGACGAAGTGGCACATTGTCTGCAGATTAGTCACAGTTCTGCCTATGAAATCATCCACAACAGACTTGGGTTTCATAAAGTCTGTCCAAGATGGGTCCCAAAACAACTCACACAGTTGCATAAACAAACGTGCTTGGACATCTGCAAAAGAACATTTGGATCACTATGGTAACGAAGGGGACAACTTCTTTGACAGAATCATTACTGGTGATGAAACTTGGATCCTTCATTATGAGCCAGAGAGTAAAAGGCAGAGTATGGAATGGAAACATTCAAATTTTCCATGCAAGAAAAAGTTCAAGACTCAACCGTCCGCAGGAAAACTGATGCTTATGGTTTTTCGGGATGTCCAGTACTGGAACATTAGGGGGAAAGGGGCACAACAACAAACAGTGTACGTTACAGTGAGATGCTTACTGCCAGGCTAAAGCCTGCAGTTCGGAGAAAACACCGAGGATAGCTGTCAAAAGGTGTTGTGTTGTTGCACGACAATGTCCGTCTGCATACTGCTACCCACACAGCTGAAACGCTCCAGAAACTCAAATTTGAAGTACTGGATCATCCTCCATATAGTTCCAATCTTGCCCCTTCTGACTATCACTTGTTTGGTCCACCCAAACAGGTATTAAGGGGCTCTCGATTTGCCTTGGACGAAGCAGTGAAAAAAGCTGTGCATTCCTGGCTCGCAGCTCAACCGAGAACCTTCTTTTATGATAGCATCAGAAAGCTTGTTCAGTGATGGACCAAGTGCATTGAAACACAAGGAGACTATGTCGAAAAATGATGTACTTGTAAGTTTCCTATTTGAATACAATAAAATTTTGTAACTATTTTGCAGACAATAATTGACTTATCCTCTTACATCCGATGAGTCTAGCAGTTAACATGAGGATGTGAATAGTGGTTAATTTAAACATAGATATATAGGATTTATGATGCGATTTACAGGATTATTGCCTGACCAACATGGATAATGCCAGTAATCATTCAAACAACAAAGAATGCAGAAATTTTGCAGTGGTTAGAAGACAAAACTAGTTCAATTTTGGCTCCTGAATGAAAGCAGATATACATTGTGTGTTCAAAAAAATAATATTTTAGGTTGGCAGAAAAACGTTCATTGGTTTGTAAGTACGAAACTTTCGTCCCCTTCAAAGTAGTCTTCTTGAGAATGCACTCGCTTCTCCCAACACTCTTACCATTGTTGGAAAAATTCTGGAACATGTCTTTTGGAATTAAGATCAGCTGAATTGTCACATTTCTCATGAAGTCTCCCTTTGATTCAAATTGTGTAACTCTTGGGGCATTGTTAGCTTGAAAAATAACCAAAGCCATGCAGAGCCACATCAGGGTAGTAGGGAATCTAATGAACCACAGAAATGTAATGTTTGGTGAGAAAAGTCTGAATCAGATGTGCAGAATTGGTGGGAATGTTATAAGGATGAAGCTGCCAAGTTTTTGCTGCCAAGGATCCAATCATTTGCACTGCACTGCATCATGGAAATGACTAAGGACCTGCTGGCAGTATTTCTTTGTGATTGTTTGGCCTTGTGTTGTGTACTCATGCTGCAACAGCCCATGAGAATCAAAGAAAACGATCAACGTGACCTTGACATTGCCACGGACTTGACATGCTTCTTTTGGCCTCAAGAATATCAGGTGTTTCCACTGTGATGACTGCATCTTTGTTTCTGGATCATGCCCATAAACTGATATCTCATAACCTGCTACCAAGGTGTTCAGAAAGTTGGTATTACCGTTTACATTGTCAAGCATGTTCTGTATGATTTCCGGGTGGTGTTGCTTCTGCTCCATTGTCAGCAGTTTTGGTACAAATTTATCGGAAATTCTCCTCAGCACAAATCATCAATCAAAATTAAATGTACCAGTTCATGCTTACCCCTATCTCATTTGCATGTTCTCATAATGTGATGGTCTTTCATGACCAAAGTCTGCACTTGCGCAATTACATTGTCATTTTGGCTTGTTGAGGGTCTGAATCTTGCAAATGGTTTTCACTTGGGTATCAAGATGCTTTTGGCAAAATTTTAGTTCTCAGTTCATTCCATCATTTTACAACCAACCTCTTTACAAGTCCTGACTCATAGGCTAACTACCAGTGACAGAAACTGTCTGTCTGTAGGAAAAAATTCATGACTGGGTGTGAATGTCTCCACCACATCTCCAATGAAGAAAGTCTCCTGTGCTTCACTGGTTTACATAGGAAAGAAGAAGGGTCATTACTTTTTCAACACACCTCATATTGGAGGATGTCAAGTGCCACAAGCACGTGTGCGACATATTTAGACCTGCCTGCTTATGGGCCACTCCCCGTTTCCTATCTTCTACTAACAATGTGTCAGTATGTGACAGAACAGCTGCTGACCATATACTGTCTGTGCTGGGTTGTTTCTCAGTGTTAGCTGTGCAATTTATGTTTCAAATTTGGTACAAAGGTTAAAATTAACATATACTACTAATGAGTACTTGAATGTTCAGGTAAGGGTGTTCATGTAATTAAATTTAAAAGAGTGTTGTAACAAGAGATGTTGCAATATGTATGAAATATGGAAAGACAAAAGAATGGAACTTTTTTATCATAGGGTTCTGCAGCCATAATAATTTGTTTACAGGAAGTCCTTCCCTGCTTCTAACTGTAAAATCCTTATTTCAGTATGCTATATGCTGACAGACGAAACTTTCATTTCTGAGTGGGTGCCTTGCAATGCACTGTGCATAGCCATCTCATACATATGTCATATAGCTTTGCAGACTGTATTGTTCAAAGACAGAGTTAGTGGAAATGAGCTCAACAAGCACAGGCACTGGCCCAAAGACTTCTGGTGTGTGGAAACTAACATTATGACCAGAACGGGAGTGGGAGAATGATGCAAAGTATGTAATACACCTTATTCTGGGCCCTCAGTGTCATTCAAGAACATGTGTTTTATTACGCTGTGATGTGGTTGTTATATACAGGATATTTCAGCTAAGCTGACCACTTGAGGTATTGCCTGATTGTTTAAGGTATTGCATTTCTGTTTTCATCCAAACAAATTGTGAAAAACTCTTCAGTAATTGGCGTATTGTCCCTTTTCACTGCTACGTTAATTACAAGGCTACAGGTATAAATTTACTTTTTAAAATGTATCTTTAGTAATTTCTGCTGCTAGTATCGTAGTTAAAAAGGAGAAAATTGAACAGCATTTCACACTCCATAACCCAGTTAGTAGTTCCAGAGAAATTATATTTAGAACTTAGGATTTATTCATTTTGAATATGAAATCAGTTGCTGTCTTATGTTATGGTTTATGTCGTTATATGGAACTGCCACATCAGGCTCATGGTGCACTGCAATTTGACACAGCGAAGAGAGCCGACTTACAAAAGTGATACAGTGGAGAAAAGTTTTTAATTAAACTTGCACTAGTTGCATTTGGCTGTGTGTGTTGGATGTTCACGCCTACTGAAAGGCAAAGAATATGGCATCTAAGGATAATTAACTATTGTAACAGTTCTGTTCTTGTTGTTGCCATAATCTTGAAAGAAAATAGTACACCAACAACTGAATGGATTTGTAGAACTGAACTTCAGGCATAAAGAATGTTAAATAATAACTTTATGTCATTATTTTACTGTTGAGGTAATACATAGTTGCAAAATTACATAAGCAACAGCAACAGCAACAGAAATTTCATTTATGTCAAGAAGTGTCCAAATTTCCACTGTCTACTGCAATACACTGTCTACTGCAGTCAGTGGTGCAAGGACTATACCACCCTTTCCCTTTGGGTTCCAATCTACGTGAGGGTTCATACTATGAAAACATCTTCTTCCTCATCCTTGGGTAGGTATGCCCCTTCCATTTATACTAAACTATGGTACAGGTCAATCCCCTTTTTGGTGCCCCTGCCCGCACAGTATAGGTCAGCCTCCGGGTCTGCCTACCTGCCTCTCTTTCTCTCATTTCATCTATATCGGATGCGCCCACCCTATCTTCTCTAACAATGATTCATAGTCTTGCCTCTTTCATACTCCTCTGCACATTATTTTATTTAAAATTTCCTGGTAAAATTTCTATCTACCTCTCCTTTCCTCCTTCTAAGTCCCTCAGCCTACCTGCTTAAATTCTTCGCTTGTTCATTGCTTACAGCTCACTGATATAGCCTCAATAACTAAATATGTTTCGTCCATTGTTGTAACTTTATTTCTTTTCTTCGGGCTATTCGGTCTGCACAATCCTATTATTCATCAGAAACTTATTTGACTTGATACCTCTGGCTTAATATGTATTTCTTTTTATCTCCATTCATATTACTTTGCGCTACTATAGCTATGAACACAGGTGGATATACACTTCGTCCCCCCCTTGTTCCTTTAGCTTAAGCTTACTATACCATTTCACTTGAGGTGTGCAACCGTCATTACTTAGCACATGTGCTCAAGCCCTTCCTGAGCACTACTTCCCCCCTTATTTGCGACGGTTGTCTGCGTCTTTTTATTTACTTGTTTGAGTGTGGAAGTGTGACCATGCGTCCTGATTCTTCAGCCCACTGAGGTTCTTAGTTGAAGATTTAGAGAAATCACGGAAAAGAGAAGGACTTCAGCAATAGAAGTATATGAATGTGGACAGAGGGAAAGATAGATTGGTACTCTTAAGAGAAGTAAGAAAGAAAATAAAAGAATTGGTTGCTGAGATCGAAGAAAGAAAGAAGACAGCTGCAAAGACAGGAAACCCTTCCCACCCCCCTTCCCCAGGATCCCCACTTCGCCGGTACTTAAGTGACAAGCCGGAGGAGGTATGATGTTCGGCGTCTCCTGCAGAACGGATATTCTCACCGTCACCTTTGAAGTCCCCGAAGAAAAGGTCTTAGCAACTCCTATGGAATGGCAAACTATGACGAACCAGTCACACTTGTTTGCGAGGGTTGTATGAAGGGCGTGGTGTGTAGGTTGTGTCTGTGCCTATGCTAGCCACCCCTTTCAAAATTAGATATAAACCCTCCCCAATCACATCACACTTTACAAAAAATATAAAACATTCTATAAAAATAGAAATTATATACACTATAATCAAATAGTTATTCAGTTAGTCACTTCACTCTATATTTCATACACATGTTCAGTTTATGTCATCTTGGTATCATTCTTCCTAAACAGTACCATCATATTATATTTCCTGTTAGAATGATACCCTGTTAGTTTTATCTCATGCTTAGAGGTTACTGTTTATTGTGACTCCTTAAATTAGTCATAATTGTGTAGTCACAATTGGTCTCTTTTAATACTAATATGATAGGATAGCTTAAGGGTTTAAATAGATTATAGGATAGTCAAAGATTTGAAGGGAGTTCAGTGTAGGAAAACTAATGTGGAAGTAACACTGAACCCAACTCGGGAACTGGTGGATGTCACTCCGCCCATTCACACGGAACGTCAACGTCCCTGGGGGTTTTGTACATATCGTTTTATATCCTTAACATTATACATTCCCTTTTCCTCTCCCGTCCCAGGATCTACTAAATATAGGGTTTTTTGGTGTACTATTGATTGAATACGATAAGGTCCTACGTATTTCAGAAAAAAATTGTGTGTTTCTTTTTTCAGTGCTGAGCTTCGAAGGTGTTGTTTTACTAAGTCATCTACGTGGTATTCTGGGTCGGTTGTGGTTGCATTGTATTTATCTACCATTTTTTGGGCGCTCCTATGTAAGTTTCTACCAACTCTTTCCTGAATTGCTTGGTGATCAGCAGCTTTTTGCTCCGTCCACGAAAACACTTAATTAGAGGTTCTCCTATAAATGGCTTGCCAATGGCTTCTACGAGCATCATTCCTGTAGACAAATGCGGTAGCTCATTTAGAATAAGCTCAAAATCTTTAATTCTTTCCGCCCATGAGGTATGAGTGTCATGGCAATAAGTGCGGCACAACCTACCAATCTCTTTCATTACTCTTTCACAAGACCGGCCGGTGTGGCTGAGCGGTTCTAGGCACTTCAGTCTGGAACCGCACGTCCGCTACGGTTGCAGGTTCAAATCCTGCCTCGGACATGGATGTGTGTGATGTCCTTAGGTTAGTTAGGTTTAAGTAGTTCTAAGTTCTAGGGGACTGATGATTACCTCAGATGTTAAGTCCCATAGTGCTCAGAGCCACTTGAACCATTTGAACTCTTTCACAAGGGTTTGAAGATGGATTATAGTTGGATATTAAAATGTGTCGTATATTTTCCCAGGCTAAAAATTCCTTAACTTCATGGCTGGTAAACTGAGGTCCATTATCAGAAAGAAAACGCCTCAGTTTACTTGTAGCTATAAAATATTCTTGTAAACACTTGATCAGGGTTTGCGCATTAGCCTTCTTAATAGGATACAGTCTTACATATTTCGCCCTTGTCAAATGCCAATCAAAATACTTGTGCATTGTACCCCAGGCATTACTATAGTATTTAGGATCCCACAAATCTGAGATCAACTTCTCTTGCCTTGTGCACTTGAAGACCAATATTTTTCCTTAAACTTTCTCTGAAAATCTTCCCAGGATGTTTTCAATATTTATTGTGCCCCATTCTGAAGCTTCACCCTCCAAATAACCTACCGCAAACTCTATTTTCTTATCATCCTCCCAACTTTTAGGTATGGCTTGGTTAAACTGTTTTAAAAAATGGGTGGGGTGTACCTGCCCATCTGGTTGGAATTTGGGAAACTGTCTTGACAAGCCTGAATTTGATCCCCATTGCAAATCAGTTATCATGTCCTTAATTAATATATTTTGGGAAACTGTACCTTTCTCTAGTTTCTCCTGCATAAGCTTGAATTCTTTCCTTGAAGTTTCTAAGTCTTTCTTGGTGTTATCTAAATCGGAAGTTACTATAGGTGAAGAGATATCAACACTTAGTTTCTCTTCAACCTTTTGTCCTATTAATTCTTCTACTTGTTCTTCTAAGCCATTCAAATTTATAAGCTCTGCAGTCATTAACTTTTCTTTGAAGTTCTGATCTACAGTTTCCACCCGTGATTTGACCTCTGAAATTTGCGCCTGTACTAGGAGGAGCAACTTATCTTGTTTCTGGACATTGGTTTTTAGCATAGTTAATTCTCGTTCGACCACATCAAATGTAACATTACATACGTTTTGCAAAGAGTCATATTTTTCGTTAGATTGTGTTTCCAAATTACTACATTTACAGTCTACATCATATTCTAATTTTTGAACTAACCCTTTTAGATGAGCTTCATTTCTTTGTTCTAAATCCTTAAATAAAATATTTGTCTGTTCACTCAGGGAATCGGGCAATTCTTTTTTCAATTCTTTTTTCCATTCTTGCATCTGATTACTTAGGATATTAACTTGAGCCCCTAGTTTTGTGTTTTACAAATCTAACTTAGAGTTTAATTCTGCCTTCAGTTTGTCCTGTTTTGTGTTCTGTGATTCAAACTGCACTTTGATAAACCTCATTAATTCGCCTAAATCTGGCCCCTTGTTTTTCAATTCCCATAACCCCAACAGACTCTATGGATTGATGTTCTTTTTCCATTGTGTTTTGTTTTGCCTTTAATCTAGTTATCATTAAAAGTACACTCGCTTATTTCCACAACCCCCCCACACTTCACAAACAATCAAAGGTCAGTAGTAGCTCACCCGGTGTCGGTGGAAGGCGGCGTTGGCACCGATGTACGGTGGCGTCAGCGTAGGTGGACGACAATGTCGGCTTTTGTGGACAGCTGTGTCCGCATTGGTGTGATGCGACATCGGCGTTGGTGTGCGGTGGCATTGGTGTTGGTGTACGGCGACATCGGCATTGGTGTGCGGCGGCATCAGCGTTTGTAGACGGCGGTGTCAGCGATTTGAGACTAACTGCAGTGTCGTGTGATTTTCTTGATTCCCTTAATCATTTCACCATTTATCAAGACGATATTTCTGGGTAAGTATCGTGGAATCGCTCGGTTGCTATATTTTTTCCTTCTTTAATATTTCCCCTTCTTTCTCAGGTCCTTTCTTTATGGTCGCCACGTTCTTGCGGCGGCCCGGTGTAATGTTAAGCTCTCTCTATACAGCTTAAGCGTTTTTGTGGACTTACTTGTTGAAGAATGCTGGCTCTGCTTTCTTGCAGCACAAATGTCTTCTTCTAGCACCGGACGCTTCTCCAAAGATTTCACTGTTAGGCAGGGGAAATTTTCACTCTCTCTCTCTCTCTCTCTCTCTCTCTCTCCTTATTTAAAAAATACGCTACTCTTGGAATATTATTCAATGTACCAGAACATATTTATTTCCACTTTGTACAAAAAAAACAACTAAACTTTATGACGTAAGCCCACACATTACCGGACACCCAGAATCAGTTAATTACACATTTTTGAACACAATCAATCCATAAGCTTTTATCATGGCTGACTATCCACATCCAGTCCATGTACTCTCAACAGTAGTTCAACCTCTAATAAACAGTCACTATTTTTAGTCTCTCCATTTGTTTTTTAACTATACAATGCTACTTTACTCTTTTCAGTCGGCCACGGAGCTTCCGGGCCATGTTTGCTTACTGTTGGCAGGTCGCGCTGAACACTTGCCAGCGCCAACGAATTATCTCCCTTTCAGTTTCGCCTGCTCAAACAATAAATGGGTGCTGTATCCCATGCTCATCCTTACGCCCTGCTTTAAAGTAATGCGTGTTTGAAACGGCTGGAACACAAGTGTCTCCAGACTTTCGTGAAATTCTGGGGGCACTACAAAACGAGTAATTTCTTTGTGGAATGCAGCTCATTCTTTGAACAAAATGACATGAAGAGATATAAATGCAACTGAAGTGTACGCTGTATTAGCAATTCTAATAGGAGCTGGTCGAGCTAATGGACATCGCACAAGTGCTTCCGATCTGTGGGGAGGTAATGTTGCCATTTGGCAACCATTCTTTTCTGCTGCCAAGTCAAGAAACCGATTTTGGTCTATACTGAAATTCTTGTGATTTGACAACAGAGACACAAGAGCACAGAGAACGCCATCAGGGTAGTGTTCGACAAATTTCAGTCTAACTTGTGCAAGAACTTCTATCCTTATGAATACGTGACTATTGATGAATGATAAGCAACGTACCGAGGAAACTGCCGTTTTAGGGCTTATATGAAGAGCAAGCCTGGCAAGTATGGCATTAAAATTTGGGTTTGAAGACATCTTACTTATTACGGATCCAAATTTACACTGGAATGGTGGACAATACTTGGGAAGTGAATCAAGGACTGAGAGTTATTTCGGATCTGATGAAACCATTTCTGAATAATGGTCATGGTGTAACAACTGATAATTTTTTCACCAGTTTTCCATTGGCTGCTGAACTACTAAAACGAAACACGACATTGGTTGGTACCTTGCGTTCCAATAAGAAAGAGATTCCGAAGGAATTCTTGCCAAACAGAAAGAGAGAAGTTCACTCTTCAATGTTTGGTTTCACAAATGACTTGACCCTAGTTTCCTATGTTCCAAAGAAGGGAATGGCAGTAATACTACTCTCTACTCAGCATAACGAGAGGCAACTGAGTGGTGAAGAAAATGAACACAAACCCGAAATCATAATGCGCCACAACAAAACCAAAGTTGCTGTAGATCATGGGGACAAAATGACAAGAGAATACAGTTTTGTTAGAGGAACAAGGCGGTGGCCACTAAGAATCTTCATGGAAATAATAGATATTGTAGCACTGAATGCATATATTCTGTACGTTCAAAGATTTCCTAAGTGGCAAAAGAATAACCGAAGCTGACATAAACTCTTCACGACTGTACTGGCATTTAGACTCGGCAAAGGCAACATGGAAGAAAGAGCCAAAAATATCAATGGTCTTCATAAAGATGTACAAGATGCACTGAAAGCTTGTGGTACTGCAATTCCTATGGCAGCGATCCAGGCCCATTGTTTCAAGTTACCAATGCCACAACGATGTCAAGATTGCAAGAGAAACGAAGATCGGAAAACAAGATTCTTTTGTGTAACGTGCAAGAAACCTGTTTGTAATATACACAGAGAAGAAACTGTTACTGTGAAGTGCATGCAGTGCAAAAATGTACTTGACTGAAAAATTGAAAAAAGTCTTATGTTATTTTACTGCAGTGACTGTTGAGGTACATAGATTATTAATTTTCTGTTCATTGAGTACTGAATTTAGTGAAAGATATAAAAAATTTTTTGTACTTTGTATCTGTGATCTGATTAAATACTTCTAATAACCTGAAAAGCTGTTTTTCAGTACTAAATAAACCCATTCAACGGAAATAATGAAATCTGAAAACAAATATTACAATAAAACACAAAACTTTTTTGGGGGAGTGCAAATACCCCGCTTGGTAAAACAGTGGTGTGAAAAGCTTGGTAAATGGAGGGTTAAACAAAAAGGTAATATCCAGTAAGTTGAAATTACAAACAATCCTGTCGGAGGAACATCCGCTACTGAGCATTATGCCAGAGGTTGAAAATACAGTTCCAGTTTTAAGGTTCTTTTATTTAACACATAAATGGTTTCGTGCTCTTATATGCCCATATTCAGGTGTTGTACTGAAAATAGCAAGAGACTGGAGATAATTTTTACACGCAGCAATACCCATAAAAAAATCCATAAAAAATATTTAAAAACTGCCAATCAGGATAGGTGCTGTGAAACCTAAGTCAACATCAAATTGACACCTAATAGTACTACGGACGACTGCCTGGGTAATGAAATATTCGAAGAACCCCGAATGCAACCAACAAGTGCAGAACCTGGAGTGACAGACGCAAAGAAGGAAGCAAAGTGGTAAAGCAGAGTTACCAGAGTACTGCTATTTGTTGACGGGAAGAAGAACGTGGGGCCACTAGCGCGGCCATTGGCTATTTGAATTAGTGATTTACATTTAAAATGCGAGAGAAACAATTACATAGAAAGTTACATGAAAAATGTTAAAAGTGCATTATGCACAGTAAAGGAACATGTCGAACAGGGCGGTAGAGAACTGTTTAAGTGTCCAGGTACTCTGCATATTTCTTTACCCAGGTACTGTCTGATGTCACTTTGGCATTGACTTAGGTTTCACAGCACCTTGGCTGACCGGCAGTCATTCAAAGTTTTTAAATTTTTTATGGATTTTTTTTTTGTTTTTTATGAGTATTGCTGCATGGAAAAATTATCTCCCCTCTCTTGCTATTTTTAGTACAACACTTGAAGATTGGTGTATAAGAGCCCGAAACTGGTCATGTTTTAACCTCTGGTAAGTTGAAATTAGTTTGATCCTTTATGATTTTTAAATATAGATATTATTTTTATTAAAAATAATGTATTTTATCCTATTCTTTGTGCAGCCATCTGGAGAATAAGGTGTATATATTCTAGGTTGAACACCCTATAATAGGTGATCAATGCTTAACAATTTTATCACATGCGGCCTTATGGTACTGCATGTCTCTCACTTTCTTTTTGGTTCTCTACCATAGTTGTGCAATACCATCTCACTGGTTGTCCTGAAATTGTTGGTAGATGAATCTAACACAATGTGAAAATTATGTGTTTCATAATTGTCACAACTTGATATAAGTTTGTAGATATGTGTTACTCTTAATTCCACTTTATTGCCTGAAGGAATTTTTGTGGGTGCTACATTGTCTTAATATATTTAATGTTCTTATATTGGTTCTCTATCTCTTTTGAAGGAAACAGTATCTTTTTTTTTCAGTGTACAGTACAGTAGCAAAATCTTGTCAAAAATCTTTCACACACAGTAAGGTCATGCAATTTCTGGTTCCATACAATTCTTTCATCAGTTTCCTTTTTTTTTTTTTCCACATGCCATTTGCTTATGTGTAGTCTGGTTCAAAGACTGATTTGGATTGCACCATAATTTTTGGTTTGTAACTCAAATTGTTCAGTTTTGCTTTGAAAACTATGGCCGAACTTCAAAGTTTTATTGTGGAAGGTTTACCATAATTCTCTAATTCTACAAAATGTATTTTATACCTTTCACAAGATTTTGTTTCATCCTCTCCCAACATGTGGAACACAAGGAGTTGTCAGCCTCCCTGTAATCTTACCCACATTTTTGTAGTCAGATATTAAGTGATGTATCTGCCACCAGTTTACTGTAACAAATCTTGTTTAAACTTTTCTTACATCAGTGCACTATGCTATAGTTACATATCAACCAGCTGTGGTTTCTCTGGTTGCGAATCCTCAACTTCAAAGCATGTTGTAAATATTATACTCACAAACAACTATTAACATAGAATTTACACAGTTTATAACAATCTTCTGGAAAATTTGTTACCAAAAATCTCGAAAAGTCCGTGACTTTATTTTTTTCATTAAAACTGATTGCTTGAAAGAAATTGCTGTGCTGTGCTGTGAAACTGTGTGGTTTTGATTTTTTTCTTGGTATCAGTGTCATGTGTGATAGAAGGACATGTAATCTTGTTTAAACTCTTCTTACATCAGTGCACTATGCTATAGTTACATACCACCCAGCTGTGGTTTCTCTGGTTGCGAATCCTCAACTTCAAAGCATGTTGTAAATATTATACTCACAAACAACTATTTACATAGAATTTACACAGTTTATAACAATCTTCTGGAAAATTTGTTACCAAAAATCTCGAAAAGTCCGTGATTTATTTTTTTCATTAAAACTGATTGCTTGAAAGAAATTGCTGTGCTGTGCTGTGAAACTGTGTGGTTTTGATTTTTTTCTTGGTATCAGTGTCATGTGTGATAGAAGGACATGTAAATCATTAGAAAATTGCTTCTCCCATATTATTCTTTCCACAAAATTTGTATACACAACATCAGAAACCATTCACAGCTTAAAGCTGTGCTAAACACTGTCATTAAAGCCACTATCCACACAGATCCAACAGCTGGAGATGTATCTCTCATATCCCATGCACCAACGATTCCAACCGATTTACCCTTTCATTTTAAGGAACTCAATTCCCAATCAAGGTTTTGTTTGCATGCTGAAAGTCAGAGAGAAGGTAAGAGGACATGACTGGGAGGGGTTAGGATGTATATCATACATATTTAGCAGTTGCAAAGCACTGACTGATTTGCTGCTAATAATAATAATAATAATAATAATAATAATAATAATAATAAACTCTAAATCCAAGCATGTGATATATTGACAAAAAATATGATGGATATTAAAGAGTGCGTATCCGCTCGATTATCAGTACCCATTCTAAACTACGAAGAGTTAAAGGCAGCTAAAGCACGTGAAATCTTTCAGATGTTAGGTAAAATTTTCTTTGTGTCTTAGTTAGACTAACTCAGCCTCACTCGCGTGATAAATGATGCAGGACTTCAGTTGTTTGTGTCATCTTGATATAAAAACTAACAAAACTAGTAAGTAAGAGTATTTCAGGGGAATGAACTCACAGAAGTTCTCCTTCTTAATCATTTAGAAAGGGGGACAAACTTAACAAACAGCATAAATGTAGCTAAGGAAGTGATAACATTGCTAGCTAAAATAGAAAAGGGAACAGCATAGGAATGTGGCATCAATAAGACCATCCTAGTGCAGCCAGAGGAAGTTGCGTGTTATGCACAGTGGGTGAGAGGAATGGGTTGAACAGAATAATAGGGATACAGCAAAAAGAACACTGTGGGTGTAAAGTAAATGTATGAAGTGGAAGGCATAAGGACAAAGATGAAGATGGTTAGGGGAAGGGGCTAACAGAGATTGAGACCAGGGGGAATGACATTGTCTTACAGTATAGCAATGATTTTTCTCTTGTTTATATACTTGCTGACAATTTAACACTTCAAATATACAGAGTGGTTCCCATTATTTGTATTTGTTCCACCCAAAACTTTCAGGTTAGTTAAAATGCTTCAGAATAAAGAAGTAGGAAGAGAGAGAAAGAAAGGGGAGGGGGGATGGATTTAAAAAAAGTATTGGATCAATCATAATTTGGTTTTTAAGCTCTAACAGTTGCTGTGTACACAGGTTAAGTTACGAGAATTCATATCCTCTTATTATGCAAACAACTATTATTCTGTTTTATGTGGTAACATCATTCAGCATTTTCAAGCCGTCATCCTTGGATATTTTTATGACGGTCTGTGAAATGCAAACACTTTTTAAGTAATAACTGTTGTGACAAAAATTGGGCCTACAATGTTTTAATTCATTTGTAATTTTACCGTATTCTCTGAACTGTTAGATACTGTAAGACTATGTTCTCATTATTCTGTAGCTTGGTATCTCCACGAGTATAAAGCTATTGTGAATTGAGTTAACTTATAATGTCATTTATAAACATAATTTTGTTGCATTACAGAATTACATGATACATTCTGTGACTGTGTAAAGTTAATTCTAATGGTACCTGCTATTATTGTCATGCTCGTCTGCTTTAGGAACATGTGCAGGAACATGGTTATCTGCTTTTAATGAACTACATTCACAAGTTGAAACTTCAGTATTTCACTAGGGCATGAAATTTGGCTTGCTGCTCTTTTTTTGGTCCCTATTGGTGTTCTCTTGATTCTCTCTTCTGGTGCCTCATTAGGACTTGCATTTATCTTCTTGTGAATAATAATAATAATAATAGTGATAGTGATAACAGTTGTTTGCATAACAGGTGGACCTGAATTCCCGTAATTAATAGGACTGATAAATGCAGCATGAAAGGATTTTTATTTAACAACATAATGAATGTGAAGAAATATGATGAATGCTTCTAGTTTTATTTTCTCTTTAACAATATTATAAAAATCATAGATTGCTACTCATGGTAAATAAGACATGTTGAGATGCAGACAGGTACAATGAAAAGACTATCACACATTGAGCTTTTAGCCAAAGCCTTCTCCAGAAAGGAATACACACGCACATTCACACAAGCAAGCACACCTCGTACCCACATGACCAGTATCTCTGACTTCGTCAGCCAGAATGCAACTATTTTGCATTGAAGGGAAGCAGGCAGTGGTGGGCAGGGAAGGGGAAGGGATAGCAGGGTACAGGTGGAGACTGAGAAGTCATACTGTCTAGCCGAGTATGCAAGGTCTTTATGGTGGCAGGCCAAGGCAGTGAGGCACAGTGTCGAGAGGCTGGGAGGGAGGGGGGGGGGGGGGGGTTGAAAAGGAGAGGAGCAGAGAAGGGATAAAGATAGGTGAGTGCATTGACACAATGAGGGTGAGGGGAGATGAATTGGGAGGAAATGATAGGACAGGGTGTGGAAACTGTTGTGTTGAGGGTGTGGGGCAGTAGCTTACCATAGGTTGAGGCCAGTATGATTTTGGGAGTGGAGAATGAGTTGTAAGGATAAGCCCCAAACTGTGCAGTCCAGAGAAGCTCGTGGAGGTTCCAAGTGGCCTCGGGTGTGAGGAAGCTATTGAAATCAAGCATATTATGTTCATCTGCATGTTGTGCCACATAGTGGTCTACTTTGCTTTAGGCCCCAGTTTGGCGGCGGGCATGTGTCCTTATAGACAGCTAGTTGGTAGTCACAGCATGATAAACAACTTTGCAAAGATTGCAGCAGAGCTGGTAGATGATATGGCTGCTTTCACCGGTGGCCCAGCCTCTGATGACAGGACTGGTATAGGAACTGCTGGATGGATGTATTGGGCAGCTCTTGCATCTGGGCCTTCCACAGTGATATGATGTCTGTGGCAAGGTGTTGAGTTTGTGAGTAGAATAGGGATGGACTAGGATGTTCTTGAGGTTGGGTGCGTTATGGAACACCACTTGGGAGGGGTGGGAACAATCTTGGGTAGGATGTCCCTTATTTTAGGGCACTGTGATAGGTAATCAAATGCATACGGATGTAGTGTATTTGTTCCAGTCTGTGGTTGTATTGACTGATGAAGGGAGCATTCCTCTGTATCTGGCTGTTGGAGGTGAAGGAAGGATAGGGGATGCATAGGGAAATGGCATGGGAAAATTGTTTGTGGACGAGGTTTGGAGGATAGTGCCTGTCTGTGAAGGTCTTTGTGAAATCTTCAGCATATGGCAACAGAATTCTTGACACTGCATATATACCATCTGTGGGTTGCCGGGCTGTATGTAATGTATTTTTTGGTGTGGAAGGGATGACGGCTGTCAAAATGCAGGTACATTTGGTGGTCGACAGTCAGATTGGTATCCCTCTGCTGTCCGTGGTGTCTCCATATATGCCTTTGCATGTCTTTGGGGCGCAGTTCGATGTGGCACTCTTCACTGAAGATAATTGAACTCCAGTAATGAGATTGCAGGCTGAAGACATGTCTGGAGATGTCTTGGACAGCAGTGAGATACCAACCTGACTTATCATCCACCATATGGCTCAACAACCAGGAGTTTCATAGCAGGACCTCTTTAGTTTTATCTGTGGCACCCTTACAGCACAGTGGTACATTAATGATATTCTACTCCCTGTTTCGCTGTGCTTCATGCCATCCTGGGCTTACATTTCAGCAAGATAATGACTCTCCACACTCAAAGAGTGTTTCTACTGACTGTCTTTATGCTCACCAAACCTTATCTGTCCAGAAAGATCACTAGATCTGTCACCATTTGAGAACATTTGGAGCACTATGGGGTAAGGCCCTCAAATCAGCTCAGTATTTTGACATTCTGACACACTAATTGGACAGAATTTGATACAATACCCCTAAGGAGGACATCCAACAACTCTCTCAGCCAATATCTGATTGCATAAGGACCAGAAATGGTCAAATGTGTTATTGACTTGCTCAATGTGTGAAGCTCTTTCTTTTGAAGAAATCATCAAGTTTTTCTGAAATTACAGTGATTTGTTTACCTATATGTGTACATCACGTCTACCGATTTTTGTCCCTTCAGATAACGCCTTCATGGTATGTAGCCCCCCCCCCCCCCCCCCTGTCCCTAGGCGTATACGGCTTGATATTCTATTTATTTGTACCCATTAAGGAATTAGAAAAATACAGAATATGGTTTGCAAACATAAAGTCTCTTATCTTTAACAATTTTCTTTTGGTGGTGATTTTCTCGGTAGCTGTATATAAATTGAAGTAGTTTAAAAGAAAAGCCTCTTTTGTATATGTACACACACACACACACACACACACACACACACACACACACAGACATCTTTCACCTTATTTACAAGGCATCTACATTGGATGCCTTGAATGATTTTTTCATTGCCCATATAGGTTATAGCTTTAAAACTGTTTTTGTATAAAAACTTTCATGAACTGTTTTAAATATGTAAGCTATATGTGCAAATGAAAAAGATCTTGTAGTATTTCAGGACACCCACTGAAGATGCCTTATAAATAAGGCAAAATGCATCTGGTGTGAAATAAAATTTAAAAAAATTAATGTGCAGTATGCAAAAGGTGTCTTTTTTTTAAGCTACTGACATGTATCTTGTCTGTTTTTTTACTGCTTATTCACTTCAGGATTATTGTCTCTCTGTAAGCTCTTTAACACACTCTAATTCAGTTGTGTTTGGCCACACACTAATTGAGTCAAACCCTTTTGAGGGGAACGATATTTTCTTCACAATTATTTGACTAGCAACAGGAGAAGAGAGGCTGGCATAATGCTAGTGATCACCAAAATAAGTGCAAGCATGTGGTACTGCTGGCAATGATCTTTTGATCAGATTAGCATCTCAGCCTTGAGAAATACTTAGGTTACTTTGATATTGCATTTCATCCTGTCCTCCTCTCATTCATCATCATCAATAAAACAAATGCAACACTGTACTTTACACACATTCATCACAGTCAGCCGAATGAAAAACTTACACTCAAAACAATGCTCGTACTTCTGGAGAGAAGAGTACAGAATGAAGGCATAAAACCTTTCTGATTGAAGTGTTTGAATCCCTAGGGGCTTCCCAGCTTGTGATGTCATATCACAATTTTGTTTTATTTTCATTGTGGTTTGCTTAAGCATTCCAAAATAATGGGAAGACATTTACAGATACAGATGAAATTCAAACATTTATTTACAGGGGCATGCTGAAAAGGAATGCCTCCAAATTTTTTGTATGAAACTCTTGAAACTATTTCAATAAAACAAACTTTATTAACATTCTAACTTTTTATTCTTTGTTTCTACATATTTATTTCTCAACACAATCACCCCGGTGATAAACACATTTCTATTTCCCCAATGATACACCAGTTTGTCGATACTGTCATAAAATGTTTAACTTTTTTGATGGAACCACAACCTCAGCTTACACCACTTCATCACTATCAAAATGAAGTCCTTGAAGGTGTTCTTTTGGAAACAGATCTAAATGAGATGGGGCCAGGATAGGACTGTATAGAGGACAGTCGATGATAATGGACCCAGGGCACCAAATTGTTGCAGATGTCGCAATGCCTGCATGTGTGTGCCTTTGTTATGCTGAAGGAGGTGAACCCTGATTGGACATACTCTTTGACTTCGAAACTTTATTACAGCATGCTATTTCTTCAATCACTAACCTAGTTACATTACACACTGCCATGTTACACACTTTGATTTGGAACCCTCTAGCAACAGAGGGCTGTAAATATGTAGGCATGAGAAATACAGATGTAGAATGTTAATAATGTTTGTTGTACTTAAATGGCTGTAAGATTTTTCACATAAAAAGTTTGGAGGCATTGCTTTTCAGCATACCCGTGTATTACACAACAGGCCTGGTGTAGCTGTTTCATAACTCGCAATTGTTCTGCTCTTGTTGCTCTCAGATGTACATAGATGATTAATAATTACAGAGGGAGTAACCTCACCACACATACACACCTGGAAATACACACAACGTCTCTTAATACTGCAGTGGAACTGGTGTGGGTGGTTTACAATCTCCGAGACAATCAACAATGATGAAAGGATGAAAGGCAGGAAACCCCCTCCTTTCTCTCCCCCCCCCCCTCCCCCCAATTGCACCCTCTTGCTCTCTCTCTCTCTCTCTCTCTCTCTCTCTCTCTCTGTGTGTGTGTGTGTGTGTGTGTGTGTGTGTGAGAGAGAGAGAGAGAGAGAGAGAGAGAGAGAGAGAGAGAGAGAGAGGAGAGGGAGAGGGAGAGGGAGAATAGAAATAGTGTGTACACAAGCTAGCTCAGAAACAATGTTTGTGACTTCTTGATTAGGTGCTATTCCTACTCAAAATTTACTGTACATAATACATGTTTTGTCAACACTTATCATTGTTTGCATTCCACTAATGATTCTATATTATCATATTGATTGGATGTTACACTAGACTTTTTTTTTTCTTCACAGAAAGCCATCAATGCTCCCAGTACAAGCACAGACACCTGCAGCAGCTCCAGCGAGGACATGTACTCTTCACAGACATCAGCTGATGGCACACCTGTAATTAGTGACAGTTACAGTGACAACTTGCTGTTGGTGCTTCTTCAGTGCCACAATAGCCCTGATCCACCAAGAGCACTTCTGTCTTCCTCACTTTTGTTGAGAAACCCTATTCTTTCAGTCTTTGCAAACTGTTACGAGGTAAGTTGACAGCATTTCTCTAAATTTTATGATTAAAGGTTGTATGTACCTGTTCCATGAGAATAATTTGGAACAGTTCATCTGTTTTGTTAGACACATTGCTTAATCATATAAAATAGCTTTAGCTGAAGTATTTTTCTTTCATTTGTTTCTAGTGATTGACATTGTGTTTGAAAGTTCAGTTGGAAGCAAATACGGATTGTCAAAGTATAATAATTTTTTTGGGTCCACATTAAATATGTATTTGAACTGTATGCTACTGTTATACATTTTAGAGAATGGTCTGAGGAACTTCTAGTCGTGGCCAGCACTCCAGAATTTTTAATCACAACTGTGATTCCACTGTCACTTTTGTCTCCCTCCTGACTGTCTCTTCCTTTCCTTCCTCTCTCAGGGTCTGGAGTAACATTCCTTGTTGTACACACTCCTTGTTTCTTTATGTTTTCTGTTTTGTGTCACTCTGTTGTCTAATTTAAGGAACTTGAGATTGAGTGTGTTTTTTCTGTGTTCACATATTTTTTGGCTCTGCTGTTGTTATTCCTGGCTCAGCAGTGGGTGAGTAGGTGCTCCTTTTTTGTATGACTCTTTTGATATTGCTTGTTTGACACTGTGTTCCATCTTTCGCATTATGGTTGTTATGATTTATATGCTTGACCATTGCTGCTCAGTTGCTTTATTACTTCCTTCTAATTGTAACAATAGTATAGTAGATTCTTTAACAGGCTGTGAATCAACGATGTATGGCAGCTACCTGGATATAATACTTCTCATCTGTTAAGAATTTTACATAGACTATATGATACGTGGTGTAGTCCATTTATTCTTTCTCAGAGGAAATGATTTCTATCTATTAAACTTTGCGACTTTCTTTTCATTGTAACAATATTATGAAAAGGAGAGATTGCTACTCACCATTTAGTGATGACCTCTGTAAGGTGAGTAGCAATCTATCATTCTCATAATATTGTTGTTATTCCATCCTGAAGTTTCTTTTCATCATTGCTTTTTACACTCTTCAACTCCTTCTTTCATGGCATTCTGCAAATTAATTTACTGATTTCCTCAAAAAGTTTATAGACTTGTACCTTCTAAGTGGGCATGAAGGTAATTCTGCTGTTGGTTACAAGAGTAAAAAAAAATATCTGTAAGAGCAGTTGATGTGGCCTGTAGTAGTAACTGCATCATCACTAATCTCAAGAGAATATAGTGGTCGTAGGAAGAACTTGCATGTTGTTTTGTGTAATTAGAAAAAAAAAGCACTAACCTTATCTAACTCCATAGTGCTGAATGGTCTTGTGGCATCTTTTAGAGGTTGCAAAGGACTTATAATGCATTGGTTTGGATTTCTTTTACAGCTTGGACACATTCTCATTCATAGCTGTTAAAATATCACTAAAATTTGTTAAAGACTACCAGTTATTCCATAATTACCTCCATGTTTGCAGAATTGTATGATGTTGAGTTGTAGTGTCAGTATTGTGTAGTTGTACATCTATAGCAATAATGTGTCAATACTGAGAAAGGCAATAGTTCTATTATGCTTCTGAGACTCAAAGAAATATTACGCAGCTTTTGTTTGTTGAAGGACAGGACCGAATTCTTTCAGAGTAATCACATGTTCCAGAAACTGTAAATTTGGGCTTTAGTCAAGCTAGCCACAAGTTTCCATCTGTCAGGTTTCTAAATGTGCTGTCATGGCCATGCTGTTTTTAAAAAGTCACTTATTTCATGACGGTAACACCTCATAGATTCTAACCAATGAAGTATCAGAGTTACACATTCATCTAGGATATTTTCCACATCTCAAAGTCTTTTTGGAAATTAATTGTTCATAGATGAGATAACGAAGTATTAGCTATTTCCTAATGATTTATAATGTCATCAATAAAAGATCAAGACTGCTTGAAATGGTGAGCTAAACTGTTTGATTGAAAGCTTATCATTATTTGAGGGGAATCATTTTAACTACACATACAAGAAATAAAAAGAATTCTATGCTACCCACACACCAATTGACATTATACACATGGACTCCACAGTGTAGGAGATGACAATACAAAAGAACATAAGGGGGAAAAACAAATTGAATATTAAGCCAGAGACTCTAAAAACAATGCTACAGCAGATTCTGTGGGAGAAATGCTACTATTCAGTAGAAGAATTCATAGAGGTTGGAAATGGCGATTTGAACAAGGGGATATTAATGCCAGATTTTTTAAATTGCATAAATATATATAACAAAATTGTATTATTATGATGCTGTTTGCTAACATTAGCTGTTTATGGTGAAATGTCACTATGTTTTTGATGTATCTCGTGTACTTGAATGAAATTATTTGATTATGTTTGTTATGTGACTAAAAAACGACAACTCCATTTTTTAATTTGAGCTGAAACAGGATGTTTTAAGCCCAATTCAACAAGTTCTGTTAAAGTGCTGGTAGTGCAAGAAAAGTTATTAGTTTTTGCTGGCTGCAGTCTGCAGTAGTAACTTTCTTGGGAAAGTGATAATTGGATAACTAGTATTTTTAAGCCAAGTGCAAGGCTTAGCAATCTCACCTGTGATTTAGACTCTTTGGGAAAGTGTCTTAGGAAAGTAAATCGTGTAACAACAGTAGGACTTGCAGCTAAAAGCTTGTACTACTACTACCTTAATTGTGCATTTGAGGTTAACATCAGCCACATTGCCGATAATACTCCTAGTACAAGTATCAAGTAATGGAAAATCCAGTATGTAATGTAACAATTTTATAAAAAGGAAAGTTTTCACTCACCATATAACAGAAATGCTAAGTTGCTAATAGACACGACAAAAAGACTGACAAAAATAAAGCTTTTCGGTAGGTAAGGCCTTCGTCAAAAATAGACAACTGACACACACACACACACGCAGAAATGCAACTCACACAATTGACTGCAGTCTCAGGCAACTATAGCCACATGGAGAGAGAGAGAGAGTGTGTGTGTGTGTGTGTGTGTGTGTGTGTGTGTGTGTGTGTGTGTCTGTCTGTCGTCTATTTTTGACGAAGGCCTTACTGGCTGAAAGCTTTATTTGTGACAGCCTATGAAGATATTACACTGATGAGTATGACAAGCCTTGGATGAAGCATTCTGTGAAACATGCTGGCAGACCTAGGGTAATCAGTCAGGAGAGGGGGTTGTCCATACACAAGTGTGCCTGATGTATCACCCCTCATTTGGTTGGATCATATACAACATGGTTTTCATCTAAATACCTCTGGTAGGAGGCTTCCTGCATAGCCAATTATCAGAAGCATCCAGTCTGACCAAACTAGTACCCATACTATCTCCGTCATTACAAGCGTGTTCCCTAGTGTAAATTCATCTCGAAACATAGAGCTTCAGAATAAATGTTGTTACAATTGAAATAACTACTAGCAAAATACAGTACTACAGCTTGGAAAAAACCAAGCACATCAAAGAAAATGTGTTAAGAATCTTCCATCAAAACATCAGAAACCTCAGTAATAAAAATAAACGATTACTCATTATTGGTCATTCTCACTGTCTGACATACAGTTTATGTCCATTATTTCCTTGGTTGACCTCTGTCCATCCTTTCTTTCAGAAAATTAAAGGATAGTGGATATTTCAGCAGACTTGTAGAGCATGTCATATGGAAATAACTGAAATTGAACAGGGTGCTGGTGATGGACACAAGATAATATTGTACTTCTGTAGAGGCAACAAGAAGAAAGGAGGAATGTCTGTTAATGTCAAAAACCAAGTCAAGTGTGAGGCCTACAGCCTAATGAATGCTGTTTTGATGAAAACCTTTTGAATGCCACACCACAGTAGTGAGTCAAGAAACATGCAAACTTGTAGTACTGACAGTTTACATTTCAGCAAAGGAAAGTATCATAAGTGCAAAGTAGCTAGAAACAATTTTAATAATACAAGAGTGAATCAAATATAAGCAGAGATTTTTTTATAAGTTCCTTTAAGCTTCAGAAAAATTCTTACACACAACCTTATTTTTCTATATAGTCTTCTGAACAGGAAACATATTTTTGCCAGCAGATAGGCACTTGTTGATTCCATTTTCATAAAATGAACATGGCTGTGAAACTAGCCAGTTCTACTCAAACACTTTGACTGAACCATTATTGTCAGTCTGGTCCTCTGACTGCTTTCTCTGTTGGTCCAAAAAAATGAAAATCCCAGGGTGATAAGTCTGGATTGTAGGGAGGATGTTCTAAGATTAAAACTATATGGAATATTGTCAAACGGGAGACAGGTCAGCCTGACAGTGCACAGCATACCATAGCAATAAAGCTAAATGGTGATGTTGTGAGTGATAATTCACAAGTTGCAAGTATTTTTAACAATCACTTTCTGAATGTAGCAGCAAAAATATGGTTAAAGGGTTCAGTTGAAGAAGCAAAAAAATATGTTAAAAATGTCATTCCCCAGGACTTCAGGCCTTTAGAAACAGCGCCAACATCCCCCACTGAAATTAAGGGAATTATAAATATACTGAAAACCAAGAGCTCATGTGGTGTTGGTGTTGATGGAGTCTCTAACAGAATTTTGAAGTGTTGTTCTAATTTAATAAGTGGAGTCCTTAGCGATATATGTAATGCTTCGCTGGCACAAGGAATTTTTTCAGACAGATTGAAATACACAGTTGTCAAACCTCTTCATAAGAAAGGGGACAAGAGTGACTTAAATAATTACAGACCAATCTCATTGCTGACTTCATTTTCTAAAATACTCGAAAAAGTTATGTATTCAAGAGTAATCTCACATTTAAGTGAAAATAATTTACTCAGCATGTCACAGTTCGGATTCCGGAAGGGTTACCCAACTGAGAATGCTATTTACACATTTACCCATCTAATAGTATAAGCCCTAAATAACAAATTATCACCAGTTGGTATTTTGGTGATCTCTCCAAGGCATTTGACTGTGTGGATCATGTCACACTCTTAGAAAAACTCCAGTTTTATGGAACTGAAGGCTACGCACACAGCTGGTTTGAATAATACTTAATGAACAGAAAGCAAAAAGTTGTGCTGAATAGCACAAGTAATGTTGGGAGGGTGGTAAATTCTAGTAAATGGGGAGTTATCACAAAGGGTGTCCCACAAGATTCAATTTTAGGTCCTCTGATGTTCCTTATTCGTGTGAATGACCTCTCACTTAACGTTCAGCAAGCGGAGCTAGTACTTTTTGCAGGTGACATGAGTGTTATAATAAATCCCATTCCAGAAAAAGTAGCTTTTGTTAAGGATGTCTTTCAAAGAATTATTAAGTGGTTCTCAGAAAATGGACTCTCCCTTAATTTTGAAAAAACTTGCTATACCCAACTCTGTACACCAAATAGAGTCATACCGACAGTTGATGTAGCATATGAACAGGACTCTGTTACCAGGGTAGATTGCTGCAATTTTTTGGGTGTTCACAGTGATGACAGCTTGAACTGGAGGAAGCATATTACTGAGCTTATCAGACAATTAAGTTCAGCTTATTTCGCTCTTTGTATAATCGCTAGTCTTGGTAATAAACAGATCAGCCTCCCAATGTACTTTGCATATTTCCACTTGATAATGTCTTATGGAATAGTTTTCTGGGGGTAACTCACCATGTAGACATAAAGTACTGATTGCACAAAAGAGAGCAGTGAGAGTAATTAGTGGTGTTCACCCAAGGACGTCATGTAGGCACCTTTTCAAGGAGTTACGTATTTTAACTGCGTCATCAGAGTACATATATTTGCAAATGAAATTTGTTACAAATAATACATCTCAATTTGCAAAGAACAGTGATGTTCATACGTACAACACTAGAGGGAAAAATGACCTTTTCTATCTGTTATTGAAGCTGTCCGTTGCTCAAAATGGAGTACATTATTCAGCAACAAAAATCTTTTATCATTTGCCCAACAACATAAAGTGTCTGGCAGGTAGCAGATCAAGTTTTAAAATGTAGCTTAAAATCATTTCTTTTGGACAACTCCTTCTACTCCATGGACGAGTTTCTGTTTCAGAAATGGTAAAATAAAATAAAATAAAAATTGTACCTCTAAATGTAGCTGCATGTGTAGAACTAAAGATCTCAGTAATATTAATATTAGCACTATTCAAATATGTATATATATATCTTGTAATCTGACTTGTTCCACATCATATCGATAAAATAATTGGGAAAATGATCTACAGAACATGACATAACTAGAACTAAACTAAAAATAAGAGTCCCTGACAAGGGTTTCTGATGATGTGCACATTTTCCTTGATCCAAAAGATGCAGTATTCACAGTAAGATGTTCACTGAGAAAATTAATGAGAAGAACTTCTTTAAATTAAAAAGTCTGTCATGTTGGTCCTCAGATTAAGCCAGTGAGTTGCATTCTTAACTATTTCTTGTCCTTGTAAAAACTGTTTGTGCCATAGTACATCTGAGTCTTTCCCAGACTGTTGTCCCCGAACTGTACCGCAAGTCTTTGCAAAATTTCAGATGGCTTGGCCCCCTCTGTTGTTAGAAACTTGATTATAAAGCATTGCGCAACAGGTGGTGGGTACCTCTCGATCTGACATTGCAATTCTGACTAAAGAAATGGTACGACAATGTTCTAGCTAGGGAGGACTATTACTCTAAATGAAAGAAACAATGAGTAGAGAACATGCTGCTCTCATTTACAAAAAGGTCCATAAAACAAGAATTCCAGTTTATATTTGATTCACTCTTGTATCACAGAGAATTAACCAAAGACTCATTCTTTGTTGAGACCTTAATGTTAATTTTCTATAAGATAGTACTGGTTGGGGGCAGTTATTGATGTCCAGCTTTGACCTATTTCTTCTGTAAAATTCTATGTGAAGATTCAACAACAGTGGTGGCCACATTGATCATATGTTAATCATGTTAATCAGTCATAGAAATAAGTATTTTATTGCAGTCATGAACAATTGCTTGATCACAGTTTTTAGAGAAATTACCAGAGAACACTAAGGAGAAATTTATAAAGCAGACAGCACTAGTCTTGTTTTCCACTAAAACAAATATGAGTAAAATTAAACAGGAGGTGGATAACTTATGGGATTAAAGTATCTTGTGCTACGAAGAGCAAGCTGTAGGTACTTCAGAATGTTAGCTGTAGTCAACAGCTGAAACTGCAGTACTGCCTGTATTGCTACATTATGTTATTAAAACAGCAAAACTATGTACTATGCTAAAAAGGAAGAACAAGACAAAAATTTTGGAACAATAATAAACAAGACACATAGAAAAGTAGCAACCCAAATAAAATTGATCCCCTACAGTATAGCTCTGTAAGAAATTGTAACACTCTCAAATAATTAGTTTCCAGGTTCACTGTGTACTTCCTCACAGTGGAATCAAGCATTGCCCTCACTAATAAATAACCCATGCAGATGCAGCAACAGACATTTGTTTCAAATGTACAAGTCATAAAGTAACTGCAATATTCATTGCTTCATTAAAACTTAATAATTCAGCTGGCTACAGTAGTGTTTCTAGCATAATACTAATTTTTTGTGACTTGATAAAATTATCTTTAAACTGTCGTTGTAATCAATCAGTACCTCAATCCGTATTTCCTGACCGACTTACATATGCTGTAGTAACACCCTGCTATAACACAAGAGATAATCAGTTTATTTCACTTCTTCAAGTCTTTTCAAACACATTTAAGGAAGTCATCAGCTGATACCGGTATCTGCATTTTCATTTTACCCCTGCATTTACATTATTGCATAGTAGTTCAGGTATGGAAATGCTTTTGATGGCTTAGCAGACCAATCCTGGCATGAAACATGTAGCCACATAGATTACACATCAGGGGGCATGCCTGGGGCTGACAAAGTTTGCATCTCTGACATTTCTCATTTTCCCTACCTCCGACATTCATGCACAAAATGTAAGACACCAGTGATTGTGGTATTACTCTGATCAATGTTCAGATTCTTCTTAAATTGGTCCTTGCAGCGATTCGGAGGAGCACTTAGGGGTCTTGTAGTTGTGCTCATTTCACTATACAAAACTTGTCAAGGAAGTCTGTTTTTTCTCTTCTGCTGGGTATGCTCAATCCAATTGAGTTTGTGACCCGTAATGGTGGCTTCTGTACTGTACATCTTCACCTTCTCGAGAACAGTAGTGCTTGATACAAAACCATCTCATTTGATATTTATAATGTATCTAACTTCTAGTTTCTTAAGATCAAGGCATCCAGGTTTCACAATGATGGAGGAAGGTAGAAATAATAGCCACTCAATACACCATCTGTTTGTTGCATAGTGTCACGTTTTTATTCAAGACGACCTGATGTAAGAGATATCTAAAAACAATATGTGCTGCATGAATCCTGTTCTCCACATCCTTTTCCAATGTCCACTTAATTGATAATATACTTCCTAAATAGAGGAAGTGATCTAGAGGTATCCTAGAAATAGAAACATTGAAATCCAGAAAGACAGTTCCAGGAGCTGGCTGCAGGGGTGACTTTGTCTTTTGGATGTTGATGGTCAGGCCAAACCATTTGCGTGCAGTTCTGAATCAGTTTACAGATGGTTACAAGTATGCAGGTGTGTGGGCTGGAGAAACACTGTTGTCTGCATATTGCAGTTCTTTTACCTGAGTGAGACTAATGAACCTTTTAGAATGCAGTCTGGACTGATTAAATAACATTCCATCAAATCTGTATTTAAGTTCTACTCATGCATTGTTTACAGATGATGTCTCGTGAAGCATGGCTTTTAGGTACAGAGTAAGCAATGTTAGCATGAGGACACATCCTTGTCTGAGCCCATTAGTAATGAATTTGTTATATGTTTCATTTTAGTGTAGCACTTGCCCAGACATATAATCATGGCAAACTAGAATACAAAGTATTCGGGGCACCCAAAAGGTTTTAAAACCTTCCACATAGATTCTCTGGGCCTTTTTTAGGCCATAGAACACAAATAGTTGACAGTTGTTGGTTCGAAATACAACTTCACAGTTACAGGTAGTCTGCATAAAACAGTTATGTTGGCCACTGATGCACTGTGTATATGGATGGAGTTAACCCCTTCAGCATCAGCTAAAGCCTGAAGATGATACACTGAAGTGCCAAAACTGGTAGCAGTATAATAAATGATATCATTATGATTCTTACAATATTGAACAGCCGTAGTCCCCCGGATCTCCAGTCACAAGGATGGACATACAAGAACAAATAGTAAAGTCTTATGTTGTTCCCCGCACTTTTCCTGCAGTTGTTGTGCACAAAAGATCATATCAATAGGTCCCCTGATGGGGTGAAATCCCCATTGTAATTCTGGAAGTATAGTCTTGGAAAGAGTCTGGAGGCAATTCAACAGAATTCTAACAAAAATTGCACAAGCCATGGAGATCAAGGATATGCCATGGTGTACCACATATGCTTCAGTCACCTTTTTCAAAGGTGGTGACAATTTTGTAGTTCTTCATGCTAGCAGGTACCCTATGGACTTCACACATTAGAAGAAACAGGGAGAATAATGTGGTTTTTATGTGGAAGCAACCACTTTGAATGATCTGTAGTGCTATTTTGTCAGGTCCGGTTACGTTTCTCCATCTCATACTATCTAGAGTCTTGTTGAATTCATGAAATGTCAGTGGGACTGCATCAAAGGTTGTGTTGAATGTTGTGAGACATGTTTAAGTAAGTTGTCATCAGCAGTAGACCTATGATTTAAGAATGAGGTGTAATGCTCTTTTGAGCAATTCAAGACTTCTTGTCGTCAGTGAGTATGGTCATATCGTTGGCAGCTTTCAGGGTTCCTGAATAGGAGTGAAAAGGCCCATATATTTCTTTTCTTCCAGTGTAAAAGCTCTGAAAATCCCTGGCATCTGACAGACTTTGGATTTTCTTAACTTTTTGTTGCCGCCAGATGTTCTTGATTGTTCTTATTTCAGTTTAATGCTTCTGCTTGAGCCTTTGAAAGCATGTTTTCTTTTCCATAAAGGATGACTCTTGGCACTTATAACATTCTTAATCACTTCATTATTGCCATCAAACAGTCATTTTTCTTTTTTGTGTCAAAACCAATGACCTCTTCTGCAGCCTTTTTGATCATGTTTTGTAAAGTGGTACATTCCTACTTGACATCTGTTGCATTACATGTCATATTGTTAAGTTGATCCAAAAGAGTGTCTTGCATGAGAGAGCAAACAGTTTCATTCTGCAGTCTGTTGATGTTGAATTTTCTCCTGGAGGGATTTGAGAAGTAGGATCATGTTTTATGATGGGCGAAGCCCCTCAGATGGCTAGCCAGCAGTTGTGATTGGTCCAGCAGGCACTGGTGTTTCAAGGTGCTTTTGTTATCAAGGTGTCTTTCTTGTCAGACTGCTGAGTGATGACATAGTTAAAGAGATGTCATTGTTTGGAGCATGGGTGCTTCCATGTAGCCTTATAACAATTAGGTAAGTGGAATTGTGTGTTGGTGATAAAAAAATTCATGCTCAGACACAGGCAAATAAGTAGCAGCCCATTTCCAACACCTTGATACCCATTATGTCTTCCCAAAAATGATTATCTCTTCCCTTTTTAGGATTTAAGTCTTCAGTTGTTATTATCATTAGCAAGTATCTTGAAGAGAACGTTTCTCAGTTGATGGTAGAACTGGTGTCTGTATCCTCTGCACTGGATAAAGAGGGAGCATTGTCAGAGAGGAGGGAGACAAAGCTATCTCCAGTGAGGATGAATTCGAAGAATTATAATTCTTTGATTGACAGCAGTAGGTGTTAATCAATATTGTTTCACTGTTTTTGTTTTTACTGCAAATCCTTCATCAAGGGTGTGTGGTTCTTCCTTATCCTTTCCTTTATAGTAGATAGTGTATTCTGAACTAGCCTCATTGATGTGTCCTTCAGCTGATACATTGGTTTCACTTAAGGCAGCAACGTCTGTTTCTAATCTAGCTAGCTCGTGGATGAGGAGAGCTGTTCTTCTTTCTGGTCTGTTACCACTTAAGTGTAGAAGAGTCCTCACAGTCCATGTTACAATAGTCATAGTCGTATTGTTCTTTCTTGGTTTCTGTCCACAAATTAGGAGTAACCTTCTGAGTGTGGATTCCCAGCCTGTTACAATTGTGACTATTCATGTATAGCCCACCTTTCAAAGGGCCTTCCCCATTCAAAATGGGCAACAGTGATCCTAAATAGGCCTGCCTGTTTGCAGATACAGACCATCACACAGCTGCCACCAGAGTGCAGGTCCATAGTAACAGCTTCCAGCTTCACTAAAACCTACTACCAGCATCCTTAGCTCACTGCCACTGGGTTTTAAGGAAAATGGCGGGAGAAATTACCATCTGCGTGACTTGTTTGAGGTGGATTTCAGCTAGTGAGGAAGTAACCAACTCATTATGATTCTGTAACCTTTCATCAGAGCACATGGGGATGAAATGTGATTTCAGACTTCAGAACAGGAACAAACTGTTGCAAGCTCAAGGACAGCAGAGAACACATTTACAATCAGTTTATCTGGCATAACCTCTTCTGCTTTCATGACCATTTCAGATGTGAGATATTCCCCTTTCATCCACTTTGTCATTGTGTCCTAGGGTTTTGGGGAAAAGGACTACAGAAAGGGATGTGGAAAGAGGTGGGACACACTTTGTCTGTTTCATGTGCTGGGATCTGTCTGGCTGGGAAGACCCTGCCAATAGCTTGGCCAGTGCTGGCATAGCTCTCAGCTTCACACAAATGTGCAAACCCCTCCACCCATACAGTTAGAGCTACGATAAGGTGGTGTCCCGTGGATAGAGTTTAAGAAATTGTCTTATGACTTAATACTGACTCATTCAACTGAACAGAATTTGTTAACTGACTCTCAGCTTGGATATTCTAAAGGATTCTCAGCAGAGAAAGCAATGTAAGGCCCCAAAAATAAAATGCTCACCAGCACAGCGAAACAAGGAAACGTACCCAGTTGGTGTATCTTGCCAAAGAATTTGATTGTGTAGATCACAAAATTCTACTACACAGAGAATCAAATGTGTACAGCCCCAAAAGTGTTTAAACTGGAACCCTTCTTGTTCTTCACCTTTGTAAATAATCTTCCAATGACTTTTTAGGGTGATCAAAAATCTGTGATGTTTGTTGTTGGCACAAGTGTCTGAACTCAGTCTTGCCAGACACAGCTAAGATGGTAGCTGAAGGGCTACAAATGGTTCAAAGCTAACAGTTTGTGCCCTGATCACACAGAGACTCATATTATGTGATTTCAAACAAGCAACAATGACCTCTTAACACCAAAAGTACACATCAGTTATCATATACTAAATGAAACACACTGTTTGAAATTCCAAGGAATCTAGTTGGATAACATGTTAAAATGGAGTCAACATGTAGGTAAACTAATTAAGTGGCTCAATTGAGTGTAACTTGCTCTTAGAAATATTTTCAATTGTTTTGACCCAAAGACAAGAGTGTTGACTTACTTTACATGTTTTCACTTTATGTAACCTTATGGAATTATCTTCAGGACAGTACACCTAAAGTAGACAAAGAATTTATTCAGCAGAAGTAAACAGTAAAAATATTGTGTAAAGTAGATAACTGTACCTCTTGCAGAAGCCTTTTTAATAATTTCAGAATTCTTACACTCACTTCCCAACATATCCCCTTCTTAATGGTTTTTGTTGCTAACAACAGAGTGGAGTTATGTAATCTAATAGGAAGACGTTCAGTAAGCTCCCTTCTAACATGAAGCAAGAAATTTGAAATCCCTAACCATTCAAAGTAAAATTAAAAACATATTTCTACAAATTATCAGAATATCTAGATTCAGGGACTGGAAAGTTCTGTTAGCCACTAGGGATACAGCATTGTTCATTGCAGAGCTGCAGGACAGGTAGCGATGTGCTGTAAATAGGATGCAATATTTACATTGGATAAACTTATTCTTTGGAAAGTAGGCCTACCATCGTATTCAAGTAACTTTTACTCTTCTAGTAGCAGCTTTTTTTAATTTTTTTGCAAAATAGCAGCTTTCTTTTTAATTTGCTTGATTAAACTTAACTGACATAAGCATGAATAGCATTGTGTAGTGTAGTGATAGTTTATTGTTAATAAAGTATGCAAATTAAGTTTCTCTTATTTCCTTGTCTTTTATTAATGTGTTCCTTGGCTCATTCCACATCCCTGAAGGTTCTCCTTGTTGATAGCATCAGTGGAACACAATGAGTGAGTGAGTGAATTAATTAATTAACTGCCTGTTGGTCATTTTCTCCATAACTGATGGCATATAGTTTCATAAATGGTACAGTCATAGTATTATTGTAGTATAATTCTTAGAGAAAATTTCAGATCATATTGGTAGCATGTGAAGGCATTCTTGTATGATGTAATCCAGTAAATTATTGTAATATTTGACAGTATAAACACCTATAAATTGTAATAGATACTACCATTTTTCCATGAGAGTAACTTCAATAATACTCGTAGTTGGTTATTAGTAATAGTGATTTTTGTTTGCTCCATTTTATGGAAGGTCGTGCTTCTTTCCTTGGTTCTTCTGTTAACATAATAAAGAAACTCACGAGTAGTTGAATTAAAGGCACCTACTTAGTTGCCTGTAGCACCCTCTTTCAATCTAAGGGAAATGACATTGTATCTCAGTGTGGACTCTTTGAGACACCAAAGGCATTGGGGAGCTGTATGATTCCATATTTGCTTAACTACCATTCACAACTGAAAGAGGTAAGTTGAAGCTTCATCCAAGGTAAGCATATATTGCTCGTTAGTGTCCCAGGATGTGCTCAGAATGACTGAGGTTAAGTGATGTGGGTGGCTTCATAAGCATTCTCTTGTCTCTGCAAGGTTGTTCAAGCCATTCTGACAATCTTGGAGTGATAGATGGCATATCGGCTTGCTGAGGTACAGGACACTTGTATGCAAAAAACAGATGGACATAATCAAACAGTGGACTTTGTATCATTCACTGCTAGTATGAGAGACCGTATTTCATTCCATATATGCATCCCCCGGCATGAGACTTTCTTCACCATCTGTCTGAATGGTGCCTTGTTGGCTAGTGGAATTCATCACTTCATGGGATGTTCGGTGTACTCATATCTTGTCAGTAGCATGTAGCGATATTTTTTATGACTCATCAGCCCGAATGACCAAAGAAAGACATCATCATATTTCTACTAGGCTGTTTGATTAAAATCATTACTTTATTTAGGAACTAGGCCAGTTTTGAGCTTTAGCTCAGATCTTTTTCTTTATATTCTCAACATTCATGCTGATGGTTAGTACAAGTGTGGTTCAAATCCTCATCCAGCTGGACAGATTAATGTTTTCTGTGGTTTCCCTTAATGTTGTAAGACAAATGCTGAGCTGGTTCCTCTAAATAGGACACAACTCAGTTGCTGCTTCATCCATCACTCTGCCACTGGTACTGAAATAAAGATATTTATATTCCATCTCAATTGAGCTGTTTTTAATGGAACATTAAATCTTAATTTTTGTTTTTTTTTTCTGTGCTTACTAACTTTCCAAAAAATTATTTTGCATTCTTCTTCATTTCAGCCCTCATCAGTTGTAGAATGCACATGTACCTGGCTGCTTTCGTCACTTCCACCAAAAAATGCTTCCACCCTTTCACAAAAGCTTGAATTGGCTCTTCGACAACAGCTGTGGACCCACCGTGAACTGCAGTTAGTAGTGGAAGAAACTGTTCGAGCTCGTTTCTTACCAACTTTAGAAAGAGGTTTCAAGATATTTTTGCCGGTAAATACCTTAAAAAATTGTAGATGTTATAAATGAACAAAAAGTAATACATTATTTTCTTTTATAAGCAAATTTTAATGTCCAAGATAACAGCGAACTGCATATTTTACAGGATAATCCTCTGTGCACCTTTAGTACCTTCTTGAGGCTCTGTGTTACAAATCAAGATTTTGGTGGCAGTTCAGTGACTCTGAAGCTTTTCAAAAATATGTGTGTAAACTTGAGGAAAAAGGTAAGCTTTGTGTTTGTATGATGTAACTGCCTCATATTATGCATTGAATGCCAACAATTTTATTTCTAACAGTGCTACAACTGATGCACCTTCATTTCTGCATTGGTGTTTCGTTTTTTTTTATAAAGTCACATTGAATGCCTTTACCTGTTGCCCAGAACATTTCAGGAGAAAATGTCAAACAATGTAAAGTCCATGTTGAATAACAACAGTATGAAAGGGATAGATTGCTGCTACTCATCACATAGATGAGGCATTGAGTCAGTGGCCACTCTGGCCTGACAGTGGGCTTTGCCAGCATCTGACATGAACAGCAATCTGAGGTGGGTGATGGTAGTAAGGAGAAGGCATGGGTTGAGGATGGGGAGCAATAGCAGGAATTGGGTGAAGGAAAATGATGTGCAGCTGTGGGAGCGAGCAGGGACTTGGTGGGTACACGATAAGGCTGTTAGGTGCACTGTAGGGAGGCTGTGCCGGGGGAGAGGAAGGGAAGAGGAGAGACCTAGAGAAGGGGAAAAGAGTAGTAGGTGCATTGGTGGAATAGAAGGCATGGATAGTGGTGCAGTGGAAGCAGGTTACTAGTGAAAATTTACATGCTGAAAAAATATTGTTTGAATATCTTTATAAGGAGTACTGCTGTCTTTGATGTCATAATGTATCAATAACTTGCTCCTTATGTAGCTACTTGCTTATTGCTGGGTTCTGCAACTTTTGGAGCTGAGTGTGCCTTTCCTATGAGGGAGCGTTGTACTGCTGTATAGTAACAACAGCGCCTCAGCGCTAGTGATTAAGCACTTTCTTGGAATGCTGAGAAGACTCAATGTTGAACTTCCATACAGGATGGTCACACACCTCCACTTCATGGATAAGTAATGTGCAGAATTTGGCAGGAAGTGGAATTAATAATAGAGAGCGTTACATCAGTTTGTGGAATGAAAGTCTTTCAGTAATTCAGTTATTTCATGAAAAGACATAGGGTATTAATAGATTTATGGCTGATATAGTGTGTCATTTGAGAACCAGTAATTAAATTGGAGAAACATTGATAGTAGAATGTAAATAAAAAGGCTTCTATGATCCATCATTACCAGTTTTATAAACATGGAAATGTAGTGTAGCAATGATTGCTTCAGTATGAATGTGAAACAAAAATAACTGTTAAATGAAATGGGATGAGTGTAGGCATTGTTAAGGAAGTGTGTTATGTCCAAAAGGAACAATAAACCAAAGTAATTTGACATCTACTGTTATTATTTCAAAGTGTCATGTTTCATTCTTTGATTAATACACTCCTGGAAATGGAAAAAAGAACACATTGACACCGGTGTGTCAGACCCACCATACTTGCTCAGGACACTGCGAGAGGGCTGTACAAGCAATGATCACACGCACGGCACAGCGGACACACCAGGAACCGCGGTGTTGGCCGTCGAATGGCGCTAGCTGCGCAGCATTTGTGCACCGCCGCCGTCAGTGTCAGCCAGTTTGCCGTGGCATACGGAGCTCCATCGCAGTCTTTAACACTGGTAGCATGCCGCGACAGCGTGGACGTGAACCGTATGTGCAGTTGACGGACTTTGAGCGAGGGCATATAGTGGGCATGCGGGAGGCCGGGTGGACGTACCGCCGAATTGCTCAACACGTGGGGCGTGAGGTCTCCACAGTACATCGATGTTGTCGCCAGTGGTCGGCGGAAGGTGCACGTGCCCGTCGACCTGGGACCGGACCGCAGCGACGCACGGATGCACGCCAAGACCGTAGGATCCTACGCAGTGCCGTAGGGGACTGCACCGCCACTTCCCAGCAAATTAGGGACACTGTTGCTCCTGGGGTATCGGCGAGGACCATTCGCAACCGTCTCCATGAAGCTGGGCTACGGTCCCGCACACCGTTAGGCCGTCTTCCGCTCACGCCCCAACATCGTGCAGCCCGCCTCCAGTGGTGTCGCGACAGGCGTGAGTGGAGGGACAAATGGAGACGTGTCGTCTTCAGCGATGAGAGTCGCTTCTGCCTTGGTGCCAATGATGGTCGTATGCGTGTTTGGCGCCGTGCAGGTGAGCGCCACAATCAGGACTGCATACGACCGAGGCACACAGGGCCAACACCCGGCATCATGGTGTGGGGAGCGATCTCCTACATTGGCCGTACACCACTGGTGATCGTCGAGGGGACACTGAATAGTGCACGGTACATCCAAACCGTCATCGAACCCATCGTTCTACCATTCCTAGACCGGCAAGGGAACTTGCTGTTCCAACAGGACAATGCACGTCCGCATGTATCCCGTGCCACCCAACGTGCTCTAGAAGGTGTAAGTCAACTACCCTGGCCAGCAAGATCTCCGGATCTGTCCCCCATTGAGCATGTTTGGGACTGGATGAAGCGTTGTCTCACGCGGTCTGCACGTCCAGCACGAACGCTGGTCCAACTGAGGCGCCAGGTGGAAATGGCATGGCAAGCCGTTCCACAGGACTACATCCAGCATCTCTACGATCGTCTCCATGGGAGAATAGCAGCCTGCATTGCTGCGAAAGGTGGATATACACTGTACTAGTGCCGACATTGTGCATGCTCTGTTGCCTGTGTCTATGTGCCTGTGGTTCTGTCAGTGTGATCATGTGATGTATCTGACCCCAGGAATGTGTCAATAAAGTTTCCCCTTCCTGGGACAATGAATTCACGGTGTTCTTATTTCAATTTCCAGGAGTGTATTTGAAAGTATGAGAGAGACACATTTGTATTAGGCACATATCAGTTTATTTTTGTAACAAAGTGTAAAGTGTAAAGCTTGAGTCCAATAGTTGCAAAAATCAACAAGGAGAGACATTAACAAGTAAAGTGAGGAACTTTACAACTTCTGATAAACACCAGATTACTTTTTCGAATTTTTTATGAATCTCCATGTAGTTAAATCCTGCTTCAATACCTTACAATCATAAAAAATGAACTTCATAGCCAATATCTTTGCAAGCTCTTGATGTAATCAAGGCAATAAAGTTCATTTTCTCATTGTCATTTAATTGCATTCATGTCAAAGTTTGGTATAGAAAGCTGTTTGATCCTTCTCTGCATACATACAAAACCATATTGTCCTGTTCTTACAGATTATACTATATGCACAATAATGATGTTTCATGTAGGAAAAAGCAACATGGATCTACATTTGTCGTCATTGTTTGGTTGCAATAACTTTTATGTATCCTTACAGGCATCCCTCAAAGATATTGATACACCAGATGATGCATTCCTAACAAATGGTTATTGGCTGTCATATATATCTATTCGCCTGATTGCTATTGTTGCTGCTAACTGCTTTACATCGACATTCTGTCAGCAGCAATTTCTGCGAACATTACGTGATTCTGGATTTTCAGATAATTTACCAGGTTTGTTGTTTTGTATATGTCATAATGTAGATATGTAAACTTGTGTTGACGTTATTGATCTCATTTGTTCAAACAACATATTTTTTTTTTCCTTTTGTGCAGATGCACCTGATTTTCATTATTTACTGGAGGTTGTACAGTGCTTAGCAGATAGTAATGTCAGGCCAGATTTGGAAGTCCTTTGTTCAGTAAATGTTGATGACCACAAACAAGAAATTCAGCGCTGCATAAGTGAACTTCTACAAGAAAAATCTCACCAGAAAGCACTAAATTTGGCAGCAATTACAGGGATACCAAAAGATGACATTTTCATTGCTCAGGTAATTTTAAGAACTTTGGTGCTCCACAATTTTTGTTTTTCACTGTGTGCAGAATACAGTATAAAAAGTACTAAATTTTGTGTTTGCACTGATCTTACCCATATTACAAAATGAAGTTTATTTGTTTGTACTGACACTGATCTCATTGTATGCAGGTGGCCAACAAATGGGGGGGGGGGGGGGGAGGCGGAATGAACCATTTACATCTTCTGCTCACTACATTATGCTGTAGTAGCATTGGCTTTAGTGTAATCATCATTAGTTTGTTCTTCTGCTATCTTTTTTCTGAAATCTTTTTCTCAGACCGTTTTATTTCTGTTATCTGCCTTTTTGAATTTGTCTTTGACATGTTGCTACGATGGGTAGTCAGACGACTTTATATGTGCCTCTTCGTAATTTTATATATACCTTTGCAGTAATCGAGTAGAAATAATTTTTGTTTGTCACTTTTATGGTACAACATTGATTCCAATGAAAACCTTAAAAGATGCATAAAATTTCAAAAATTGTGTGGTGGAGTAGGTAGGTGGCAGTAGTGTTCCTTGAGGTACAGAAAATGACCGGCAGGTGGCAGAGTGATGCTGCCATGTGGGAGAAGGCAGCAGCATGCGCAGCAAGATAGCTGCCCTGCTGTCAACATGCACTGTGACTGAGCAGCGATCGGTGATGCATGTTTTGTGTGGTGAAGGTGTCAAACAAATCAAGATTCATCACAGAATGACTGTGGAGTTTGGAGATTCATGTTTGTCTTTGCAGCAAGCTTACAAGTGGTCTAGGAAGTTCAAAAGCGGTGTAACTGCCGTGGAGGCTGCCCCAAGAACAGGGCAGGCTCACTGCGTAGTGATGGACGAGAACATTGCATTAGTGGAGGATCTTGTAAAGGAAAACAGTCACATAACTCTGAACAAAATTGCCACAAGTTTGAAGATTAGTATTGGTTCATTGCGGAATATTGTTCACAGTGTATTGCACTTCAGTAAGATGTCTGCTAGATGGTTGCTACGTCAGTTGATTGCTGAATTGTGAAAGACTGTCATGTTGATGCCTGTGAAGAACTTTTGCATTGTTTCCACATCAAAGGTGATGCATTTCTGGGAAAAATTGTTAAAGGCGATGAAACTTTGATCCACTATCACCAACCAGAAAAGAAATGGTCGAGCAAACAATGGTGGCACAGCTCATCGCCAAAACAAAAAAAAAAAAATTTACACTCAACTGTGTGTGGGAAAAGTCGTGCTCATTCTCTTCTGGAATGGAAAGAGAGTAATTTTGGAGCATTACATGGATAGGAGAATGACGGTAGCCAGTACTTCGTGTTCATACATGCTGAAAAATCAGCTTCACCCTGCAGTCAGTAGTAAACAATGAGGACTTCTGACAGGAGTATTGCTACAGCATGACCATGTAGCTCATAAGCAGTTGAGACTATTAAGTAAATTAAATCTAAATGTCTGGTACATTCTCCTTATTCACCAGACCTCACTCCTAGTGACTTTCATCTGTTTGGTGTACTCAAAGAAGCAATGGGAGGGAGGCTTTCAGAAGTGAAAAAGAGGTGAAAACCATGGTGCATGAGTGACTACACAAATGACCAAAAGAATTCTTTTATCAGGGTATCTGTGCACTTCTTAAGCAGTGGAATATGTGCAATCAGCACCAAGCAGACTACTACAAAAAATGACAATAAGTTTTTTGTTCATTGTTACAGTTAAAAATATTACAGCACTTTAAACATTTTCATTTGAATCACCTTTGTATAACTTATAAGAAATAAATTTGATGCTGGTATCTTCTACTTTCACTTATACATAGCACCAGTGTTTGTGGTCTACAGATCATTGTATCCTCATAAAATATTATTGCAAGACATTCTTGTTATGTTGAAATGATTCTTTTCATTACATGTACTTCAGGAGATTATTAACAAATTTCCATGTTTCAGTCTCATTCAAATTTGGCTTGGGTATTCTCTTATTTTCTACTCTCAACAATCCACCAGTTTTCATCCCAGTTGGCTTGGGCTATTCAGTACCTGTGCTTTATATAACCATGTAATCCTGTTCCTTTACCGTCTTTACTCTGGGAAAGAATGTCTGTATTTGGATAGTCTACATTCTTGCACACAAAAGTGCTGAGAATTTGGTTTAGTGTGATTTAATGCTTGTTCCATATTCCCATTGAACAACAGTTTATTATGATGCTGAACACATTCTTATGTCAGAAGGTCAGTGTATATATTTATCTTTCAACTGTTTCTGTGGCTACATTGTGGCCCTTTACATAGCTTTCTATAAGCCTATTTTATTGCACTGTTGTGACAACTGAACTTAATTCTAGCACCGTCTTTGCAGAAAGAAAGAAAATGCACTACAGTATTACCTATTAAGACTCTTACATGAATTCTAAATCATATTTGATTTTTTTCTTTAATCTTCATTGTTTCTTATGTTCTAAGACAGTGGGTAAATGCTCAAGCAATTTTATGGCTTCATGACTTTTCTCTCCACACTGTAATCATAAGGAGACATCCATGATTTCTACTAAATTTGTTTAAAAAAAATTCTGAAACAGTCATATCTGTAGACCTAGATGATCAGTTTTATATCATTCATTTCTTCAAATCAATAAGCAGTGATGCTAAACAATGCTCAATAAGGATGAATTGGTGTGAAGACGACTGTTTAATATGATCAAAACCAGGCATATAAGGATATAAGTGAGAAGTACATGGTATCAGTCCTGATTACAAAATAACAGTGCTCTAGCAACCAAAATATAAAAAATGCACCACATTAGTGTTAATGATTTGTTGATTGCTGATAAATTTAAGGCAAAAAAATCAGTAAGGAGTCAAACACAGTTATTGGAACATAGAAATAGTGATGATGGAGAACACATTTAGTAAAGAGGGGGGAAAACTTTTAGGGAGAAACAAAGGATGAAGAGCCTAATGTAAATTAAGACCTGGTGGATGATGGGTAAGATATGTGTTGGTGTGTCAAGATTAAACATCCAAATCACCTGAGTATTGAAACAGATGCTTGTGGCCCAGCTGTTATGTTCAGATCATGCTCAACGAAAGTATATTGGGTATTACCAGTGTACTAGCTGACAGCCATGTAAACTTACTGATAACTTGTTGGTGAGCATGCCAGTATAAAATACGTAGCTAATCTTTCAATTAACTTGATATTTTTGTACTGTATATACAGTCTGTTAATGTGGTCAACATTACAAACAGATGGTAAAGGATATTGCCTTACTTGTTTCATAACCCAATAGAGGAAACCTTTGTCCTCATGCAGTGTCCATAATCATTAGTTTACTTTGAATTCTTGACTGAGGTACTCAGAAAGAGACATGAGTGCAACTTACACTTCTTTTTTTGAGGCTGCGTTTCTCTGTAGCCACCCGAAAGTTACGAAAATGAGTAATGCTGCAGTGTCTAAATATATGGGTAAATCAAAGTAACTTGTACAGAAGTGGGTAACTTGCTATAAAATGGTTAAAGACATGGTTAACTTTGAATAACATGGCTCAATCGGTAAAGTGACTCGAAAAGTGGAAAAAATGGTTATTAACCTTTTTGTGGGAAACCCATGCATTGTGCACAAGTAAAATTCACTGTGAAATAGCTGCCAATGCAAATTCAATGCATTTGGAGGTCTCTTCCACGTAAATATGCAGAAAACATGGTTTCAAGGAATATTCAGATGGCACTGTAGGTGACTGGATGTACATTGCATTTTTATTTTGTTCATATACAGTGTATGTATTTGTTTTACTTTGTTGTCAAATACATTTTTCTATTGATGTAGTTGACCAGGATTTTACTTAACAGACTATATGCTCCCAGAATTTGCTCTCTACTTCGTAATGTAATTTTTGCCAGGTATAAGCTGTTAGTACCATAACTCCAACTGCACAGAAAATCATGTTCTCCTTTCTTCTGTATGCAAAGTGATGTGAATTTCTTGCTCCCCACTGCCTGATTACCCCTTATCATTTTCTTCTGCCATAATGTTTATAATCAATAGAACTCCTTTTTTATGGTGGTTTGCAGGTGTGTGTGTGTGTGTGTGTGTGTGTGTGTGTGTGTGCGTGCGTTCATAAATACCGGAATAGCTCTTACCTTGACAGTACAGTTTTTGATATCCAGTGCTTTTATTTCCTGGTAAATATGAAAATGATGCTAAAGAACACAGGGAAGTACTGCACGTTTGAGGGCCTAAAATTTTTGGATTGAGTAAGTTCCTACTTCTCAGCTACAATATCAGTTTAAACTAATTTGGCTTCATATTTCAATTTTCCAAAGTGCAATTAATTGCACATTATAAATATTGTAAGAAAGTACGAAATACTGCCAATACGCATACATAAAAGTAAAAATTGATCAGTTCTAACCTCCTACTCTCTCCGACTCCTCCCCCTTCACTTCATTGTTCTCACTATAGGGGAGCTCCTCTTATGCTGTGGCCTGAATGACCTGCCCTTCCTTTTTAGCCATCCAAAACTTATCCTTCTTTCCTCCCCAAGGTAGGAACCAATAGTTCTGAAAGTTTGGGTTGTATTATCAGTTTCTTTCATATCTATGTTACCTCTTGTAGGTGATTTCCCGCCAGCGATTCTGTCTCACAATTTCCTAATTTTTTTGGTTTAATGTTCATTTGATTCAGTGTATTCCTCCCTCTGGCCTCCCTCCCCCCCCCCCCCCCCCCTCTCAATACAAAACTTACTTACCTTATTCTTGTTACAGATGAAAAAGCTATGTTGAGTTTCATTATATCTTGTCTCCTTTCTTCTTGGCTTTTCCTATTATTCCATATACTCATTTTATAGTTGAATTTTCTTTTTGAAGTGGGTTAGTAATTCCACACATTCATTCTCTGTGTTTTATTCGACATTATTAATTCAGAATACAGAAAACCATCTCACTGAAAACTAACAGTGATGTGTCCTATGTGGTAGTACACACTCAATAACAGACTGACACTGGTTGTAGTCAATTAGTGTTCACTTTCATTCCACACAAAAATGCAAAAATACAAACAAACCTGTTCAGCATTGACTTAATGTGCTGATTAAACTTAACCACAAATTAATTATTCATAAACAATAAAGATTATTTAGTCTGTCCCTGAAAGTGCTTAAAGGGAAGGAATCACGATGACAGGAGTCACTGAATTAGTTTACAGTAGGTTAATAAGTTTTATGTTCATTTAGCATAGCAATATGGCCAACTCTACATTCTGAATTTTTTCCTACCTGTGAGAAAAGATGGTTGCTAATAGGAACTTTTATGAATTGTGAATCACATCCAGTATTCTCTTCACCATAAGCATAATATGAATATAAACATTTTGCCATGTATTCTTTCGTGTTTGCTGCTATCTCATTTAAATCCTGTCTGCCTAATAAACTACGAAACTAGAGTGAGACAACAGCAAACGCGGAAGAATATACATATTATGTCATGTTTATATTCATATTATTCTTATACCTAATAGTGATACAGTCAGAAATGAAGCACGGCAATTGACTAGATTTTTAAATCTAAGATGACTAATTTCTGTGCAGAATGTAATGTACTAATTTTTGCTAAACTCTCGTTCAGAACATCTTCTATCATACACAGTCTATTATTTGGTTCTTGTTGATCACTATCAAAGAAAGCAGCAGTGTAAGTAACAACAAATAGCAGTCTCTTGCCATTGTTTCGCTAATGAGACAATTCCTCTCCTTTTTTCATTGTGAGCGGCGGTAGCGCGCACAAAAGCAAGCCATGCCGCGAATGGTGACAGGCCGTAAACACTCATTATCAGAATGCGACAAACAATGCATGACATGGTACAGTAATACATTTTCAGCTTAGAGTGACATAAACACCTATAACAAAGAGAACGGCACTTATGAGATCAAATAAAAATAAGCAATCTATGCAAACCAGACGAAGCACGTGAAAAAGGAAGGGTACCCGTATTAATATGGACGGATCGCCTGACGCATAGGAATGGCTACCTGGTAAAGCTTAACTGCTAAGCTTACGACTTGAACCAAACTACTGTAGCTGTATCGTCATTCATTCGACCTAAATTGTGTTTCGTATTAAAATGGACCAACTTTGTTTCGATTTGGAGGTGCGGCCGAAAACTTTTTTCTACCCTTGAATTTCGAGTCTCAAATTTCAGGTGTGGCTTAGATTAGGGAAATTTTTTTTTCCTTGATTTCGAGTCTCATTTTTCAGGTGAGGCTTAGATTCTAGTGCGGCTTAGATTCGTGTAAATACGGTATGATTGCCTGCTAAAAGGGGCAACCAAGCTGCTAGTGACATGTCTGACGTGGCTCTGCTCGGCCACATACTCACTCCGTGTCTGTTGTTTGCAGTGTGGGCATTCAAATAACTGAGCCTGATCAGGCTTCACATCATACTGCACATGGAAAATAATTTGTTATTTCCAGAGAATCATAGAAAAAATATAAAACTCACTTTCAAACAGAGGATTTATTCTGCTTGTCATTAACAGGAAATAATGTTCATTTTTAATTAAATACTATTCTTGAATTCTAGAAGACAGGTATCTTTGAAAAGAAAACATGTGAAGAACTTTATATATTTATAGCCATAACTTTTACATTTTTCACTTGTTTGCAAGAGAATAAAAGCTGAAGTTATTTTTAAGGAGTAGTATTTCACTGACATGTTCAGGATTTAATTGGTTGTGGTGATTTGTTAATAACACGTCAGTGCTATTAAAACACTGTTTACTAGTTTCGCTTGTTGCTTGGAATACATAAAATATGTCTTACGACTGCAGCTGAGTCTGGCCTGCTCCACCACTTTAAGATGTCATCATTATCACTGGGGTGCATTGAAGTGTAAACCCATGAAAAGATCCTTCTTTCTACATGGTGATGCTACTACACTTAAAGGCTCTCTGTTAATAAAGAAAAGAGAGAATGGTAATACAGAACTGATATGGAAATCATGAAGTCATAACCAAAAAAACATGTGCCTTACTTTCATGGATTATTATATGAATTGTAATACTTCCATCTGGCTATAAGGGACTATGCACTAACTATACAAAAATGATTGTGGTAATGGTTGCATGTTGTACGTGCTTAACTTGCACATATTTGTTGCTGACTGGTAAGAGTTTCCTTCTTTCCATTTGCATCAAGCATATTCAGATCACAAAAAGATGGCTAAAACAACATAGAAGTTTTATGCTTCTAAGTAATTGTAACCTCCTCACATAGGAAAGTCAGAGTTTGGTTTTTAATACATTGCAACTCCTGTTAAAAATACGTATCTATCAGTACACACCAGTAACACTATTTCATTACAGATCTATCCTTTCCTCATGTCAGAGTGAAACAGTACTTCTAATTGCACTAATTAAACTCACTTCGCACTCATTGTCATTGACAGTCCAGATTTGTAGAAGTTAGTGAAACCAAAGAACTGACTGACTTGATTGTAAGTTCTTTTTCATCTTCTAATTCACCTTCCTGAAAGTTCAATATCATAGCACTAGAATAAATAACAGCAATTGTTTTCTATACTAAAGCAGCAACTTCATTATATTGAGTGTGTAAAGATTCTAGTATAGTAAACAAGCTGTTCCAGCATGTACACATTTCTTGTTTCAAATATGAGGAGAGGCCACTTCATGTACCGTACAGTTTTGCAGTATTTAGTTGATCTGCGAAGTGCGGGGCATGATTTGACAAGGTGCTATCCTCAACAAAAATTTAGCTAAATACTGTGCTTATACAATGAGTAGCTCAAAGAACCCTTTTTCGATTTTTGAAGCCTTTTATTGTATTGGTACCTTTGCCAGTGACACAAACAAAATTATGCAACGTGTCAGGTGAAATGTCCCAATCGTCCATCCTTTCTTCTGTTTCTTTCATAATATGTACTTATGTCTTCTTTATAAGACAAATTTAGTTGTAAATAAAACATTATTCACAACAGACAAATCTGTGATTATGTAATGTGCCATAAGGGTTGAATAATGCATCTGATTATGCAAACCAATCCACTTATTAACTGTTGCATCACATGCTTTATTAATAACTTCAATAGTAACCCAAGGCATTATGTTCTTTCAAATCACATCAGCCTATTCTTTGATATTTCTGCTTACAGTAAAGAAATGTGCCATGCCATCTCAGATGCTGACTTCTCCATATTGTGCACCCAGAACTAGTCATTCTTGGCCTACTTTTTTGAAACCTTCACGAGAAACAATATTAAAAGATCTCATGTTTTCGGCACACATTGCAAGTCACTTTGCTGTTATACTATTTTCTGTTACTGCCAGTATCCCTGAAGAAGATGTGTCAGTGTAAAATTGGTTAAAACTGTGTTTCTTTAAGCAAATCCTACCCAAGCCAAAACACAATAATGAAGAGCAGTTTATACAGTACATGTATCCAGTAGACTTTATGATTTTGTCTACAGCCAATAGATATTTATTCCATACATCATTTCTTATACCATCCCTTTTCTTCAGTGTGTACATGTTGGTTTCAATCTTAATTCTTAGTGTGCTGGCTTCCTCATGCTGCAGGGCTACATGCAAACACGGAATCAAACATTACTTAGAATGTGATCATGGCTTCTATGCTTGGGCGTGACTAGTGGTGCAGGCAGCCTATCCAGTTATGCTGTGCTCAGTGCACCTCTCATTTTGTGCTTGCTTACTTGGTCATGCACGACTGTAGTACCCAGAGGTGTCTAATCATCCAAAAGTGCCTTAAAATGAATGGTAGTAAATATGTTGTGATTGGAGGACATGAGTCAGTTCTGTGGCAGCTGAAATGCTGTGGGCTTCCACCACACAATGGGCAGTGGTGGGCTGGGAGTCCAGGAATATCACAGCCGACATCAGGGATGGTGGAGCATGTGGTGTGGGGCACTAAGAATTTGAAGAGGCAGGACCAGCATGGAGCCCTGTTGCATCATGGAGGACAACTTAGAATTTAATGGTGCGTGGTGGCACTGAGGACTGGCTGAGAGTCCTGCTGTGCCATTGAAGACACTTCAGTAAGTGTAGGGCATGCATGTGTGCAAAAATACAAATAGCAGTGTGAAGCACAATTGACATTAAGTTGGAATTTTAGCTGAACATAAGGTAAGGTATGTGTACTTACATCAGGGTTAAGGCATAGAAGAACTTGACAGGTGTGGGCAACAGAGTGGTTTAAGTGAAAAGCATATTGTCATGTGTCATCATGAACTGTACAGCTCATCTTGTTTCTATGTTGCCATGGTGGAACAAGAAAACTTGCTTAGCACACTGGAACATGTATGGCAAAATGACCCTTAAAAAAATCTTCATTGCTAAAATTGATGTGTACTTCATGGTAGCACATACTCAATAACTGGTTTCCCTGGTTATAGTCAGTTAGCATTTATTTTCATTCCACACAAAAATGCAAAAATACAAACAAACTCATTCGTCATTGACTTAGTGTGCTGACTGGACTTAACCACAAATCAATGAGTCACGAACAATAAGGATTATTTAGTCTCAGTTCAGAAAAGTGTTTGAAAGATCATAAGTTCCCCAGAAGGAATCACAATGACAGGAGTCACTGAACTAGTGTACAGTAGGGCTAATACATCGTACATTCATTTAGCACACCTGTTCAGGAAGTGTCAGAGTCTTTTCAGAAGGGTAGTTGATCAAAGTTGACGGTCTGAGTTCCAAACAAAAATACTAGTCTTGGAGCACCGAATGTGTGGGAGGCCAAGTCAGAGGGAGAAAAGTTCGCAGGGTGAAATCTGGCTGCTTATAGTGACTGCAGTTCTGTATCTTCCAGAACAAACTGCTGCCAGAACCATGTTTTGTAAATCCTGGCATTTGCTCTGTTATGGAATTGCATGAAGTGACTCTGCAAATTAAACTTCCAGAGAATGGCAGACCCTTCTCATAAATACATGCCTGACAGAGTGATGTCTGGTCAATTCTTGGAAAGCACATGAATCATTGTAACAGAGTGGTGCTTCTGATTGTGGCACTATTGTCTGGGATGCACACATCACTGGTCTCGAGGGTAATGCCTCTCATGACAAAGCAAGTGCAGCATGTTTCTGTGGTGCTGACTGTAGTTCCACATCAAAACAGACTGTTGTGTTTTGAACACAGTCCAGCTCGTTATGGTTGATACACCATGCCTGTCTGTGTCTGTCAATGAGGTCACCCCTAAGGAGCCAGAGCAGTGGCAATGTGCAGACCATACCTGTAATGCAGATAGCTGTGGTCGCAGGCGAAGGCCTTGAATTGTCAGACTGCATGCTAAAGACAGACTCGTTAACAAAATTAATTGGAGATTAATGGGAGATTGAAGAGCTACTAAATAGCTTATTGTACTGAGCAGTGCAAATCTACTGTTCTCTAAGAGTAATCATTAACAGTCATTTGCATTCTACACAATGTAACTTCTCTATGAAAAGTGTTGCATTGGCTTACATATTTTGAATTTTCACATTTATAACAATATTTTGATTAAGATCATAACTAGCAACAATTTCCAACTTAAAATTACTGAATTTTTATTATTTTCATTAACTGTGAGAAAGGGACATCTTAATTGAAAGACTTGCACAAGACTATTGAATCACATGAAATTACTTTTATTATTAATCTTAAAAATTATACCAATCTGTTATAATTTGTGTATTAATATTCAGACAGCCATAGTTTTTCCCAAAAACTGTCATTTACACATTTTAATAAAAATAATTTTGTAAAAAGGTTTCTGTTACTTAACAAAACCCAATTTTAATCATGCAAATAATTGACTAATGCTGTTATTCCCAACAAAACATATTACCTAATTACTTTTGTGTTTGCTTGTGATGTTTGCAAAGTTGATGAAAATTTCCTTAATGAAATAAAAATACTTAATTTTCAGTAAACACATTAAAGTGTTTTTGTACAAAAGATTTTTACAATTATAATATGTGCTTTGAAGATAATTTCATGAAGAACATGAAATGACAAAAAAATTCTAGCTCATCACAAATTTACTTATTTCCTGTATTTCACATGTAATGTTTCTACTGAATGATCATGTTATATAAACAGTAGTATAAGATAATAGAACAAAAATTTACTTTATTTTTCTGTATGTTATTAAATCAATAATTAAGAGATTTATGTCACTGGTACCAGTCTTATCGTCTCGTTTTCTCACTCATTAGCAAAAGTTGAGGTGACAGAAGAAATTGTTTTGAAGGAAAGAAAATGATTATAAATTTTTGGTAATGTTTAGTATACAAACTTCAACTCCATTTAATTTTTCAGTGTTTGTATGATTATACTGCATTAAACCAATCTGAAAATATTGAAGATGTAGAAGATTTCTGGAAAAAATGGCACAACATATTTTCAGATGAACAAGTAAATGCAGCACTAGTCGCAGAGTTCTTTCGCAAATGTTCGCAAGCTGCAAAAACACTCACAGAGAGGTAAGCCTGTTGTCATATTGTATCAGATGTGATGCAATAACGCAATCAGTATGCTTATGAAAACTGCAACTTGCAAACATTTCAGCAAGATGCACAAATAACAATTTTCCTGTTTGTAAAGGATATGGCAGTGAATTCATGGACATCATATCTCTCATACTCATTTCTATAAAGATTAATAAAAAGAAAATGAGAAAGTAGATGCAAAAAACTGGTTAATGTTTTCCTGTTGTACGTGATAAAATTTTGAGAATACTGCCAGTCAGGGTTCATTTCCTAAAACTATATCTCAGCTGGGCAACATCTGTATTTACAGCTTCATCCATATGTTGCAAGCTGTTGCAGACTAAATGGTTGATAAACAGGCTGCTGATGTCAGTACTCTCTCCTTAAACTCTATTGATAAAGCAAGGTTCCCACTGATAAAGAGAGAGAGCTTACATATGGTGATCCCTCATTCTTTTCAAAAAGTTCACTGTTAAATACAAGCAAAGTTGAGGAAAGAGTATTTGGAAACAAAACAGTGATGCTCACCTGAAATTTATAGTGGATCAGAATCAGTGACCTTGTGTGTGGAACCCTTGTAAGATGTGAGACCACGCCAAAACTGACAAAAATGTCCAAGTTGCTCACTTGGTGTGACTCAAGTCTGTTGATGAAGTCAGCAGTGATGCTTATACGAGGGTTGGAACTTTAATAGTGGCAACTATTTATATACAGCTTGTACAAAATAGATACGTGTTTCAAAGTTTTACTGACCTTCAAAGTAGTCACAAGCATTGTGTATAACCCATTGCCAGTGATGTGGAAGGCGTAAGATACTCTTAGCAGTGCCAGTTGTGTTGACAGTTCGAGCTGCAGGGTCTATTGCACGATGAATTTGTAGCAGTTCTGAAGCGAATGCCGTGAAGTGTTTCCTTCAGTTTAGAAATCGAATTTGACTCAGGGGAGTGCAGTAGGTGGTATAGCACTTAGTCAAACAAATCATTAACAGCTTGCACTGTACGTGATTAAGCATTGCCCTGCAAAATGGTCGTTAGGTCCTGCAGAAATTGTCATTACTTCTGTTTCTATACTGTTCAGTTTTGGAACACAAGCTATGACCAGCTTAGAGATAGAAGTGATGACACTTTGTGCAGGACCTGACCATCATTTTACAGGACAGGGGTCAAGCACATACAGTGCAAGCTGTTACTGATTTGTTTGACTAATGGGGCTGCTAAGTGCTATAACACCTACTGCACTCCCCTGACTTAAACCCTCGTAAGTTCAACTTGATTTCTAAACTGGAGGAAACACTCCAAGGCATTCGCTTCAGAACTGCTACAAATTCGTTTGGCAATAGACCGCTCCGCTCGAACTGTCAATGCAACTGGCACTGCCAAGAATATTCCACGACTTCCACATCACTGGCAATGGGTTATACACAATGCTGGTGACTACTTTGAAGATCTATTTTGTACGAGCTGTAAATAAATAGTTGCCACTCTTAAAGTTTCAACCCCCGTATGATGGGAATCATGTCCCCACCAATTATCTAGGAAGTGCTTAGGAAGCAAGGTATAATGTAGTGTATATCTTCATGACAGATCAACAAAATGCAATCAATTGAAAAAAAAAATGTACAAAGGATTCTAGTAATACAACTAATGACCAAATTCTTGCTTCTATGTTGCATAACATGTCTTGCGCTGTTGGTGGTAAAAGGTTTAATGTAATCATTTCTTCTATCCAACACTTGTATGCTAAGATCCTTTTGTTCCTCCTTTGCATCTTTCTTTTTCTATTGAACTACGTATTTTAGTGTGTGTGTGTGTGTGTGTGTGTGTGTGTGTGTGTGTGTTTTCTATTTATGATGTGTATGGGTCATCAATCTTCTGACTGGTTTCATATAGCATGCCACAAATTCCTCTCTTGTGGCAAACTCTCCATCTCAGAGTATCACTTGCACCCCTACATGCTCAATTATTTGTGGGATGTATTCCAGTCACTTTCTTCCTCTACAGATTTTACCCTTTACAGCTCTCTCTCTTGTGCCATGGAGGTAATTCCCAAGTGTGTTAACCTGTTTTATTATCCTGTCTCTTGTTCTTGTCAGTATTTTCCATGTCTACCTTTTCCTGTTGCCTATTCTTTGGACAACCTCGTATCAGCCCATCTAATGTTCAACATCCTTCTATACTACTACATCTCAAACACTTCAGTTCTCTTGTTTCCAGTTTTCTCCAGCCCATGATTCACTACAATACAGTAGGCTCCAAATGTACATTTTCAGAAATTTTGTACTCAAATCCTGTGTTTAAAACAAGTAGACTTCTTTTGGTGAAGAATGTCCCTTTGACTGTGCTAGCCTACTTTTTATGTCCTCTGTATTTTGTCTCTTGTTATTTTGCTTCCAAGCTAGCAGAATTCCGTAACTTCATCTACTTTGTAGTCGCCAAATTTGATGTTAAGTTTTTCACTAGTCTCATTTCTGCTACTCCTCATTACTTCAGTCTTTATTCCGCTTACTCCCTATGTATAGTGAGTACTCATTAGTCTGTCCATATGGATCAGCAAGACCCCGGATCTTCCTATCACTGAGGATAGCAGTGTGATCAGTGAATCTTATCATTGTTATCCTTTCACCCTAAATTTTAATCTCATTCTTGAACCTCTCATTTATTTCCATCATTGCATCGTCAATGTGTAGATTGAGTAGTGGGTGTAAAAGACTGCATGCCTGTCTCATTCTCTTTTTAATTTAGCACTTCATTCTTGGTCTTCCTTACTTATTGTTCTTTTTTGGTTCTTGTACAAATTGTATATTGCTCATTTTTCTCTATTGTTTACCCCTATTTGCCTCAGAATTTTGAACATCATGCACCATCTTACACTGTTGAACACTTTTTCATATTAACATGTTTTGATTTTTCTTGAGTCTTTCTTCCATTATCAGTCACAGAATGAAAACTGCCTCTCTCAGATCTCTACCTTTCGAAACGACAAACTGGCTGTCACCCAACAACAGTGATTGTGTGATAGTTCTCACATTTGTCTGCCCTCATTAACTTTGAGGTTGTGTGAATAATACTTTTCCAAAATTCTGATGGTGTATCCCCAGTCTCGCAATTCAACAAACCAACTTGAGTACTCATTTGGTTGCTACTTCTGCCAATGATTTTACAAATTAGAAGGAGTGTTATCCATCCCTTCTGCCTCATTGGATCACAAGTCATCCAAATTCTATTAAACTGTGACTCTGATACTGTCCTCCTGCATTTTCTTTACCAACTCCCGTTCCTTCTCCTATCATGTTGTTGGACAAGACCTCCCCTTTGCAAAATCCTTCAGTGTACTCTTCCACCTTTTCAATTTCTCCTCAATGAGTACCGAGCGAGGTGGCGCAGTGGTTAGACACTGGATTCGCATTCGGGAGGACGACGGTTCAATCCCGCGTCCGGCCATCCTGATTTAGGTTTTCCGTGATTTCCCTAAATCACTCCAGGCAAATGCCGGGATGGTTCTCTGAAAGGGCACGGCCGACTTCCTTCCCCATCCTTCCCTAATCCGATGAGACCGATGACCACGCTGTCTGGTCTCCTTCCCCAAGCAACCAACCATCCTCAATGAGTAACAGTGGAATGCCCGTTATGCTCTTAATATGAATGCCATTGTATTTTGTTTTGCTGAAGGCTGTTTTGACTTTTCCATTTGCTGAATCAGTCCTTCCAGTGACCATTTCCTTTTGGATTTCTTTACATTTTTCTTTAATCATTTCACTTGTGCTTCTCTGCACTTCCTATTTATTTAATTACTAAGTGATATATATTGATGTATTCCTGTCTTTCGCTGAACATGTTCAACAGTTTTACAACCTTAGAGAAATCCAAATGCATCTCATTGTTCTTCATTACTTCAGTAGCACATATCTTTCCACACTGATTATTTTGGATGATTCTCTTGCACTTCAGTCTACTCTTCATTATTAGGAAGTTACAATCCAATCCTATCTCTTCTCCTGAGTGCGCCTTATAATCCAGTTTCTAATTTTGGCATCTTTGTCGCATGATGATGTAATTCAGATGGAACCTGCCTGTAACTCTGTGCCTTTTCCAGGTATACCTACTCCTCTTGAGATTTTTGAACACTGCTGTAGCTTTCTCCTTTCTCATCCCTGCTACCATGTTCGCAATCTCAAGTAACTCTTCCTTCTCTTCCTTCCCCTATTACTGTGTTCTAACCTCCTACGATTAGTAGATATTTATCTCCCTTTACATATTGGGTTACCCATTGAATACCATCAGATACTTTCTCTCTTGCTTCAGATTTTACTTGTGACCGTAGCACATATGCTTGAACTACTGTTGTTGGCATGGGATAGCTATCAAAAACTACTCTACAATTGAATTGTTCACAGTAACATACTCTCTGGCGTACCTTTCTGTTTATAATAAATCCTACTCCCATTATACCATTTTCTACTGCTGTTGATATTATCGTATATTCATTCGATCAGAAATCCTTATGCTCTTTCCGTTTCACTTCACTGACAACCACTATATCTGACTTGAACCTTTGCTTTTTCCTTTTTCAGATATTCTAGCTTCCCTACCACTTCTGAGGTTTCATGCCACAACTCACAGAATGATAACCTTTTATTGGTTATTCAGTCATTTCCTTGCAGTAAGACCCCTAAGGCTTCCCATCCTGGAGAACCAAATGGGGTCTGATCTGAAATCTTTTGACAATGAAAGGATTGTCGTCCTACTTTGTTACAGGCAATGTGTCCTGAGCGACTGCATACATTTTCTTGATGCAGTGGTTTCTATTGCCTTCTGCATCCTCATGCTGTTGATAACTGCTGATTCTCTCACCATTTAGGGCATTTTCTACACTGAGGGCAAGAGATTGCTGTGAAACTCAGTCTGTTCCTTCACCCTCTTTGACAAGGTTCTTGTCAGAACAAAGGTGTCTTTTCATACCATAACTCTTTAGCCACCAGTACTGATGAGTTTTATTTAAAATTTAAACAGTGGCTGGATCGAACATTTTTATTCCTAGTCAAAGGCTCTATCCCGAGACTACAGCTGAGTTATTTATGATACATAATGTTTGTTCAATGTTTATCCTTTTTGTACCTTTTTTTATCTTCTGCCAGGTGCATCACTGAAATTTCAGTGAGTACTAAGGCAAATACAAAATGTTCTTCTAAATGCAGAAGATGATTAAAAACTCACAATATGCACCAAACGTGTTTCAGATACTGCATCCTGCACTTGTCATTAATGTGGTACCAGAAAGCGAGACTAAGCAGTGGCATCTTGGACCGACAAATTGAAGATGAAGTTGAATTTGAAATGTGGCTGTGCTGGATTCATTTAGATACAAACTCGCAGGTTACAATCTTCTTAGTTATAATTTTTGTTTCATTCCAATTTTTATTGATTTGAAATACCTTACAATCAACACAGTGTGATTTTCATTTTTCAGACAGTTCCTGAGAGTAATGTTACTCAGAAGCTCTGCTATTTAAAAACACAGTTGCTGGAGTTATCAGGAGTTGACAAAATTCAGCAGTCAAAAACTTTAGAAATAACTGAGGAAATACTGAAACTTGATTCTGTTATAGGAAAATTGCTAGACCAGGGTGACATAATTTCGTGTTGCAGGCTGCAGAAGTTTTTCATACATAAAAATCAGGTAACATTTTATGTAATTAATAGACAACTGTAACAACCTCATCATTGATAGCATGTAAAATTCTCAAAACTCACAGGAATAATATAACATATTGCTATAAGTCAGATGATTGTACACTTGTAATGACTGTCATAAAACCACATATAAAGCATAAAAGTTAAACTGTTTCTTGAGCTTCTGAAAGCAATCGTTGTAGATAACTAGTGAAGGACAAGCCATAGCTGCAGCAGAGAACACAGATTTCCTCATGGTAAAATGTTTTCTTTATCACACAATAAAAGAAAGCTATGGCTAAGTAATTAACTCCTTTGTGTACAAGGGTGAATTTTGTTTGGTTGCTGTGAAATTCTGTTTTGACTTTTTATTGTGGTCATGAAATGCACTGTTGACATTGTTTTGTACTTCTACTTATCAAACATTTATGGAAAAATACAATACAAATGGTTATATTGTAGTACATTATTGTATCTCTAATCAAAATGAACGATAGAGTAGCTTTCTTTGTAATTAGTGTTAAAGATAAAAAAGAAACAGAAAAAATCACTTTGAATTTGTATATTAACAAAACTTTTAAGTTCCATCTTTGCATTTATTGACTTTTTAAAAAAATTAGGAAACTTTGTCCCTCTACTCTGATATAAACAATGAAAAGTCAAACACACAATCAGAATCATGCTTACAAAAGCAGTGTAAATTATAAATTTTCTTTTTCATCATTATATTTCAAATATGCATTTCCTCAAAAATTTTATGTTTTTTCATTTATCACCTTTTGTAAAAAATGCTCTTCATTTTCAACACTCATTCTGAAGAGAGATCTTGTCATTTTGAAATCTGCTGTCTCTCTCTATCTGGTGCCAGCTAAATGACACAATCCCTGATTAATGACTGTGCATAAAATTGCTGACATTACATACCCAGATAGCCACACTTGTGGATTCTAGGTGGTGTGCTGGTTCCAGATCAATTCCACCCAGCACATTAATGACAAGGATTTATGTGCTGGCTGCCCTGAGGTGGTTTTTGGAGAGTTTCCCACATCTGACAAGGTGAATACAGGGCTGGTACCAGCATGCTATCTCAGTTATAAGACTGACAAACATTAAGGAAACTTTCATGTAGTTTCCTGTGGGATAGCACTAAAAGCAAGAAGGATGTGGTAATCAAATTCTGTGCCAATGAGAAAGGGCTGGCAACAGAAAGGGCATCTGGCCACCTCCTACCACTAATACTACCAAATCCAGATTAACCTGCCAACCGTGTAAGACATGGTATAGGAAGAAGAGGAGGAAGAAAAAGAAGAAGAAAGGACAAGATTTCTGACATTAAGGAATTCTCAAAGTTCTCCTTTTCTGTGAAGCAAATGGTGCCATATACTACTGTTTAATTTCTCCAGGGATTGAATCTGTTGCTGAGTTTGCTTGAGAGTTTCAAGTAAGGCTTTGCCCATGATGTACCATGGACAGTTTGAAATTCCTTGTTGCCACTGTTACATATTACCACTGAATGTCTGTTTTGAATGAAGTATTACACAATTATGATCAATGTTGTAGAAAATCATTTGTATGCAGTTATTGATAATAATCAGTGTAGTAAGTCCAGCCAGATCAAACATCATGCACAACTCAAGTCCCCAGCTGAAGTTTTCATAGGAGATCTCCCAGAAAAAGTAGTTACACTTTGTATATCATACAACAGCTCCCTACTCCTGTGTTTGCTCTGTGCGGCATCTTAATATGTCCTAGAAATGATTGGATTGGCCCATGTGACCATTCTCCTCAGAGGCGTGATAAACTGGTCATGCAAGGCACCCACCACTCACACCACTCGTAGTATAACATAGCAGACACTGTGTTGCTGTCTGCATTGCTGTCCGATATGTAAAAGCAGTGTGAGGGAGAAGATGATTAGTGAAATCAGTGTGAAACTCTGATGTTTCTGGTACAGAATCTGATGTTTCTGGTACAGAATCCTACAAGAACATCTTGCATGGACAGCACTCATAATGCATAAAAACAAAGATTTTTTTACAAAAGGCTATTTATCAAAAATGGCAGTATCTGAAGTAAGCAGCTCTTATCCCATTGCTACATGTAGTTGATGCAATTATGCTTAAGGGAAAAATGCTGAATTAAACCATTTTTGCCATGTGTGGAATATGGTAGGACCAATTTAATATGGCATCAGTGTATAGATCCAAGAAGTTGGAGGAGAATAATTGTTGTATTTGTTGTCCAATACATGTTAAATTTGTGTCCTCTTGTTCCTTTTGTGTTATGTACAACTTTACACACTGGATTTTGTGATATTAAGAGCAAGTCCATTACAGCTAAATCAGTTGTGGATATCAACAAAGGCACTGTTCACTTACGTTTCCAGATACTTTCTGCCATTTTACCAACAAGGTGAGATGGACATTACAGTGGAAGAAAATAGGTCATCAGTTATGAATTTAAGAAACAGGGACCCAATACTGAGTCTTGTGAAATTCCAATAATTACCCTACCCTCACTCAGGTGATGCTGGAATCCCATTACCTCCAGTAATTGTTGTCTCGTTTCCTATCTGTTAGATATGACTTAATCCCACTATTCTTTATAATAATTGCGTGATTTGCATTGTTGAAAGCCGTGGATAGATCACATAGGATTATGACTTGTATCATTTTATTGCTTAGAGATTTAAGATTTAGTATATCCATTGATTGGCCCTGACATTTATTTAGAATGTTGTGACTGAATGCAAAAGAGTGAGTTTCACAATAAGAAAACGCTTGCATCAGAAGTCAACAAAGTATTTATCACAAAAATTTCTAAAAAAGAAAAAGACAAAGCAAATCACGAAATGGGAAGGATAAAAAAAAGAATTTACCTGTAGGAGGTGAAATTCTAATTGCTGCCTATTGCCACATGTAAAAGAAGCTATCCCAGCTTTCATAAATATGAGTTCCTTTCTCGGGAAGGAAAGAAGAGTAGGTTTGGGTGTGTTATAAATGAAGAGTAGTTCACTCAGACCTGTAGATGTGAGGGACTCACCTGTTGTGAGGATGAAGGGAGCCAACAATGAAGGGGAAGCCATCAGAAAAGGAGGAGATCAAACATCAAACATAGGCAAGCACTGTGCCAGAGATGGTAGATTAACAGAGTTAGAAGTAAAGAGAGATTAAGGAGAAGAAAAGAGAAATTAAAATAAAATGAATAGTGCAATTACAATGTAGGAGAAAAGAGGAAAAGGATCTGAGGGAAATCAGGAAAAAAAGGGGGGAGGATATTTCATTAAGTAAATGAGTTTTAAAAAAAGGGTCTTTGCTAATGGAGGTTAAGTCCTGGCCCATATCTAGGGACTTGAATATTTCACATAAACTATAATGCAAAAAATATTTTGACTAGGTGGTTTTTAAAAATGTTCCAAAATATGACATTTTCTTCATTCCACAGATATCATAGATTTTTTTACTTTGAGTGATATAGATAGATTTGATGTGAGACATCAGTAAATGTATTGTAATTTATAAGTATTTTTTCACTTTCAAAGTACCACTGAAAAAGCAAAGTAAAGAACATATTACTCTTAAGAATTAAGTCATCAGAAAAGAACAACAAAATTTTCAAAAATAAGATTCAAATTAGAAAAACCTAACTCCGAAATTGTCCATAAAATAAAATGGTTTTTCCTTGTTTCTGTCCATATCTGAATATTTTTGTTTTCTGCATTTATGTATATGATTTTTTTGACAAGTACTATCCTCTGTAGAATATAGAACAATTTTTGTTGAACACTCTCTATAGGTGCTCCGATAGAAAATACACAGTTAACTGTGTTGCCTGAAGAGTGATGTCACCTATCTTCATTATAATCCTTATACTGACATAATTTCTGTTAAGATATATGTTTTATCTGCTGATTTATTTCTTAGCATTTTTGCTCAACTACAAAATTGATATAGGTTCTTGTTTCTCCACAGGACTTGCAACTTATTCTAATGTGCATGGATTTAGCTGAAGGTCAGTTAACACCATATCAGCTTCCAGCGGAATATAGGGCTTTGTTGAATCCAGAGCAACCTAGAAACGTAACAGGAGGATACAAGAAAAAATCAGTGAGGTCAAAACGACTTTCTTCTATGTCATCAGGTAATCGTGTTGCTGGTTAAAAGTTTGCTCATTTGCTAATGCTACAGACACCTATGTACATACATAACTATTCCTTTTTGTTTTTTTAGCCTCATATAGTCTTCTTAACTACAGCATAAGTACTGACCAAGCAGATGATTCACAGAAAGAATATCAGGACACACTCTGTCTCCTCGAGAAGCTTGCCGACTGTATAGAACATGGGAAACATCTCGCTTCAAGAATAATTGCGTACTATCGAGTCTCTGTAAATTTGGGGCTGACTTATAAGGTAATAAAAATTAATATTTTGAGAGTCCATTAAGGTTTTCTCTCTGGTCACCAACTTAATTTTACTTTGCATTTCCTCAGATAAAATGTTGTGCTTGTCGATAGTGAGTGTAAGAGATTTCTGTTTTGAAAGATAGAATAAAATGAAGACATGATGTTGCACAGAAACAAGGCAACAGAGTTGTCTGTCTTACAAAACACAAAGCCAAACCATCATTTTAATTCTGTTCTTTAGTTCTCGTAGATATGTTGCCAGAATTTACATAAGGCCTGACTTTCTGAATAATTCATTTATGATTGGACTACCTCTCTGTCAGTCCCAAAAGAAAAGATATTTAATTTTGCAGTAACCTCAGTCCCCATCACTGTAAACATCATCTCAAGTGTTTATATGCCCTTTTTGATGGATATGTACCTGAAACTAATAACCCTGTAAGAACTATATTTGATTCTGCATGTGAGAACCTAATTTGCACATGCAATAGCAGCAGTTTTAGTTGCATAGTTTACCAAAAACTATTGAAACTGCAGCATGTGAAAAGTCAGAAGTTTGGATTTACACCTCTACAGACTGCCCGACAAAAAGAGTGAAGGACCCAGAAGAGCATGAGAAATCAGAATGAAACTTTGGGAGTTGAGAGGATATGTGATGTTATTTCAGTGATTACAAAATCAAGTGAAATGTAGAAAGAACCTGGCAGTGTCCAAGGTAGTACAGCACCACTTTGGGCCATTGTCACATCTAAATTCCCCACACATGTAGATACTACATGATTCAACCTGAAGGCCAAATGGAGACCTACAATGAAGCTGTTTTCAAACTCTGCCAGGTGCTAATAATGCTGTCTCACATGGGTACAGAACATCTTAGTGATCACTCAACATCTGATGCTGTTCATGCCCCTTGTCTACTGTAACATGTCTTCCAACACTAAACATGAACAATACTAATGCACTCTGGTAACCATTCTGCCTGTCACTGACAATTGCAACACCATGTAAAATAAAGGAAAAGCAACCATTCACCTATAGTTGAATAATGTGTTACATGTAGAAACATGCAACAGAAAACAGTATTTACATTAGCTTTTGACCTCTTTCCCTTTCTCTAGTAAAAAGTAGACACATTCACACACACAACAACTTCAGTATCCAAACACACACATTGACAGCTGGAGTAAGACTAACTGTTGATTATCTATCATTGATAGCAGTTTCCTTGGTGGTTGGCTGTGGCAAGGTGGTAGGGGAGGATGGAAATGTTGAGGAGGAGGTAGTGAAATAGTGTGAGGCAGATTTTTCAACAGATGACTCAATAGCTGCAGAACAAGATGAAAGGAATTCGGAGGACAGAATGATATAAAAGGTAGAGAGAGGGAAGGAGAGAGGAGGAAAGGAGAGGAAGGTGGAGGTGAGAAGGGGGACAGGGACAGAATAGAGAAAGTGGAAGAACTGGGGGGGGGGGGGGGGGGGCGAAGGAGAGAGGATGCCCACATGGGAATGGGGCAGGAAGAGTGGTGCAAGAAGCTGGGTGAGGAGTCAGTTAACTTTCCTTTAGTCACCTGATTTCAACATTGTTACCTTTTTGAATTTTTATTCCATTTTCAACTGTTTCTGCTCATTTAGGAAGAAAAAAGTTATTTACTTTTGTTGCCATATTTCTTTATTTGTGTTTGTTCATCTAACTTTTTGACATACTCCAATGATGATGGGTTCTTAAAATTGATGTAGATTATTCGTTTTTGATTTTTTGAGCATTTTTTAAATATTTTGTATGACTATTGTTGGTGTCAAATTTTCCTCTATTACAACTGCTTCTATTTTGGTTCCAGATTCTAATTTTGCTGTAGTAATAAAACAGCTTCTGTCATATTCTGTTCCATTGAAAAAAAAAAAAAAAACTTTTTGAGGTGGGAAAATGCAAATTGCTATAAGACAGTCTGGAAAAGACTGATAGTTTGAAAAGGGAATGTTTGTGAAAGTGAACTATTTTCCAGTGTTTGTTCTTGCTGTATTAATTTGCAGGCAAACAAGCTTCCAGGCAGTTTTTAATTTCTCACTTTCAACAAAACATAAGTGTAACTTCAAAGTTAAATGTAGATTCATCAATTACATTTAGAAACAACCATAAAGTTCAGTACATATGCCAACAAAATGGATGTTAAGTACCAAGTATAGTTCCATCACTCCGGAATTGATTTGGACATTGAAATCAGTGGTTCCAAATTACTCTGTGGATTCATCAAATTATAATTTTAGTGTTCTAAGATGGTGATCCCTGATAGTGTTCCTTAACATTTTTCACTTTTGTCTAAGAAAATGAGATACCTGACAAATTATGAGCTGGCACTTTTTCCATGAACGTATGTCAGAAGATGAGACTACCAATGTTAGAGACAAGTAAAAATTGGCCAGGTGCGAATAGGACTTGTGCACTGAGGGTTCTGTACAAAATTAAGTGCGTATGTAAACAGATAATCCATGCTGGGAATTGAGAACCTTGACAATTTTTGCCTGATATCAAAATTGAACTGGCAAGATATTGATCCCAGGTATGTCAAGAATTTTGAGAATGTTTTAATTTGGATAACAAATGACAAAAGAAACACTTTTTGTGTGATATAATTACAAATTAGTAGTTTTCTGATTTTTTCCTTTACTTGTACTGTGAAACCTCGCTCCTTGCCAAATTTCATGATTCTATACTAATGGGAAGTGTCCTACAGATTTCAATTGATGAGTTTGCCAGTATCAAAATATGTGACTTAAATGGCCATATCTTTTGGCTGCGGTGATTCAGAAGCTTGCATTTATTACACCTCCAAGAGACTATATATTTTGGTATGTGACAGAAATTTCAACTTTATACGTCTGTCCATTCCTGAGGAAAAAAGGCCTTAACAGATGGATGGACAGACAGTCAGATAACAATGACAAAACATTTTTTTCATGTGATATAATTATAAATCCACAATTTTATGACTTTTTCCTTTGCATGTACAGTGAAACCTTGCTTCTTGCGAAAGTTCGTGGTTTTAGACTAAAGGAAAAGATCCTGTGGGTTTTGATTAGTGATTCTGCAAGTGTCAAAATATTTTATATAAATGGCTGTATCTTTTGATGTCTTCATTGACTCAGAAGCTAATGTTTATGTTGTCACCAAGGTACCATAGACCTCAGTTTGTGACACAAATTTCAACTTGATGTGTTATAACAGTTCCAGAGAAAAAAGCGATCTTAACTGATGGATAGGCAGACAGACAATCTGATTTTTAAAAAATCTTTTCATTGTAGTGCGAAATCTTGCTTCTTGCTTTTGTTTGGATTCACTTAGAAGCTTAAAATTTTTGCACCATCAAGGGAATATAGCTCTTGGTGTGTGACACAAATTTCAACTTGGTATGTCTGCCCATTCCTGACAAAAATGGTTTTGAAAAGTTGGACACACAGACAACAAAGTGATCCAGGGTTCCTTTTTTTCCAATTAAGGTACTGAACTCTAAATGTAATTACAAACAACCATTACACTTTGGTCAGAAGGTAAGTGTCACCTAAGAACTTTGTTTATCAGCAAAGCAGAGAGTGAAAAATTGCATCAGTAATTATGTGAAGCTCTTTCTGAAGCTAACTTGTCCCTAAATAAATCTGTATGCTGAACTAATGCCAATAAAAAAGTGTTTAGGGTTTTAGATAGTGATGCCCAGTAGACCTGAGGCAGACAACTTATAAACATCAGAACTTGCAACATTTGTATGGTGCTTAACGCCTATTTAAAGGCTTTGGAGTATTCAGGTGAAGAACCATCCAAATTTCTGGTTAATATTTAATATTATTTTGACATTGGCCCTTTCACTGGAAAGAGTTTGAAGGAAATCAATCTAAGTTTAACATTTCACATCACAAGTTTTTGAGGCATACGACCACAATCTGGCTTACTTTAGGATCTTCAACAAACAGGATTTTGGAACAGTGGGCTGGTATTCAGTATGACCTTCTTGAGCATATACCTCTGCAAAAGAATTCTGCTACTGTTCAGTCCAAATCCTATAATACCATTGTGAATGCTTTAAAAAAACCTTTAATGTAAGCAGAACTTAATTTGGTAATTTCACGCAGCAAGAAGCATATAGAAATGAAAAAAATACTTCAGACCTTTTCAGCTTGTGTTTTTAAAGTTTCTGTTGTGAGAAAAATTGACAATATTTCTGGAGTTCTTCGTAGTGAACTTTTGATATTGGATAATCTGCTACCTTTTTTTTCCAACTAGTTGTTAGTGGGCAAGTAACTGAAGAGATTAGTAAACAATAAGAATATGATAATTTGGGGTTTCTAAAGAAAGCCCTAAAACATTATTTCATAGCTGGCAAACATTGAGGGAAAAGAAAGCATATCAAGTGTTCCAATGAAAAGTTTTAGGTTTATAGATTCCAAAGGAAGAATAAAGAGCAGAAGCTGCAGTGACATTTTAAAGGCTGCAAAAATGGTGCTGTTTAATATCCTACAAGGTTACTTATTACATGAGTGGGAGTGGAAGGTTGTATAGTTTGAAGATGATGACCCAGGTTTGGATGACAAAGGTATTGACAATTGCTGGTAGCAGCAGATCTCAAAAAGAGACTTGTCATTTGTAGACTTAAAGTATCCAAATATTCCAAAACCTGTTAAGGTGTCTCTTACAGTGCCCCATGTAAATGTGGACATAGAGAAAAGATATTCCATTTTGAAGCACATATTAGGAAAAGACAAAGCAACAATGACGCAAAGATTTTTAAACAGTTTTTTGACTGTGGGAGATGTTTTGGGATGTTTCCTTTCTGTGCCCATTTACTCACAGCTAATTAGGAACAAACAGGACACATACAAATTATACTGCTTATAGGGAAGAATACAGAAGGAGAAGAAAACTTGGATTAAAAGAAAAGCAAAAAGCAAAACAAAATCAAAGGCATTTTGAAAAGGAGATTAGAAAGAAGAATAACATAAAAAAGTCCATTACCGTATTTACTCGAATCTAAGCCGCACTTTTTTTCCGGTTTTTGTAATCCAAAAAACTGCCTGCGGCTTAGAATCGAGTGCAAAGCAAGCGGAAGTTCTGAAAAATGTTGGTAGGTGCCACCACAACTAACTTCTGCCATCGAATATATGTAGCGCTACACAGGCAAGCTTTGTAGGCACAAAGATAAATACTGGCGCCAAAACCAATGCGTCAGTAAATAAATTTAAAAAAAAAAAAAAAAGATGGAAGACGAGCTTTTTTTCTCCGCCCCGAGTTTTGACCACTGCATTTTCATACATTATCCAACGAAATAATACAAATTCCGAATTGTTCATCTTCGAATGTAGCAGAATTTCAATGTACTATGAAAATCCGACTGGCAAGACTGTTTGAGATGTTTGTCAATATGGCCAACTCTAAGTTCTGAATTTTTTCCTACCTGTGAGAAGAGATGGTTGCTAATAGGAACCTGATGAAATGTGAATCACATGCAGTATTCTCTTCACCATAAGAGTAATACGAATATAAACATTTTACCATGTATTCTTTCGTGTTTCCTGCTATCTCATTTAAATCCTGTCTGCCTAATAAACTACGAAACTAGAGACAACAGCAAACGCGGAAGAATATACGTATCGTGTCATGTTGATATATTATTCTTATGCCTAATAGTGATACAGTCAGAAATGAAGCACGGCAACTGACTAGATTTTTAAATCTAAGACGACTCTAATTTCTGTGCAGAATTTGACGTACTAAAGAAGCGGCCGCAAAGATTTTCAAACGGGGAAAAATTTTCGCCTAACTCTCGTTCAGAACATGTTCTATCATACGCAGTCTATTATTTGGTTCTTGTTGATCATTATCAAAGAAAGCAGCAGTGTAAGTAACAACAAATAGCAGTCTCTTGCTATTGTTTCGCTAATGAGATGATTCCTCTCTCTTGTTTTTTAATTGTAAGCGGCGGTAGCGCGCACAAAAGCAAGCCATGCCGCGAGCGGCGACCGGCCGTAAACACGCACTATCAGAATGCGACAAACAATGTATGACACAGCACAGTAATGCATTTTCAGCTTAGAGTGACGTAAACACCTATAACAAAGAAAATGGCACTTATCAGATCAAAGCAAAATAAGCAGTCGATCCAAACCAGACGAAGCACGTGAAAAAGGAAGGGTACCCGTATAAATACGGACGGAGGCGCCTGACGCATAGCAATGGCTACGTGGTAAAGCTTAACTGCTAAGCTTACGACTCGAACCAAACTACTGTCTCATATTAGAATGGACCAACTTTGTTTCAATCTGGAGGTGTGGCCTAAAACTTTTCTCTCCCCTTGAATTTCGAGTCTCAGATTTCAGGTGCGGCTTAGATTCGGGAAATTTTTTTTTCCTTTATTTAGAGTCTCATTTTTCAGGTGCGGCTTAGATTCGAGTGTGGCTTAGATTCGAGTAAATACGGTAACTACGAGACAGCTGCTCACAAGTTTCATCTAAACTGAGGAAAGCACGGAAAAAAAAAAAAAAAAATTAAAGGCAGAAAAATCATAGAGGGGGCACAAACCATGCAAGTGGAAGAAAGAGTGAAAGAAAGGGAGGTGGAAACCATTCAGAAAAATCATTAGAAAATAAAATTTAATATTATTACCTCATTTATTTCTATGATTCCTAAGAAACAGTAATCTAAAAGTGTTTTGTTAACCTTTGCCCAGTATTGAAGTGTTGAATGCCATTAATTGTAAAAATGTGATGTAGATTTTGTTTGTGAATTATGATTACCGATATTGAATTGCCAATGCTAAATTACAATGTAACTGCATATGTTAATAAATGTATATGAAGGAAAAAATGGCCATCCCCATCCAGGATCATAATTGAGAAATTTAATTTTGTCTTAGCCAGTACCTTTGGCAGGGGATTTTCAAAAATGAAAACAATTCATTTGTGCCATATCTGTTTATTGAAATAATTTGTCATCTTTTAAACACCTTTTTAAAATGTGTTATCACATTTTAATTGCCTTTTTCAAATATTTTGTCACCTTACTCAACTTGTCCAAGTGCAACAATGACTCCTAACCCTGTAGAAGACAGTACACAATCTGGACAGGGAAGGAGTGATGTGGGTAGAAGAGAAAAGGGGAATTATTTGGTGACGCAGTGGAGGTTTTAGGCTAGGGAGATTGTGAGAGTCCAGGGTTATGCTGGGGAAACAATTTCCACCAGCATAGTTCAGAGAAATTAGTGCTGGAAGTATTCAAATGGCTTGCATAGTGAAGCAGCTTATAATGGCCATTCAAGCAAGTAGACAGTGGGTTACTTGTTATGCCCAAATAGAATGTTGCACAGTAACTGCAGTGTAGCTGATATATAAAATAGCTGCTTTGACGTGTGTTCCTGTCTGTGATAGGGTAGTAATTGCCTGTAACTGGACAGCAGTTGGAGATGGTGCATGATTATATGGGACAGGTCTTGCACATGGGTTGACTACAAACATCTATGGGGTGCAGGGCTGGGAACAAGATTGGAATAATGATGAACAAGGATGTTCTGTACATTTGGTGGGTGACACAAGAATTCCATTGGGCCTTGAGCCTTTGTTGAATTTTAGAGATTTCAGCAGTTTTGTAACTTCACAGACACAAATATCATCTTTGTGATCCAACTTCTAAAGATTGAACATTCATTCTGTAAACAACGTGTAGACTGTGGCTAAGCCAGTTCTCTTTTATACTCTTTTTTTTCCCAGGAGTACTAGACCAGCAGAGTGTGAAGGAAAACTTATGTGTACCTTCAAATGTGTAAGGCAGGTACTGGTGGAAATGAGGTCATGACAGTCTGTTATAGGTCATGCCAGACTAGCTTACATAACTTATCTGCATCCATTAAATTGAGAAAATATTCTGATACCACATAATTATGCTGCCCATCTCATCACTGCAATACATGATGAATCAAATTAGAAAATAAATAATTTACTATGAATGTTCTAAGTGCCATACCAGAAAACTTACTGGTTCAAAGGGCTAATAGGGAAGCTTTAATTTCTAGTGCCATTAATACAGAGGCACTATGTTTTAATTTTGATAATACAAGTAGAGAAATACAGCAGTAATACTTTAACTAGTGGGACTGTAATCCACAAAAACTAGTTCTCATTGCTTTTTAATTTTTTTACAAGAGGAGAACAATATTACATTCATGAAAAAAGAGTGTCTCAGTTTTGAATTTTGTTTCATGCACAACTCCATTCCTGGAATCAAATGTTGCAGAGTTTACTGTAAAACTCCCTGTTCTGTTGAGGAAGAAATAGCATCTTCAACAGGCCTTTCTGTTTTCCTGCTGATAAACATGGCTGGTCTGTCAGATGAAGTAAGACATGCCTTGAATCTGCCATAGACCTTCCTCTTTTGAATACATCGACATTTTTCCATTTTTATGTTTCAGAGTAAGAAGTTTATATAGATGTTTGGGATGGATCGGTATGAGACACTTTCATCTTATTGCATTTGGAGATTTTATGTGCCTACACTGACAATGATGTTTCATCAGCTTCTTTAAAATCAAAGAAGTCAGTTGTCTGCATTGGAATTATATGGAATGGGCTCATAGCTTTAGCTGTCCGAACAATTTTTGTGTGCATCTTGTAGGACAAAAGGCCTGTTTACGTTTCTTCATTTCTCTATAATTGCAAAGTCTTTATTGCAGCTCAGGAAGGTGTGCCCACTCACCAAAAATGTGGATGTTATATCTTCAAACCATCTCAGGCTAAATGGAAAAAGCATGGCACTTGGGAGTCCATTGGGAAGCACTGCTTGACACAAGGAACCTGTGCCATTTAGTAATGAATGTTCAAACATATTCTCCATGATTTTGAACAAGTCTAGGGACATGCTATAGATGATCAAGAACACAACAGCATTAAAAACGTGCTTTGTGAAAAAATTACACGTAGCACATTTTCCATTCCAGTTTCCAAATATTAATCACTATACTTACAATAATAATAATTCTGATAAATCTGTAAAATCAAAAGCTGATACGAGACGTACCCATCATCTGGTATGTGTATTAAACATATTCTTTCTTGTTTTATTTGATGACATCCTTATCTTGTTGCAACAGCTGCTTTCTATCCCAAGTTACTAATTATAACACCTCAGATTATACTTTGGGAACCTGTACATGATTTATATTAGGCAACAGAATCAGCTGCTCGCTACATTGGTCAATGTGTAGCTCATCAGAAGCAACTTCCTACGGTCCATGATGACACATTGACCAAGTGGCTCTCCAAAATTCAGATATTTGCAAATATTTCCAGGAAGCCAATAACTAGCATTTAAACTACACCATCAGAATAAATGTTGTGATAAACATGTTATCAAAGAAACCCTAATCTCTTACATATATCTAATGCCGCTGGCTGATGTGTTCCTGTTGGCTCCAGCAACCATGCACTTGCAGAAGACTCTGGAAATCAATACCCAGTTGAGAACCAGTTGTACTTGCATCACTGCCACTATCATTTCTTTTCTTTTGTTGTCAGTGAAAAGTAACCATAAGCATCTAAAGTCAGTCTCAGTGTCTGTTCTAATATGTAAATCTAATTAAAATTTTTTGTTGGTTGACATTTATAATGGGCCACTAAAAAGTATTCCCACAATGGATGTCAGCTGCTCCTTGGTGTAGAGTCATTCAAACAGAGGGCTGGTAGCCATCACTGTATCATTTTTCTCTGTGGTTGGCTGTGGTCAATAGACTGCAGGCAGCTCTCGATAATGAAATACACTTTCATTCATTCTTGATGTTTTACGGAGCCAATCAAGAAAAAGAATCTTCTGGGCTGAGGAATGTCCACTCCACTATCAGTTATTGCAACTTTGTGTAAACCAACTCTGATGCCTTGGTGCTTTGTAGCAGACTTTTCGAAATAAATTTAACATTCACAAGTGTGTACAGTGAATTTGAATTGCTGTTTCAGTTTAGAGTAAACTAACAGCTGCACCTGCATATTGTACACAAGTAAAAATATATAGGCGCGCTCGAGCGGCTAAGTCAGTCATAACTGAAATTGCCCACCCGCCAGCCCCACGCCTAAACCACCCTACAGAGACTTATTTAAGCAATCTATATGCCTACTTTAATCACCCTGAGAAGGAGACCTCACTTACCGTGAGGCCATTTTATTTTCATGCTTGCATTCCACCAATTACCTTAGCCAATGTTTTTAGCAAAGTATCTCTGGACCTAGTCACATTGGTTAAACACATGTATGTTACATTACAAAATGATGTGAATTGTATCAAAGACTTATACATAACATCAGTTCACAGAAAAATGAAGGGAAGACATTTTTGTGTGGAGAATTGTGGAAATGAGTAGTATATCTCCATCTACATGACTCCTCTGCAATTCACACTTAAGTGGCAAGCAGAGGGTTTCTTGAAATCACCATCAGACTGTTTCTCTACCTTTCTGCTCTCTAACAGCGCATGAGAAAAATGAAACACTTGCGTCTTTCTGTATTTGCTCTGATTTCTCTTAAGCATGCTGATGGCAATAAAATGTTTTCATATTCAAAGGAGAAAGTTGATGATTGAAATTTCGCATGAAGATCTCGCTGCAATGAAAAATGCATTGTTTTAACGATTGTGATCCCAACTTGCTTTCATAACCATGACATCCTATTTCACCATAATACAAATGAGGTGCCCTTCTTTGGACTTTTTTGATGTCCTCCATTAATCCTGTGAAGGATATCATACTGCAAAGCCAGACTCTAGCAGTAGATGGACAGGCGTAGTGTAGTGATCATTCCAATACAAGTTTTTCATAGTTGTAGTTCCCAGCAGATACTTAGTTGAATTAACAGTCTTTAAATTTTTGTGGTTTATCATGTAACAAAAATGTAATGTATTTCTGTTTGTACTCACCTTGTGGATAATCTCACACTTTTCCTTGTATATTCCTGACACTGTTTGAGTTTTGGGGTGATCTACAATAGTGTGCAACTCTCAGATGCCAGTATCACTAGTAAAGCATTTATTGTATTACGATAACTGGTTCCACCAAGACTGTGTTGCCATGTTCAGATGATATGCTCTATAACATAAATCATATTTTCCCTCAGTACTGGAAAGAGATTTAAGCACTCTTCTCAACAACAGTACTTCATAGTGAGATTATGCAGTGATTAAGAACTTGGACTTACATACAGGGAGAGGAACATTAAAATCTCTGTCTGGTCACCCAGATTTAGTTTTCTTATGGTTTACCTAAATTGCTTAAAGCAAACACCAGTATAATTCCTTTGAAAAAGATATGGACAATTTACTTTCCAATGCTGATCCATTTTGAGATTGAACTTTGTTTCTAGTGATTCCATCATTGAAGGGATGTTAAAAATTAATCTTACTTCCTTGCAGAATACTAGTTTGAATCTAGATCAATTTAGGAAGGGAAGGGTGCTGATGGTGAATGATGTGTATAAGGAAAAAACAAAAAGATTAAAATGTGCAGTCAAGAAAGAAGCTAGTAAAATGAGAATAAATGAAAATGCTGATCACTTTAGTTTAGAGACACAAGAGATCTGTTCCAAAAATTCCAGAACTTTCTCCACAACATTTTTATACACTTACCTTTTACTTATTGTGCATTGTATCTTTTGAAATGCTCTCCTCCACAGTTGATACATCACTCCCACTCCCACCACTTCCCACTTCCAGAAGCAGCCTTGGTACACCTCTTGCTAGATTGAGCAAAGTGCCATCTGTGAATTTTGTTTTATATCAACTGTTGCTGCAGATCTTCATCCTTTCAACAGGATTTTCAGCTTTGGAAATAAAAAAGAGACCATATGGGCCAGGTCTGGAGAGTACAGAGGTTGAAGCTGCACAGTGATTTCGTTTTTTGTGCAATAGTCATGCACCAACAGGGATGAACGTGCAGTTCATTATTATGATGCAAGAGCCATGAATTGTTTCACCACATTTCAGGCCATTTCCTTCTCGTATTTTGTCTCAGGCATTGCAACATGTTCTAGTAGTACTATTGATTAACAGTTTGCCCCTGTGGTGTGAATTCATGATGAATTAGTCCTTCAGAAAACTATCAGCATGGTTTTGACATTTGACCTCACCTGATGAGCTTTTCTTTTGTCTTGGAAAACCTTTCCCAACCCATTATGAACTCTGAACCTTCATCTCAACATCATAACCATGGATCCATGTCTCATCACCAGTTATGATTTTCTTGAGGAACATCTCGTTCTCATTTGTGTGATCCAAATTTCTTCACAGGTTACGAGATGAAGGGCTTTATGGTCATGACCCCATGAGCCATGGAATGAACTTGCCAGCAACACGATGCATTCCAAGATGCTGTGTCAGGATCTAATGACATGATCCAACTGAAATGCTACATTCTTCTGCAATCTCTTGGAGCGTCAGTCTTCAATTGGCATACACAATTTCAGTGATGTTCCTTGCATGAGCATCATCGGTAGACGTCGAAGGGCTTCCTGAATGAGGATCATCTTTAACTTCTGTCCAGCCATTTGTAAACCATGTGAACCATTCATAACACCAAGTAAGGCTTAAGCACTCGTCATCCTAGGCTTTATACATCATTTGGTGTGTCTCCGTAAAAGATTTTCTTGAGTTTCATGCAAAATTTAATGTAGATGTGTTGCTCCTCTAACTCTTCCTTATTGAAATTTGCAAACTGTGTGACACAATGTTCTACTCAGTATGGCACCGAACATTAAGTAACAGACATACAACGATGAAACTTCTACCAGTTACACATTAAACACAGGTATGTGCAGGAGGAATGCCAACCCCATTGTGCTCCAACACACCATTGGCGTGTAATTACGAATGTTCTGGAATTTTTTGAACTGACCTCACATATCAGCTATATTATTGGTGAAAAATTGTATAAATCATACATATGCAATTTTTCAAAATTAATTAATGTATTTAATCTGCAGAAAAGTAATTATTATCTACATTAGGTCTTTGGACAAGTTCTCATTATTAGGCAGGGGTAACTTCATAATATAGAACATGTGCTTCTGTAACCTTCCTCATTTGATTATTCGTTAGTAGATTGTAATTTCAAATACTAAAAAGTAGCTATTTTTTATTTGAGTGAATGAACTTGAACTTTTCTATCCAGAGTGCAGGAACACCAACCACATATCACTTTCAAATGTGACAGGTTTGGTTCCCATAATTGTGCAGCCCATCATGTCATTACCATTCATCTCAACAATACTGAAAAGTATTTATAACTTAACGCATATGTCTGCTTTTAAGAGCAGTGGTATATCACAGACAAAATATCTTTTTACATCCCTTAATAAATGAAACATAGTTAAATATCTAAATGGGTTTTTCAAATGTTGATTGTATAGTACTAAATTAAAGGAACTCCATAGCAGCTTCTGTAATCTAAGAGATTCAAATACTTTTGTTTCAGCATGTAATTAGTTTGGAAGATCCACTATCGCTAATCAGAACTGCTGTTGAAAATGACACTATAAATAAATTAGTAGTTGTGAATGATCTTGTATGTTGTGCTGGATCTACTGATGAAGAAATAGCTGAACTTTTGTGTTCAGAAATTGTGGCAGCCATCACTAGGCAGCATTTGCAAGGTAATTTGATTTTTGTTTTCTTGATGTTCCTTGTCGTGTGTATTATCAGTATTTCATAGACACTATAAATTTTAATGTTTATAATTGTGTAAGTGTCTTCAGGAAGTTGATGGAAATTCCTACTTTTCTGGAAACTTACTTTCACATTTTCTTAACTACTGTCCACTAAGGAAAGAGGTTGGTTAGAGATATAAGTCATATTCATTATGAAGCTAATACAGTCAGAGCACTAGCTCATTTGGACAAAGATGAGAGAGAATATTAGCCATAGTTTTGTTTAAAGAATCACCCCAATATTCATTCCAAGTCATTAGACAAACTACGTTCAGTGAGGTGGCAAAAGTCATGGGATGCCTCCCAATATTGTGTTGGACCTTCTTTTGCCTAACATAATTCAGCAGTTTGATGTGGCATGGACTCAGAAAGTTAGTGGAAGTCCCCTGCAGAAATATTGAGCTGTGCTGCCTTCATAGCTGTCCCTAATTGCGAAAGTGTTGCCATTGCCGGATCTTGTTCACGAACTGACTTCTTGTTTATGTCCCTTAAATGTACTATGGTATTCATGTCGGTAATGTGGGTGGCCAAATCATTTATTTGAATTGTCCAGAATGTTCTTCAAATCAATTGTGAATGATAGTGCCCAGATGACACATTTTGGGACTTGAAGTCCATTAATGGCTGCAAATGGTCTCCAAGTAGCCGAGCATAACCATTTCCAGTCAATGATCAGTTCAGTTGGACCAGAGGACACAATATATTCTGTGTAAACTCAGCCCACACCATTATCGAGCCACTACCAGCTTGCACAATGCCTTGTTGACAACTTGGGTCCATGGCTTCATGGGGTGTGTGCCACACTCAAATCTTACCATCAGCTCTTACCATCTGAAATCAGGACTCATCTGACCGGGCCAGATTTTCCAGTCGCCCAGAATCCAACTTTTGTGACTCGCCGATCTTTCAAAGTGCTGCCGCGCAGTTACATGCTTCCTCTACATGCGGCGTTGTCTGCCAGCCATGCAGCAGCAGCGCCACCTAAGCGGCCAGCTAGCCAGCGGCCGCTAGACTCGGACTCAGTTATGATTTGATCATTAGAGTGACACACGTCTTACTCTGTTTACTTGATCTGTGACTTTCATGTATTGCGTCGTCCTTGAAATATATTTGTTCAACTTGAAGTTAAAACAATTGGCGACGAGGATGGGATACGAACCCACACGTGCAAAGCACATTGGATTCCTTATCGACGACATTTTCGTCCCTTTTTTCTCCTGGGTTAGGCCGTGAAAATGACTTTGAAGCTCATATCACTCTCAAACCCACTGTTCGGCCTAAGTTTTTTCGGGCTCGGCCCATTCCTGTGGCCCTTCGTGATCAGGTCAAACGGGAGCTGGATCGTCTCACTGCTTCAGGGGTCTTGCTTCCTGTCACTTCCAGTGAGTGGTCCTCTCCTGTCGTTGTCGTTGCTAAGCCAAATGGTGATATTCATCTCTGTGGCGATTTCAAGGCCACTGTAAATGCTCAATGACTTATTGACACTTACCCTATGCCTTGACCTGAAGAATTGTTCACTAAACTTGCTGGAGGCCAGTATTTTTCTAAACTTGACCTGTCAGAAGCTTATCATCAACTTCCTCTCGACACTGCTTCCCGGCCGTTTCTGGTGCTTAACAGCCTTTCGGCCTCTATCAATACCAACGATTGCCATTCGGGGTTGCCAGCGCCCCTGCTCTCTTTCAGCGATTCTTGGAACAATTATTGCTCCCTGACCCTGGGTGTATAAATTACATGGACGACATTGTTGCCACTGGCTCCACCACTGAAGAACATCTTCAGAACCTCCGCACACTTTTTCATGTCTTACAGACCACCAGTCTTAAGTGTAATCTTCAGAAATCACAATTTTTTCAGGCATCTATTGCGTACTTGCGGTTTCAACTCTCTCGGGATGGTATTCGTCCGCTTCAGCATGCTGTCGCTGCGATCGATGCCCTTCCTCGCCCTACATCTGTTAAGGAACTGCAGGCCTTCTTGGGGAAAATAGCATAATATCACAAGTTTTTACCATCTGCTGCTTCAGTGCCTCAGCCGTTACATCGCCTGTTGCATAAAAACGTGCCTTTTCACTGGTCCGCATCATGCGATGTGGCTTTCCAGAAATTGAAGGCTATGCTGAAACAGGCCCCGTGCCTGGCTACTTATTGACCTGGCCAACATCTTGTTCTTGCCATGGACACCTCTCAATACAGGGTTGGTGCAGTCCTTGTGCACCGTTTTTCTGACGGTTCTGAACAACCCATTGCTTATGCCTCCAAAACACTCATAGATGCCCAACAAAAGTATTCTCAAATTGAAAAAAGAAGCTTTGGCCATTATTTATGCTCTTCATAAGTTTGGTGTTTTTCTCTATGGATCCAAGTTTCATCTTGTTACAGATCCTTGTTTCATCCATCATCACTTCCCGACAAGGCTGCACACCGCCTCCAGCATTGGGCTTTACTTGTCTCGTTTCAATTATGAGATTCATTTCCGGCCGACAGCTCAACATGCGAATGCTGATGCACTGTCTCACCTTCCCATGGGTCCTGATCTGGCATTCGATAGGGACGAACTTTTGTGTTTCCAACTGGATGTTGCCGAGCAGCGGGTTGTGGACGCGTTCCCCATCACCGAGGACCGGCTGGCGGCTGCTATGGGTTCTGACCCTACCCTCTCCTGGGTTTTACACTTTATTCAGAAGGGTTGGCCAGATCGTCCGTCCGCTAAGACTTCTGATCCGTTGCGGAACTACTACGCTGTGCGTTACCGCCTCATGGCTAGGGATAGTGTTATCCGCCTTTCCACCAAAAATGCTTCGCCGCGTGTTGTGGTACCTGCATCTTTGCGTGCTTCGGTCTTGCACCTCCTTCACCAAGGGCACTGGGGTGTCTCTCACAGAAAATCTCTGGCACGCCGTCATGTGTACTGGCCCGGCATCGACTCTGAAATCGCACACATGGTCGCTGCCTGCGGCCCTTGTGCGTCACAGGCCGCCGCCCCGAAGTCATCTTTGTCATCGTGGCCTTCACCTGAGAAGCCCTGGGAGCGTATTCATGCTGACTTCTTGGGACCTTTTTAAGTACTTATTAGCTTTTCGTTATTGATGCCTCCTCTAACTTTCCTTTCATTGTCCGTTGCACATCGCCTACCACCGCGGCAACCACTAATGCTCTAGCTTGCATTTTCTCTTTGGAAGGCCTTCCCTCTACTCTTGTTACTGATAATGGTCCGCAATTTGCCTCTTCCGATTTTGCGGATTTTTGTGCCCGTCACTGCGTCATGCATGTCACGGCCCCTCTGTTCCATCCTCAGTCAGACGGTGAGCTGAACGACTGGTACACACATTTAAGGCTCAGATGAGGAAACTCCTGACTTCTTCTGCTATTGATGATGCGCTTCTCCACTTTCTGGCTTCTTACCATTTCACCCCCATGGGCGACCACAGCCCGGCTGAGCTCTTACATGGCCGACAGCCCCACACGCTACTTCATCTTCTGCGGCCTTCCACCTCACGGCCGCAGGTGCCTTTGCTTGGCCGGTTCACTGCCGGCAACCTTGTATGGGTACGGGGATATGGAAGGCGGCCAAAGTGGAGTCCTGGCCACATCTTACGACACCGTGGCCGACGCCTGTATGAAATCCAGACAGACATGGGTGTTGCAGTGCGTCATTCGGTCCAGCTTCGGCCTCGTGTGCCGGCAATACCTGTTCTGGATGCCGCTACAGCACCTTCAGCTCTACCTGACGCTCGGGATCCTGGAATCTCTCATTACTCACAATGCAGTCCTCTCACCATCATATCGGTGCCAGCACAAGAACTGACGCCACCAGGGGACGTGCCCATGCAGGAACCAGATGACCACCATCTGTCGGAGCAACTCTACTCGCCTCCTTCTCCTACGGGCGCGGACACATCGCCCATGTCTCCTGTTATAACAACCGGACTTGCCGCAGTGGGCAGATTGGTGCATGGGTCCCCAGCAGGTTTGACCCCCACGTCTCCTGTCATCTCGACCCGTTATCATCGGGGACACTTCCGTCCACACGGGAAGCCTCCTCCTCGAGACCTTACGGCCAGTCAAACAACACCTATGGACTTTATCAATCTACAGGCCACCTCCATCAAGACCTGTGCAAAAACTTCAAAGGGGTGAAAAGTGTTGTGACTCGCCGATCTTTCAAAGTGCCGCCGCGCAGTTGCGCGCGTCCTCTACATGCGGCGCTGTCTGCCAGCCATGCAGCAGCAGCGCCACTTAAGCGGCCAGCCAGCCAGTTGCCGCTAGACTCGGACTCAGTTATGATTTGACTGTTAAAGTGTACACACGTCTTACTCTGTTTACTTGATCTGTCACTTTCATGTATTGCGTTGTCCTTGAAATATATTTGTTCAACTTGAAGTTAAAATCCAACTGATGTAGCCATGACCCCAGGAGAGACATTGCAGGCAATGTCATGCTGTTAGCAAAGGCAATCATGTTGGTTGTCCGCTGTCGTAGACTACCCGTTAATGCCAGTTTTTGCTGCACTGTCGTATAGGATCTGTTTGTTGAATGTCCCATATTGATATCTGCAGTTGTTTCATGCAGTGTTGCGTGTCTGTTAGCACTGACAACTCTATGCAAATGCTGGTGCTCTCTGTCATTAAGTGGGGGCTGTCAGCCACTGCGTTGTCCATGGTGAGAGTTAATCCCTGAAATTTGGTATTCTTGGCACACCCTTGACACTGTGGACCTTGGAATATGGAACTCCCTTATGATTTCCAAAATGAAATTCCCCATGCGTCTAGCTCCAACTACCATTCAGCGTTCGAAGTCTGTTAACTCTTGTTGTGCAGCGATAATCATATTGGAAACCTTTTCACATGATTCACCTGAGTACAGATGACAGCTCATCAATGCACTGCCATTTTATACCTTATGTACCCTGTACTATGCCATCTCTATATGTGCTTATCACTGTCCCGTGACTTTTGTCACCTCAGTGTAAAACATTAACTGTGATGACAGAACCCTGCTCCTCCAAAATAAAAGTGCAATGTATTAATGACCCATCTTTAGGTCGTATATTATACTGCATCCAGATATGGACTCTAAGGTTAACAGATAAGTGTCTGGATTTTGGCTCCAAGATGTAGTAATTGTCATATTCAGTCATTCATTCATGATCTTCCATAGATCCGATCGAGAAGAATACCTTTAGGGATGTGAAATGAATCAAGCTATACACATTAAAAAAAGACAAGGAAAATGTAGAAACATAATCTGTATACTATGTTAATGATAATTTGTTACTATACTGCATAATGTTTGTTCATGCTTATGCCAGATAATTTAATCATGTTAATTACAAGGGTTGCCCAGAAGTAATGTACCATATTTTTTTCTTCAACAATTCTTTATTGAACATGATGAGAATTACACTCTCAAAAGAATGGTATTTTATCTACACGCCCTATTTTTCCATGTAATCTCCATCCCATTCTGTGGCCTTCCTCCAGTGTGAATCAAGGGCATGTATGCCCTGGCAGTACCAATCCTTGTCGTGGTGGCAGAGCCAGTGCTCACTATGTGAACTTCCATTGCTGATAGACAGATGCAGTGCCAACTGCTGAGTCATAATGTGTCTGTCCTTGTGAACATCTCAGGTGTGACAGCCGTGGATGGTCTCCCCGACCACTGCAAATCGTGAAGCTCCACTGAACCACCTTCTGATGATCTCATCCTCTGTGCCCAGTGACTAATGGAACCTCTATCAAAAGCAGATGCTCTGTAGACTTTGCACAAGCATTTGTGAATATTCCCCACAGTTTCTTTCTCTGCAGTGATAAATTCAATGACGACATGTTTCTTGTAACTTACATCATCTATTGACACCATTTTGAAGCTGTCCTGCATCTACACTATCTGTTGGAAGTGATTGAAACTTGGTGTGCTCACTCAGGAGGCTTCAGATAATACATACATAACATTTCACGTTCATAGCATTGTGTTTGGCTGAGGAAAAAATGTGGTGCATTACTTTTTTGGCAACCCTCCTAGGATGTAATTGCTGATGGTGTTTTTTGTTCCATCACTACAGCTACAAGAAAGTGCATGTTTTTCTCATGAGATATGTTTTACTCTATTGAAGTAAAGTATCGTCAGTGGTGGTAATTTCTGCTTGGTTTCTTAGGAAGTCTGATTTTCCACTGCTTTGTAGAACAATACATTTTTTACATTTTACACAGCACATTTTTTCATACACCACTATTACAGTAAACGGTGGTGTATAAAAAAGAGTGCTATGTAAAACATAAAAAAAGCATAATTCTACAAAGCAGCCAAAAATTAAACTACAAGTATCAAGTGTCTAATGAAGAAAGAAACTAAAGACATAACTAGCAGATGGCACTTCCTGTTGTAGAGGAGAAACCAAGCAGGAATTGCCACTATGATGATGTTTTGCTTCAATGTAGCAAAACACATCTCATGAGAAAAACATGCATTTTCTTGTAGTTGTAATGATGGATTAAAAATACCCTCAGGAATTGGAAAGCAACTATGCACAATATTGCCACACAAATGAGGAACTTAATTAGAGAGTAAGCTGCTGCACCTTCAATTTTACTAGATAACTGCTGTTCATCTGCTGGAACAGCGATAAAAAAATAAGACTAAAACAATTATAACAATAGTCTAGGATCACATGTAAGTCATTAAAATTTGTTAATCAGGTGATCAGTTTCGATCATAGTACAATCATCATCGGACTGTTGCCACTCTCTCCAGCTGTCATCATGGAGTTTTAGTGGTCAGTTGATGCTTGTACCACAACAAAATTAGCCACCTGATTAGTGTATTTTAAATTTTAACATCATACAAGCTATTCGAGACTATTTTATTTAAAAGCCTTTAGCTTTGACTTTCTGGTAATTCCCAGTCACTTTCTTTATGATGGGTTCGAGCTCGTTGAATGTCTTACTGCTGCAGTATATAAGTTCACTCTGAACCTTAGAAAAGAAGGCAGAGTCTACAAGTGAGTGTAAGAATACTGACGATTAGGTGGGTAGATCACATAATAAATGAGGAGATCTAAATAAAATTGGAGAGACAAGAAATCTGTGGCACAACTTGACTAAAAGAAGGGATCAGTTGATAGGACACATTCAGAGCCATCAAGAGATCATCAATTTAGTAATGGAGGGAAATGTGTGTGTGTGTGTGTGTGTGTGTGTGTGTGTGTGTGTGTGTGTGTGTGTGCTTGTGCGTGTGCATGTGCATGCGTCTGTGTGTGTGTGTGTGTGTGTGTGTGTGTGTGTGTCAGGGTGGTGGTGGGAGGGGGGGGGGGGATGTCAAAATCATGGAGGGAGACCAGCAGACTAATACAGTAAGCAGATTGTTGGTTGTCATGTCCACATAGAATGCAGCAAAGTGGTTGCAGCTGAGCTTGTATATCACATGACTGGTTTCACAGGGACCCTTGCCTTTGATGGGATAGGTGATGCATGTGACTGGACTGGAGTTGGTCGCAGTGGAGGGATGTACAGGACAGGTCTTGCTTCTAAATCTATGACAGGAATATGAGCTATGGCACAAGGTGCTGGGAGCAGGGATTATGTAGGGATGAATGAGAATATGTGTAGCTTCAGTGGGCAGAGGAATACCACTGTGGGAGGGGTGGGAAGGATAGTGGGTAGGACATTCCTCATTGCAGTGCACAATGAGGGGTAGTTGAAACCCTGATGGGAATGTGATTCAGTTGCTCCAGTCCTGGCTGATACTAAATCATGAGGGGAATTCTCCTTTGAGGCTGGCTGGTGTGACTTTGGGAGGTGATGGGTGACTCGAGATGTAAGGCATGGGAGATCTGTTTTTGTACAAGGTTTGGAGGTTATTACAGTCTGTGAAGGCCTCAGTGAGACCCTCGGTATATTTTGACCACTGCAGATGCAAAGACCGCAGTTGGCTATGCTGTACGCAAGTGACATCTTGGTGTAAAATGGGTGGCAGCTGTTGAAGTGGAGGTATTGCTGGTGGTAGGTAGGTTTGATGTGGACAGAGGTACAGATGTAGCCATCTTTGAGGTGAAGGTCAACATTGACAAAGATGGCTTGCTGTGTTGCTTAAGACCAAGTGAAGATAATGAGGGAGCAGAGATCCTTTCAGTGGGGGCACAATAACTGACCAAAATGTGGTATCCTTAGTGGTTGGGTTTATGGACTCTAGGAAGCATGTAGAAGGTAGGGATGCGGGGAGCAGTAGGGCTGAGGAGAGAGATGGACTCTGGGGAAAGGTCCTGGGATTGGGGTAAGGAATTGAGGATAGACTGGAGATCCTGCTGGATTTCTGGAATGGGCTCACTTTGGCAGTGTTTGTAGAAAGATGAATCTGACAGCTGGGGGAATTCTTCTGCCAGGGATTCCTTTCGCTTCAAAACAACAGAGGTGGAGCCTTTGTTAGCAGGTAGGATTAAAAGCTGGGGATCAGTTTTTAGGTGGTGTATTGTGGTTCTTTTTGTGGATATAGGATTAGTTTCCATGTTGAGGGATATGACGAATTATGGTGAGGCAAGGTTCGAGGTTAAGAAATTCTGGAAAGATAACAGGAGTGATGGGAGATGGGAGGGCAGTGGGGATGGATCATGTTTGGGTGGGGGAGTGAACTGAGTTGGGCATGGTTCAGTATTTGTTTTTAGTCGAGTATGATTGCTAGATTGGGGGCAAAAAAATGTTTTTATTGTAGGCACCAGGAGGAGAGAAGGTCTTTAAAAAGTCCTGCATGTTGAATTTGGGAGTGGGGCAAAAGGTGAGGTCTTTGGTAAGGACCAATACTTCTGTGGGGCTAACACTTTTGGAGGAAAGGTTCATGATTGTGTTTCGGGTGTGTTTAGGTTCTCGATTCTGTATGGTGGTGGGAGTTTTTGAGGGTGGAGTAAATGTAGTAGGATTGCGAGGCAGGTTTTGTCAGTTATGAGGAAATGTGGGGGAGGTTTGGAGGTTGTTGTAGAGATGGTGAACAGTGGTGGATAGTTGTAGTAGGAAGTGAACAGGGTGTTTTTTGAGGTGGCACTGTGCATGTTGCTCTCGTTCCTAGAAGGCAAGAGTTTCAATGTGTGATATAGGATCCAGGAATTTGGTATTGCATTGGGGGAGAATTTTGTGGTGGATGGAGAGGAGGTTTTGCAAGTAGTTTTGGGCATGATTGATATGGTTTTACAGGACTATATTGGTGAAGGTTAAAGATTGGCAGAATCTGATCAAATGGAGGGCATTGTCAAAGGAAGGGTGGCAGCCAGAGATGGGTTATTGATGGTAAGGCCATTGAAGGGATACCGTGAGCTAAGCAACAATGCAGGAACAGTGTGTGACACTGGATTCTTTCTAGGTATAAAGAAACTTACCTCCAGTGAAGCAGATGGACGAAGCAAGGATGCATGGTGGTGGATGAAAATGCGTACAGAAATGTAAATAACATAGAAATACACAAAAAACACACTAATCCAAGGGAAAAAATCACAAAAAGAATGGAACTGCTAAAGTAAGAGGAAGCAAGATGAAATCTGGGAGAGTAGGCCAAAAGTGAAAGGCAGAAACCAAACTGAAATTGCTGTGAAGGCACAATCAGATCAAAGAAAAAATAACTAAAGGGATTGTAATGTGGTTAGCAGGTATGTGTGTGAATAATTGTGGAGGGGGAAACAGGTGTGAGTAGATTAGATGAAGTTAGTAGGTGCGAAATGGAATAGAGACGAGAAGGAGTAGAGAGTGGGAAGGAATTGGTAGGATGAGATACAAGTTAGTATGGCACAGGAAGGTAAGGAAATAACACTTGAAAAAAAATGAGAGTGACACAGGAAAAGTGATCAATTTGATGGTATAGGATCACAGATATCAGTTGGAGCAATGTGGGACATGAGATGCTGCACCAACAATCAGTGCAGACTTGTAGCTGTCTGTTGCATGCCGCTGAGTCGGTTGATACAGTGTGGCCCATAATTAGAGCATGCAGTGTGGTTTGTAAAGCGTCAAAAGAAACACAGGAAAGAGGGACGGATTCTGTGTATAGTAATGTATTAGAAAATAGTAACAAAGGAAAACAACACTTGGTTAGCAAATGGAAGAAAAGTTGTCCGGCAAAATTGGACAATGGAAAATCCAGTATAGAATGCAGCAATATTATTAAAAGGATAGTTGCTACTCACCATATAGTCAAGATGCTGAGTTGCAGACATGCCCAACACAAAGACAGTCAGAAAGCGAGCTTTTAGCCAAAAGGCCTTCGTCAGAAATATAACACACACACACACACACACACACACACACACACACACACACACACACACACACACGTGCAACCCACACACACATGACCCCAATCTGTGGCTGCTGAGGCAAGAATGTGAGGAGCAGCACATAATGGGACAGGCAGCCAGGTGGTGGGGGTAAGGAGGATGGTGGAGCAGGAAGGGGGAGGGATAACAGGGTAGGTGTGGGGGATGATGAAGTGCTGAGATGCAGAGAGGGTAGAGCAACTAGGTACTGTTGGGAGGTTAGACAGAGCACGCAGTGATGGGGTGTGTGTGGTGGGCGGGGACAGGGTGGGAGGGGTGGGAGTAGCAGAAAAGTAGAGAAGTAAAAATGCTGTGCATGCATTGGTGGAATGAGGGCTGTGTACTTCTGGAATGGGGATAGGGAAGGTGTTAGATTGGTAAGGACAATGACTAATATAGGTTGAGGCCAGGAGTGTTGTAGGAATGTAGGTTATATTACAGAGAGAGTTCCCACCTGTGCAATTCAGAAAAGCTGGGGTTTGTGGGAAAGATCCAGGTGGCACAGGCTGTGAAATCTTACTTTCTGACAATCTTTTTTGTTGTGCCTGTCTGTGACTCAGTATCTTCGCTGTATGGTGAGTAGCAACCATCCTTTTCAAAAGAACATATTATTTATCGTTAGGCATGTTGTCAGAGCAAATGGATCTGATCCACCTCCCTGTGTTGTATCTTAATGTGTAATTGAAATTCTGCATTTTTTTATGTCCAGATAGCTGTATATTTTACTATGCTGGCTTTTGGGACAGAGAGGTGCACGTGCCTGGTTAAAATCTGTGCAGCAGATTTAGAACAAGGACCAGTGTGCCAGCCAGCCTGGATGTTGTTTTTTTTGGCAGGTTCTCACATCCCATTAGGTGAAAACCAGGCTAGTAATGATGTCTCATCTCGGGTACCTACTACCCATATATTAGGAACACTGTGTCATACTTTCTTGTGAAACTTACTCTAGATGCAAATAGATGGAGTTCACTGATTGTGCTTTGGGGAGGGAGGGGGGCTAATGACTTTTCAAGCTTTTTGATGTGTTAAATAGCATACTTATGCAATGTATTCAATAAAGGAATAAAAAGACATTGAGTACCGATTAAACCGAGCCAACAAATGTTAAATGTAAACTTAACCATATATATGTAGTGCCTGTTGCTTCGGACATGTCTGGAAGACCAGACACCACACATATGATTAAGACTAGGATGGCCAATGAGCTTTTGACTGTGGATGCACACTGCACTCAAACCCTTACAGGTGTTGGTAAAATGCTGTGAGTAATGAGGACAATGGGCAAGGGACACTACATGAATAGAGCGTGGATAAGTTGAGAAGGGAGGTGTGCTTGGGTAGTCCATGTGATTGCGATGACTACCGTGTCCATATGGCGTAGTGGTAAGTGCATCTGCGTAGTATGCGGGAAACCAGGGTTCAAATCCCAGTCTGGCACAAATATTTGACTTTCCCCATTGATTTAAGTCGGTGCCCACTGGCAGCTAATGTCTTTAATTCCTTTGTGTCTTGATAAAGTTAACCAACATTGGCAATAACAATAATAATATTGTTAAACATAATTATTTCAGTTAGATCATGTGGCTATTTCATAAAAACTACTATACAAATAATGAATGTGAAAGTAATAAGGAATGTTGAATTTGATTCTGATCATTACCACTCTAAAATTAATGCCAGTCTCCTACCATCTCCTACCCGATAAAAAGCAAATAAAGTGACATAGGTTAATCAAATATAATACAGACAGTGTTACTATAACAAAAGAATCAGTTAAAAAATGTCAAGATGAAATTAAAGTGGCTGAACATCACAACTGGCAAGAAATATCCAAAGCAATTAATAATGCTGCACAGAAAAAATTTGGATCAATAAAAAGTAAAATAAAAATATAATGGAAGTAAATACGCAAAGCAGCCTTAGCAGAGAGGGCCAAAAAATGGGAAAAATGGAAATGCTCAAATAAAATTGAAGATTGTGATCAATTTAAATAACAAAGAAAGGGAACAGCCTAATTAATCAGAAATACCAAACAAGCCTTTGAAAAGATGAAACTTTTGGAAATAGATGGAATCTTTGTAAAAAATTAAAACTTTTAAGAACGAAGTAAAGTGGCACCAAACTCCACATGCCTCTTTCAAAAATGAAAATGGCAGAATTGTGTTAAGCAATATTGAAAATTTTGAAATACTAGCAAGATATTTTAATCAGCTTCTGAACTGTCCTGAACTGTGTCATAAACGGAATTCTCAGATATTAATGAAAATTTGGAAGATGATTTACCACCAACTTCAGAAGAAATTGAAGTAATTATAACCCTAAAAAACAACAAAGCAAGTGGAGAAGATACAGCTAAACTTTTGAAGTGGTTCTTGCCAAGGACAGCAAATGGGCTAAATTTAGTCTATTACGAAATCTGGAAAATGGAACAGATCCCAGAGGAATGGAAAGTTGGTTTGGTACATCCATTCCACAAAAAAAAGGTAATAAACTGGATGTAAACAGCTACAGGGGATTGTCCTTATTGTCAGTAGTGTATAAAGTATTTTCCAAGATTTTATTAAGCAGAATAGAAACAACACTAGACAGTCATATAGGTTAATATCAAGGTGTTTTTAGTAAGGGAAGGTCATGCTCAGAACAAATATTTTATCTCAAGTCAGTAATTCACCACAGGTTACTTAATTCAAAGGATATTGTAGTTATCATTGTAGATTTCAAAAAGGGTTTTGATTCTGTTGGTAGAGAAACTGTAGATAAAATAATGCAAGATTTTAGCGTAAATTGTAAACTGGTGAATGTAATATGTGAAACATTTACAGATACAGTCTGTAAAGTAAAATTTATGGGACAAATTTCACAGCCTTTTGAAATAAAAATAGGTATATGACAAGGTAATGGCTTATTCGCAATTCTTTTTAATAATGTGTTAGAGAAAACAGTGAGAATTCCAGTGTGTGATAGTAATGATGCTGTCACAGTTGACTATATATTGGACACTAATCTGGTCAAATACACACATTTTGTGGCTAGACGTTGTGGAAGCATTCGCAATTCAATTGATTCATCTGATGATGTTAGTGATAAAACAATGGAATGTAACAATATCCTTTTTGTAATAACATTAGTGATAACATGCAAACCACTTGCTCACATTCTTTTTCCTCAGTTCCTCTAAATCACCCATCCCCCACTATTTCAACCTTTCTCCACCCTCTGATAAATATAAATAACTGTTAGTTTTACTTATTAAATTCTGGCATTATATTCTATAATGCATAGCTGTAATTCATATTTTTCTGTGAAGCTGATTAAGTTCAGAAATGTCTTTCAGGTGGTAACCAAAATCCAGATATAGTTCGATTATGGGGCTATGATTTAGATGCAAATTTCCATATGATATTGGAACTTTGTGAAAATCCATCATTGTTGGGATCACAGCTGTTGGAAGTTTCGAATAGATTTGGATCTAGTCAAGGGGAAACTGCATATAAAGGTATGTTGTAACTTATTGTATGTGTTGATTCTTTAGTTTCTGAAGTACTATTTCGTTACTATTACCCAATGACTTGGCATCTATAGTATTTTTTTGACTATACATATCTATGTGATTTAACAGAATTTTCAGTTGGTGCTTGGCTGAACGTGACAATAATATTAAAAATTTTAATATAATTAATGTAATTTATATAATTAATAATTAATAAAATATAATATTAAAAATATTCCCAATATTCTGCAAAATTAATTTTATTCGGTCATGAACCAGCTTTTGGCTTCTCAGCTTCTTCAGGTTACAACTGACTGCCACAAACACAGATAAATATGATGTGCGACTTACACAGATATTATTTCTACAGAAGACAGAAAAATGTCAGAGTGCTTACATAGGAAAGCATTACATTTACTGTTACCTGAAAATAGTTCCCAATTCCCCTGTTATTAAATTAAGTCCTCGTTACAAATACTAGATTCAAATTGTAAATTCATCTTATTTCTCATCAGTCATTAAATGTGTCACAAAAACCTCATTTACTCCCATTTTTAGTTGATGTAATTATTTCAGTGTGACAAAAAATTTAATATTTTTCTATGTAAACTCTGTCATTATTGTATCTTCTGTGCAAATAGTATCTGTGTAAGTTGCACCTCATATTTTTCTGTGTTTGTGAGATTCAGTTGTCACCTGAAGATGGCTTGAGAAACCAAAAGCCGGGTTGTGACCAAATAAATATAATTTTGCTGAATATTAGGAAGTGTTTTCCTTTTTAATATTATATCTATGTGACATTCAGTGACAGAATTTTGAAAAACTGAAGACTCTTAAAACAAAAAAGTGCAAAAACAGATTTTTGTGTGTGTGTGTGTGTGTGTGTGTGTGTGTGTGTGTGTGTGCCCTAACTTTTCATAAGTAACGTTTTCTCTTTTAGTGATAAGAAAAGGGCTGAAGAAGAGGGGGAACTGTTAACAATCCAGTATGGAACTAAGAACCTTTACAAAAAGGGTTAAATTCTTCAGAATCTGCAGTTAAAGGAAACTTATAAATAAAAATCAAGCTCAATGCTCCTTCAAATGGAATTTGAACTGATGAAAAGTTTAGGTGCATAATCCAGTTATTGTGTCAAAGGGTATCAAACTAACATTATGAAAAAATTATTACAGGGAAAATATGGTATAAAATATGATAAATGAGAGTAATAGTAATAATAATAATAATAACAGGTAGGAAGAGATGGAAACTGAGGGACAAAGGAAGAGAGAAATAAAGAATAAGGAACAGTAGGAGATGTTATAAAAGTTAATGCTTGGAATCTTGTGGTGGCCATCTACATGATGAATTGTAATGCCCCAATTGTGGAAATTGCTGTTGCTTACCACTGAAGAACAGCAGCAGAAATCTTAATAGCAACTATTCTTTGAGTGCTCTAGGTTGCCTCAAAGTACAAACTTAGTGCATGTATAGCAAGACTGATTAGCTACATACCTTGCACCTGTACAGAAGTTTATGTTGGGTTCACAGGAAGGTTCATCATAAAGATCACCAAGTATAAATGACACTGCAGGTTGGGTTATGTGTAGAATGTAGACATGGCTGAACATGCATTGAGTGGCAGCTATCATGAGGTAAAATTTATATCCACAGAGATGTTTAGTATTTATTCTGATAATCCATTAACATACACAACCTTGGTAACAGCTTCAAAAGAAATAACCAAACAAAGGAAAATCCAAAACGGAATGTAACAGTATTATGAAAAGGAAAGTTGCCACTCACCATATAATGGAGATGCTTAGTCACAGATAGGCACAATAGATGACACACACACACACACACACACACACACACACACACACACACACGTGTGTATGTGTGTGTGACAGTCTTTTTTGTGACAGTCTTTTTGTTGTGGCTACCTGTGACTCAGCTATATAGTGGCAATTTTCCTTTTCATAATATTGTCAACAATAAATAACAAATCCTCAACGTAAAGTTAATGTAACTTTTGAATATTTCCAGGCATTCAGCCAGGAGGCATCATCCAAAAGGTGCAATATTTTGGCAAGTCGACTTAATGCTATCATCAGACATTCCTGAAGACTAATTCATCTCTGATGGATGATGACCCTATATCGTCTTAACCCCCCCCCAACCCCAGCCTCCATCTTGGTGCTTCTGTGCAGTTCGTGGCTGGTGGTGGGGGAAGCATGGCGCCAGGTGGTGGGGAAAGCATAGTGGCCCATGCCACATCATGAACCGCAGTCCTTCTGCAATCACAGCCGTGTTCACATGAGGGTCACCATGGTGACAATATGTCTCCTCCTTCGGATGTCCTCACAGGAGAAGATGTCTGTGTAGACTGCTGATGTGATTTTATGATACTGAAGGCTGGATCCCAGACCTTGCTTAACTAAAAGCTGCTGTGCCTATTTATTAGTTGAGCATGCAGTTGTATCTCCACTGCCTCTTTGAGAATCCAATCCCAGAATTCGATTGCTGCTACCCTTGTGCCATCGTAGTTCATATCCAGAAATATGTAGCATAATTCATTATAATGAAAAGGATAGTTGCTACTCACTGTATAGCGGAGATGCTGAGTCACAGAAAGACACATCAAAAAGACTATATTGGAACATTGGCTTTTGGCCAACAAGGCCTTTGTCAAAAATAGACCTCCCCCACCACACACACACACACACACACACACACACACACACACACACACACACACACACACATCCGATCTCATCTCTGGCAACTGGAGCCAGACTCTCCAGCAGCCAGAGACTGTGGTCATGTGTGTGTGTGTGTGTGTGTGTGTGTGTGTGTGTGTGTTTTGACAAATGCTTTGTTGGCCAAAAGCTAATGTTCTGACAGTCTTTTCGGTGTGCTGTTCTGTGACTCAGCCCCTCCGCTATGTGGTGAGTAGTAACTATGCTTTTCATTATATTGTTACATTCCATCCTGGGTTTTCCATAGTTGGATTTAGCATACTTCATTGATAAAAACTGCTCCTACTACTCTTTACTTTTAGGAAAGCAGAACTGCTATTTGGAATTCATTAGTTGAGTTGGCAGAGGAGTTAAATAAGATCAGATGATGTAGTATTGTTACCAGAAAAGTGGAAAAAATGAAATAGAATTAAAATCATGACGTGATCAAAGTAGGGAATAATTAATAATAAATGAAAAACACAAGTTTGCTTTTCATTTATTATTGTAATGTTGTTCTACCAAGAACTGACGGAAGATTCTGTTAATAGGGATTAATTCCATGTAATTGCTTTCTTGTAAACAAGAAAAACAATTTTACAGGTACTGACGGAATCTCAGACAGAATAACAACAGTTGTTTTTATTTTAAAAAACATAAAATATTCTATGGAAATTGAAACTTCCTGGCAGATTAAAACTGTGTGCCCGACCGAGACTCGAACTCGGGACCTTTGCCTTTCGCGGGCAAGTGCTCTACCATCTGAGCTACCGAAGCACGACTCACGCCCGGTACTCACAGCTTTACTTCTGCCAGTACCTCGTCTCCTACCTTCCAAACTTTACAGAAGCTCTCCTGCGAACCTTGCAGAACTAGCACTCCTGAAAGAAAGGATATTGCGGAGACATGGCTTAGCCACAGCCTGGGGGATGTTTCTCATTCTGGAAACATCCCCCAGGCTGTGGCTAAGCCATGTCTCCGCAATATCCTTTCTTTCAGGAGTGCTAGTTCTGCAAGGTTCGCAGGAGAGCTTCTGTAAAGTTTGGAAGGTAGGAGACGAGGTACTGGCAGAAGTAAAGCTGTGAGTACCGGGCGTGAGTCGTGGTTCGGTAGCTCAGATGGTAGAGCACTTGCCCGCGAAAGGCAAAGGTCCCGAGTTCGAGTCTCGGTCGGGCACACAGTTTTAATCTGCCAGGAAGTTTCATATCAGCGCACACTCCGCTGCAGAGTGAAAATCTCATTCTCTATGGAAATTGTTCAGGTCTGTGCACCAACATGCTCGCATTCTCATAAGAAGGCAAAACTCAGTTAAAAGGGAACTGAGTTCAGTTTATCAAACTGAGAAAGCGTATGCCATAGTGCCACTAAAGAAATTGTTCGAGATGTTTTAGTCTGGGGAATAGTCAAAAATTTATGTAAGAAGTATCAAAACATCTACAAGTTTCAGAAAGTTTCATTAAATTGGGAAAAGAAATTTCTAGAGAGGCCTTCAGAATAACTGAAAGACTGAAATAAGCATGCTGCCTATCTTGCACACCCTTAAACACATATGTCCAGAAGGCACTGATCTCTGGTGGAGAAAGTGCATAGATGCGGGGATTGAAATAGGGAGCCATTGTGTGAACACATTCTTCTATGCCGATGATCAGGTCGTTGCAGCAGATGTTGAGGAACATATATCTTACATGCTGTTGGAATAATATAAGAAGTGAAGGTTGAAAATTAATTTTGAAAAAATGGAATATCTATGTTGCTGAGGGGATGAAAGTAACTTGTACATTGGTGGACTTCAATTTAAAGTGTGTCAAGAGTTTAAATACCTGGATAGTATCATATCATTCATGTGGTGGAAGATGTGACAGAGATATCCAATGACAGATCAGGCGGGGAAGGGCAGCTATCCAAAAATTAAATCCTTTACTTTTGTCCTCAAAATTTAGTTTAAAGGTAAAAGTATAGTTATACAAATCCATTGTAGAACCAATACCAAGTTGCAGGAGTGAGTGTTGGGGACTCACAGAAAGGAAAAAAAGAGACTTAGAACTTTAGAAATGGACCACATGATTACAGCAATTAGAATTTCCTGAATTGACCACATAAGAAATGAGGAAATAAGAAAAAAGACTCAGACCATTTATAGTATCGTGAATAGAATAGAAGAAAGACTGCTAGGATAGTTAGCGGATGTCAAAAGAATGGAAGAAGATAGGTAGCCAAAAAGAGCACTTTCATGACAATCTCCTGCAAGGAAAATAAGAGGAAGAGCACAGAAAGGGAGACTAAGGGATGTCCAAAAAGTGATGGACAGAAGAGAATGAGGAAGAATGGCAAGATTGAGGCATTTGGTGACAGAGATGCGGGATGTGGCAACAGCTGTAAGATCCCCACAACAATAAGAAGAATTTATTTTAAAAGACAGAGGTATATCAGATTAAATTAAACAAGTATTTCTGCAGTTTATGAAATAAAGTTAACACTGACATAGGCAAAAGAGGCAGTTAGTTAATAAAATACTTTTACAAGCATCAAAATATGTTGCATGTAAAAAGAGAGAAAAAGATGAGAAAATCTGAAATGGAATGAGGCTGCTGGTAATGAAAAGGTGGGCATATCAAGCAAACAGTAATAGAAATGTAATAGAACATGCTGATATTCCTTTGAGGTGCTGTGAGAAGATTGAATTAAAAAAGTTTGGAAAGAGGAATAATTGAAAACAGTAAGATTATGAAGAAACAAAACAAGAACTTATATTGGTTGAAGTGGCAGATGGCACAGTACTTAGTAATAGAGACAAACTGCCTGTTGACTTCTGTGTCAAGTTCTTTGGCCAACATTTGTTTAATAATCTTCATGGCATTTCTCCAGTAAGAGTGGCTGGCATTGTCAAAGGTTCACCCTCCATTGATGGTGGCAGATTCTAGTTGAGCCCATAGCCAGAGATTGTATTGTCACCTAGAAACCACAATCAAATCCAAAACCAAAGGAAAGGGTACCAATAAAGGACAACACTTAACAACTGAAAGCACTTCTATTCTGACACCAAAATAGAGCCAGAACAGAACTGACCTTCTGGATGGAAAGTGTAGTTATTTACACAAACATAAAATATTCCAGAATAAACAAACATTATAAACATAAGATATGTCAAGAACCTTCCAGAAATGATAAATTCTAATTAACAAATAATTGATGGGATCAGGTTTGAACTGGCAACCCACAGATTGCCAGCCAACAATACTACATTACTAGCACGACGGTTCATGGCAATGCACCCTCTCCTGAAGAACAGCAACTCATTGTTTCAGAAGTTCTCATTGGAACTGACTACAGCCACCCTGAATCTTGATATTGTCAGTGGTCCTCTGTATGGAGCACTGGTGGGTCCTCACTTTCTAGGTGAAAAGGTGGGCATATCAAGCAAACAACATCCTCTCCACTATTATGAGCATTGATGGTCGCTCCTTCCATCAAAGCTTCACAGTCATCAAGTGGGTCTTCAGTTTACATGACTCTCCCAGCATTGATCTGCACCTCAGGACTGTAGTAGGGTTTTGTACAAACGTGGATGATGTCTGTGTACTTTTGGCTTTTGATGAAAGGTCATAATCTTCAACTTCACATGTCATGTACAACTATGGGTGAAGGATATGATTCGTGGTGCTAAAGTATCTCTTTAGTAACTTTTCCAATAGCCCTACTTTCCACGCAGTCATAAAATTCAGTATCAAGTCTTCCAGGTTGCATCGCAGTCCCCAGTGCTTGGCGTTATAGCGCTCCCAGTCTTTCTCCTGTGCAGCCAGCATCTATGCAAGCCAGCTGCCTTGCTTCTTTGGTCCCAATGATTAGGTGTTCCACATAGTCGTTCTGAGTATTGTCCTGTTGAAACAGAAACATTGTAGTTTCTGCCTCATGTCTGTGGAGCAGAAAGAATGGTGTGAAGCTTGTAGCTTCTTGCTTCAGCCATTTATCTGTGGATGATAAGAAGTTATCGTGCTGTTGGTGATGCAAAGTGACATTATCTCTGCTGCTGATCTCAAGTGGAAAACTTTTCCACGATCTGTGCTTCAGATTGATGTCTTCTACAAGGACCTTTGCAGTTTCTGGGGCTTCTGCAGTGAGCTCAGCTTTGCTGACAATACAGCAGGTGAGATAGTCAGTGCAGACAAGTATTCATCAAATTCTGTTTGTTGACTTCAGGAACTTCCCCGAGAGGTTGATTCCAGTTTGGTGCATGGTGCTGCTGCTGCCATGATTGATACCAAGTGCCTTGAAGGTAATGACAGCAAGTACTTCCATCAGTGGCATTAATTACAGTGGCTCACACAGCATCTGATGGGTCAGTAGAGACCTGTCCAGTGCCACCTACATCTGATTCTGTCTAGAGTCTTCATGAATCCCTGGTGACCAGAATTTGGAGCATCACCATTAAAAACTCAATCATAGTTCTTCTTATACAATGCTCCATTTATTAATGGATATTCCTCTACTCAGTTACTCCTTCTTCAAGGCTGGTTTTCAGCAGTGCTGGAAATTTTCTCTATTTTACAGCATTGTCATCTAGTGCACCAATGACTGTTGTGTTCTGCCCAAAGGGTGGGGGTGGGGGGAATTCCTTTAAAGCAGTTAGTGTCTTTATGTTTGCATCCATTTATTTCCAAAAACTAACAACTACAGTAAAATTTAATGAGCTGCCACCTCTTAATCAAGAATGTTCCTCACTCATGGTGGAGTCTTTGAACATGGTGTACAGTACTTTGTTCAGTGTCATTTAGTGGTGCGGGAAAACTCGCTTCAGTGTTGTGCTTGGTGGTAAAGAGGTACCAAAATGGCCAGGGATGGAATGGTAATAAACCTGCCTAATACTTCTGGTGCACATTGCACTTCACCGCAACATTTACACCACTCTGCAGGCAGTATTCCGAGTGCTGACACCAAGCAGACAAACCAGGCATCCATCTTTGTACAGCTGCAGTCAACAGAAGCCCCAGTGAATGTGACTCAGGAAGGTAGTGCAGAAGACACGGTAGCACTACTCTCATTAACTGAACCACAATAAAACACTGACACTGGACGCAGGTGAAAAATCCTGCTATCTGCATATACCCCAGCAAAGTATGGCAGATGGTGATATGAGGCATGTGAAATTTTGTGGGACAAGCTGCTGAGAGCATGACCAGGAGGTGTTGCCTCATGGAAGCTATATTTCAGCATGTGTGGTTTCCAGAAAGCATGGCAGTCAAAGCCCTACCTTTGGCGGGAGTGACCAGTGAGGGTGGTAGGGGGATGTTGTGGTACCTTGGCTGGCAGGCAGTTTGCTGATCACTCATTTTTGGTCAGTGCAGTCCGTCCTCTGCTGCTACAGTTGGAGGTGAATGGAAGGAGTTCTCACACAATTCCCCTCTTCTGAGAGAAAAACACCAGTGCCAACCACACAGAGGAGTGTTTGGAACTGACTGATGTTGCTTGCTGGGGTTCATGTGTGGGTTGTTGCTTCTGTGCTCATGCTCGTGCTGTGGTTTCCGGTGAGAGGAGGGGCATGGGCAGATCCTGTGCTCTGTGTTGGGAGGGTGTGAAATAGTGTCGATTCTCCAATGGTGTGAGTGCTAGTGGCAATGGTGACAACACTGTAGGGAATGGTGAGTACCTGTGGGAGCAGGCCGATTTCTGCATTGGCTGGAGGCTTCAAAAGGGCAGGTCTGAATGAAGGCTGCAGCCACAGTTTTGAGGAAATATCAGGGACAGGGGTGGCCTCTGGCCAGCCTATAAATATGTCAATAACATCAATACCCACTGAAGGAGGGTAGGGGCCAGCAGTGTCAAGGAGTACATGTGTGAACTTGTGTTGTGTGGGGGAAAAGGCAGGCAGTCACATGGGGGTGAATGTGCCATCCAACCTTGGCGCACTGGTTCGGAACACAAGAATGGGCCCAGTTGCTACCATCGTAATGAATGCCTGGCCAGCCAAAGCATTGTTTCAAGGTGGTGGCAATAGGGCAGATGCCTGGGTGTACAAGGCCATGGATGTAATCAAATGCCGGTTTTTGGAAGGTGGGAGGGAGGAAGGGGTAGGGGTGATAGTTGGAACTGTCAGGTCATGAAGGATCCACGAGGATATCGCACCACATCTTACAGTCAGAGCCGAGTATGTATTTTAGCTGGAGGTTGAGGTCCGAATCAGCGTTCTAGCTTGGGCTAGGTCTGGGTCACCCTCTTGAGCAATGGCCAGGGCATTGTAGTCTAATGGTTGGATGATGATGCAGGGGCAGCTAAGGCAATCAGTCACAATGTTATTGGTAGTGAATTGTGCGATATATTCTTGTAGTCTAAACTGTTAGGTTGAGATCTGGTCTGTGTCTTTTGTGCAAAAACCAGAGGCGATGGGGCAGCTGTGTGTAAAGATGTGTCCCTTGACTGAAGCTTGGAAATAGCGGCTGGCTTCATGGACTGCGAGCAGCTCATGGTTGTATGTGCCCCAGTGGCATTGTGCAGCAGAGAGCGTGGACGAAAAGAAGGTGAGGGAGGTACTAGGGTGGGGAGTGGGCTGAAAGGCCCGCATTGGCGAGGTCCCATTTTGTTTTTTCGAAGCTCTTGATCACAGTGTGCTGGAGAAAGGGTCTCTTGTGTGGAGCTGTGTCAGTAAGATGGCAACAAAAAATTTGACCATGCTGATGAAACACTGGAGGCCTTTGAAGCCAGTATGGCATGGAATGTCTAGTACTACCTGTACTGTCTCGAGGAGGGGCCAGGAGTTGCTGACAGAAACTAAGTGTCTGAGGAATTCGACCTCACTCGCCCCAAAAAGGAATTTGACATGATAATGGTCACTTGAGATTTCTGTAGGCAGAAAAAAATTTCACATAGGTTTTGGTGGTGTTCAGTAGGGTCCCTGGAGAAGATTAGTATATCATCTAGGTATGCAAAACACTCTGGTGTGCCCAGGAGGATGTTGTCCAAACATTGCTGCCATGATTTGCGTGGCATTGCAGAGGCTAAATGTTATGAATGCATTCATGAACAGAATGAAAGGTGTGATTATGGCTATTTTTCTCTATGTCCTCCATGGTGACTGGGGTTTGTGTGTAGGCTTAAGTGCAATCTATCTTACTTTTTTGTTGTGCCTAATATTTTTATTGAGGATAGTGGCTCCCAAGATGGTATAATTGTAGGTGTGGAGGAGTGGGACGGGATAGCAGGTAGGGTACTGGACAGTGAGGGTGCCAGGAACCATCCTTCTTGGGGCTGAGGTGAAGAGCCAAAGCCCAGGGGCTTTTGGAAGGGTGAAGTATGCCAGAAGAAGTAGCTCTTCGAACTTTTTTTGTGTGATTTTGCGGTTACAAAGAGGGAGGGGGCAGGCATGGCCCATGGCAGAAAACTGGTGTCAGGATAAGGAGAGTAAATTCTGCAGGGCACTGAGTAATGGGCCTGAAATCACCAGCTGTTTCATGGTGAAACTTATGGTGGGATGACAACCATTGCATCACAGAACATAGTCTTCTTTAGTTGTTGGTGATAAGCATCTGACATTATAGAAAAGAAAGGCCCAGAGTTGACTAGTACCCACAAAGATTGGCTGTCAATGATGACATTGATGAGATTTGCTGTCACCTTGGTTGTTGTCACCCATGGAGGATTTTCATCTGTTGTGGCCCCAAGACCATAGAGGGTTGCCTTGCTCAGTTTCCCTGAGTTTGGCAGCTATGTTACTGGCTGGTACGTCTGTACAACAATGACAAACAGTGACAGCAGGTGCTGAACAGTCTCGTACAGTGTGTGGTGATGAGCTTTGACCCACAGATCAACTAAAACCATTTGCAGTTGACTGGCATGAATAGGACTCTTGTGATGTTGACATCTTGCTATGTAACAGTCATAAAACACTCATCTTTTTTCTCTGAAAAAGTGTGTCCAGGGAGTTACCACTAGAAATGGACTGATGTGGTTGCTCTCCATCCTCCAAATATGTGCTGTTCTGGGAGGCATTTTCATGGTGGAGGGGTTGTGACTATTTCTGTTGGATGCCAGGTTGTGGATTGACAGTGGCTAGCTGGCCACATACATTCCTTGTGGTATGTTTGACTCGTGGTGGAAATTGATGCCAAACCTTAATACACCTCTTTTTCAATATTCTCTATTACCTCCTGACATACTGGATTGACATTCAAGGATGTTATGTCGTTTTTACCCTCAATCTGAAATTTCTGGGTGCTGTTCATTGCTGTACCTCTTCTCTCATTATATCTGTTGTACAAGAGAAAGGAGCTTATTGTGGCCTTCCACAACTGCCATGGTGATAACTTTCAGTCATCAGTTATATCCGTTTTGTCCAACTCTTTTCTGTTGCATTTCCTCAGTTCGCTGGCATGTCATGATGACTTCCACTTTTGCTGTGATGTCTTATACAAGAAGAGGTTGGTACATGTCTTCTGTGATTCCTTTCATCAAATGTGATAGTTTGTCAGTGTCTGTCATCTTAGGATTTGTGATGTGGCACAGAGCCAGAAAATTTTACTTGTATTACTGTGGCATTTCCCTTTGACATTGGACTCTGTTCTCCAGTTGTTCATCTACTAAGTGGACTTGTTGCCAATGGCATTGCAGTTGATAGAGTGCATCAGAGCTACTTTTGTTTAGTTGATGAAGCTGTACTGTTCGGATCTAATGCAGATGAACTTCAGTAATGAATGGAAGAACTTAATAGGCCAAGTTTGAAAGTAGGTCTGAACATTAATTTTAATGAGACTAAAATAATGCATTAAAATGAAATTCACATGAAAAAATGTATAATTATAAGCAGGAGAGAATGACTGACTAGTGCTTACTTCCAGGAGATGAAATTTACACGTACTTCTGAGGGACACATTTAAATTTTGTCTGTCGGCAGTACTTGGAATGTCACCCCCTGAAGATAGATACTTGTATTATTGGCCTGCTAGTAGTTATCTATTATACTTCCATAATCTTAAATAAATTTTCAAACTCTATATTTCTTACTTTCTGATGGATGAGTCTCCATTTCTTTAGGTTTTTTTATATATTTATGCTTTATGTTACAAATATTTAATCTCTTGCTAGACACATTTATGTTGGCAGTACTTGGATTTTTACCTGCTGACTGTAAGTACACTGCTGTCTATGCATTCTTTCTCCTTGCAGTTCAGAAATAATGTATAACTAGTATATCAAGAAGAGAATAATATAAGTGATATGATTTTCCATAAGCCAGTGTTCATGAAGACAGACAACTGTAACATTTTTGCACTCCAACAGAAAAATCTGCAGCTCATCAATGTTACAACTTTTTGTATCTGTTCCCTCAGTATTTAAACCATTCATATTATAGTACATAGCAGATAACATATGTATCAAGTGGACAATTCATCTGTTTAAACTATAAAATTGCAAGGAGAGAGATTGGCTGGCCATCACTTAGCTTCAGAGACAAAATTCTAGGAACTATCAGTTTACCGACATAAAAGCAGAAAAACTATCCTAGCTTTTGAAACTATTAGTTTGCTCAACAAGGAAGAAAGGGAGGAGCTAAAAAGGATGGGCATGTTACTGAGACACAGGTTAAGACAGGTCCACCTGTTGCAATAATAAAGGGATTCCTCTCAACCTGAGATCTGAGTGAGACACTCCATCCTTTGTATCATTCCAGAGTCTATCCTAAGAGCTTCTAAAAATTTGTCTTAATTCTATATATGTGTCAGTCCAAATTTAGTTAGTTAATCAGTTTGGCTTGCAATCTGAAGTAGTGGAGGAAAGGCCTCATCCAGATGTAGTTAAATGTAGGTTGAAGCAGAATATTAGTTTAAAGAAAAAAGACAGGTTGGGATCAAATCAAAATAGGAAAAGAAGAATTCTGCTCCTAGGTAGCAGTCGTGGGAAGGGTGTAGGCCACGAGCTTCAGGAGAAATTAGGTTCAGGGTACCAGGCCACAAGTATTGTAAAACCAAGTGCTAGCCTTAGCCAGGTGACAGTAAACTTAGGTCAGCAGTGCAGGCACTGTGAGAAGTAAGATCAGGTAATTATAGTTGGGGGAGCAGGAAACAGCCTGGCTATGAATCGAATATATAATATTATGAGTGACCTGAACAAAACAGGAGCAGAAACTGGGCAGACAAATGTGGTGTTTGTGGAGGTCTTTCAGCACCATGATCAGCCCTGGGTAAACGCTGCTGTACTGAGCTGAACAGGATGCTCCAGGCACTGGCAAAATCTCACATAAGTATTGTTCCAGTTGATGAAATTGGTAGGTGAGGTGTACTACATGTGGCCTGCACCAAATGGGAAGGAGAAAGGTAAGTATGCTTCTCTATTAGCAGATACTGTAAGGGAGGCCACAGTCACACAAGGGTTGATCCCTGTGGTTAATGGGACCAGGCAGACAGGTTTTTTAGGTTAAATCCAAAGACCAGACAGGCAACAATCAAGAAAAATAGAAGAAAAGGATGAAGATTGTAACTGTTCCGAAAGAACAGATACCAATGATGACCATGCAGCTTCTCTAGATAGAAATGATAATTAATCGAAAACCTCAGCTGCCAACAGGTGTTGTTGATTACCTCAATGGGGACAGCTGAAAATGTGTGTCCCGACGAGGACACGAACCCGGGATCTCCTGCTTACATGGCAGACGCTTTATCCATCTGAGGCACCAAGGGCACAGAGGATAGTGCAACAGCAGGGACTTATCCCTTGTATGCTTCCCATGAGACCCACATTCCCAACTGTCCACAACCTACATTCATAATGTTCCTATAAGATATTTGCCCATTAGTCATTACTCGCGCCAACTAAGGTGGTGATTACCAAAGAGTTCAGACAAAGTGTGCGCATTCGCACAGGAGGAGATCAATGGCCGGGTTCCCTTTTAACTATATGAAGATAGTAACTGTTGGGAAAGAACAGATACCAATGATGACCATGCAGCTTCTCTAGAAAGAAATGATAATTAATCGGAACCCTCACCTACCAACAGGTGTTTTTGATGTACCTCAATGGAGACAGCTGAAAATGTGTGCCCCGGCCGGGACTCAAACCTGGGATCTCCTGCTTACATGGCATCTGAGCAGAGGGTAACCCGACTGCTGGGACTTATCCCTTGCACGCTTCCTGTGAGACCCACATTCCCAACTGTCCACAATACATTCATAATGTTCCTGAAGGATATTTGTTCATTCACTCCTTACTCACACCAACTAATGTGGGAATTCCCGTAAGAGTTCGGGCAAAGTGCGTGCATTCGCACAGAAGAAGGTCAGTGGCTGGGTAGCCTTTAATTATATGAAGATAGTAACTGTTCGGAAAGAACAGATATCAGTGATGACCATGCAGCTTCTCTAGAAAGAAATGATAGTTAATCAAACCCTCGGCTGCCAACAGGTGTTGTTGATATACCTCAATGGGGAAAGCTGAAAATGTGTGAATGGGAAAATATCCTTAAGGAACATTACGAATGTAGGTTGCGGACAGTTGGGAATGTGGGTCTCACGGCAAGCGTGCAAGGGATAAGTCTCTGCAATCGTGCTCTCCTATGTGTTCTTGGTGGCTCAGATGGATAGAGCATCTGCCATGTAAGCAGGAGATCCCGGTTTTGAGTCCCAGTCGGGGCACACATTTTCGGCTGTCCCCATTTTGGTATATCAGCACCACCTGTTGGCAGCCGAGGGTTTCTATTAAGAATAAAAGAAGCTTCGTGTACAGTAAATAGGTATAAAGCTAAGGGTAGTATCAATTTATTCAACTAAATATCAGGGGGGGAAAAAGTAGATGAGCTGTTAGTGTTTTAGATGATGTCTAAAATAAGAATGAGATTGATATACTTTGTCTGTCTGAACACCTTTAACTGTGTCGATGGAAAGTATCAGTATAAATGGGCATAATTTAACATCTTTAATTTAGAACCATGGACCTCGCTGTTGATGGGGAGGCTTGTGTGCCTCAGCAATACAGATGGCCGTACCGTAGGTACAACCACAACAGAGGGGTATCTGTTGAGAGGCCAGACAAATGTGTGGTTCCTGAAAAGGAGCAGCAGCCTTTTCAGTAGTTGCAGGGGAAACAGTCTGGATGATTGACTGATCTGGCCTTGTAACGCTAACCAAAACGGCCTTGCTGTTCTGGTACGAACGGCTGAAAGCAAGGGGAAACTACAGCTGTAATTTTTCCCGAGGACATGCAGCTTTTTTTTTACTGACTGGTTTGATGCGGCCCGCCACGAATTCCTTTCCTGTGCTAACCTCTTCATCTCAGAGTAGCACTTGCAACCTACGTCCTCAATTATTTGCTTGACGTATTCCAATCTCTGTCTTCCTCTACAGTTTTTGCCCTCTACAGCTCCCTCTAGTACCATGGAAGTCATTCCCTCATGTCTTAGCAGATGTCCTACCATCCTGTCCCTTCTCCTTATCAGTGTTTTCCACATATTCCTTTCCTCTCCGATTCTGCGTAGAACCTCCTCATTCCTTACCTTATCAGTCCACCTAATTTTCAGCATTCGTCTATAGCACCACATCTCAAATGCTTCGATTCTCTTCTGTTCCGGTTTTCCCACAGTCCATGTTTCACTACTATACAATGCTGTACTCCAGACGTACATCCTCAGAAATTTCTTCCTCAAATTAAGGCCGGTATTTGACATTAGTACACTTCTCTTGGCCAGAAATGCCTTTTTTGCCGTAGCGAGTCTGCTTTTGATGTCCTCCTTGCTCCATCCGTCATTGGTTATTTTACTGCCTAGGTAGCAGAATTCCTTAACTTCATTGACTTCATGACCATCAATCCTCACGTTAAGTTTCTCACTGTTCTCATTTCTACTACTTCTCATTACCTTCGTCTTTCTCTGATTTACTCTCAAACCATACTGTGTACGCATTAGACAGTTCATTCCGTTCAGCAGATCATTTAATTCTTCTTCACTTTCACTCAGGATAGCAATGTCATCAGCGAATCGTATCATTGATATCCTTTCACCTTGTATTTTAATTCCACTCCTGAACCTTTCTTTTATTTCCATCATTGCTTCCTCGATGTACAGATTGAAGAGTAGGGGCGAAAGGCTACAGCCTTGTCTTACACCCTTCTTAATACGAGCACTTCGTTCTTGATCGTCCACTCTTATGATTCCCTCTTGGGTGTTGTACATATTGTATATGACCCTTCTCTCCCTATAGCTTACCCCCACTTTTTTCAGAATCTCAAACAGCTTGCACCATTTTATATTGTTGAACGCTTTTTCCAGGTCGACAAATTCTATGAAAGTGTCTTGATTTTTCTTTAGCTTTGCTTCCATTATTATCCGTAACGTCAGAATTGCCTCTCTCGTCCCTTTACTTTTCCTAAAGCTAAACTGATCGTCACCTAGTGCATTCTCAATTTTCTTTTCCATTCTTCAATATATTATTCTTGTAAGCAGCTTCGATGCATGAGCTGTTAAGCTGATTGTGCGATAATTCTCGCACTTGTCAGCTCTTGCCGTCTTCGGAATTGTGTGGATGATGCTTTTCCGAAAGTCCGATGGTATGTCGCCAGACTCATATATGCTACACACCAATGTGAATAGTCGTTTTGTTGCCACTTCCCCCAATGATTTTAGAAATTCTGATGGAATGTTATTTATCCCTTCTGCCTTATCTGACCGTAAGTCCTCCAAAGCTCTTTTAAATTCTGATTCTAATACTGGATCCCCTATCTCTTCTAAATCGACGCCTGTTTCTTCTTCTATCACATCAGACAAACCTTCACCCTCATAGAGGCTTTCAGTGTATTCTTTCCATCTATCTGCTCTCTCCTCTGCATTTAACAGTGGAATTCCCGTTGCACTCTTAATGTTACCACCGTTGCTTTTAATGTCACCAAAGGTTGTTTTGACTTTCCTGTATGCTGAGTCTGTCCTTCCGACAATAATATCTTTTTCGATGTCTTCACATTTTTCCTGCAGCCATTTCGTCTTAGCTTCCCTGCATTTCCTATTTATTTCATTCCTCAGCAACTTGTATTTCTGTATTCCTGATTTTCCCGAAACATGTTTGTACTTCCTCCTTTCATCAATCAACTGAAGTATTTCTTCTGTTACCCATGGTTTCTTCGCAGCTACCTTCTTTGTACCTATGTTTTCCTTCCCAACTTCTGTGATGGTCCTTTTTAGAGTTGTCCATTCCTCTTCAACTGTACTGCCTACAGCGCTATTCCTTATTTTTGTATCTATAGTGTTAGAGAACTTCAAACGTATCTCGTCATTCCTTAGTACTTCGGTATCCCACTTCTTTGCGTATTGATTCTTCCTGACTAATGTCTTGAACTTCAGCCTACTCTTCATCACTACTATATTGTGATCTGAGTCTATATCTGCTCCTGGGTATGCCTTACAATCCAGTATCTGATTTCAGAATCTCTGTCTGACCATGATGCAATCTAATTGAAATCTTCCCGTATCTCCCGGCTTTTTCCAAGTATACCTCCTCCTCTTGTGATTCTTGAACAGGGTATTCACTATTACTAGCTGAAACTTGTTACAGAACTCAATTAGTCTTTCTTCTCTTTCATTCCTTGTCCCAAGCCCATACTGTATGGTTAAATGATGATGGCGTCCTCTTGGGTAAAATATTCTGGAGGTAAAATAGTCCCCCATTTGGATCTCCGGGCAGAGACTACTCAAGAGGATGTCGTTATCAGGAGAAAGAAAACCGGCGTTCTACGGATCGGAGCGTGGAATGTCAGATCCCTTACTCGGGCAGGTAGGTTAGAAAATTTAAAAAGGGAAATGGATAGGTTAAAGTGAGATATAGTAGGAATTAGTGAAGTTCGGTGGCAGGAGGAACAAGACTTTTGGTCGGGTGAATACAGGGCTATAAATACAACATCAAATAGGTGTAATGCAGGAGTCGGTTTAATAATGAATAAAAAAACAGGAGTACGGGTAAACTACTACAAACAGCATAGTGAATGCCTTATTGTGGCCAGGATAGACACGAAGCCCATGCCTACTACAGTAGTACAAGTTTATATGCCAACTAGCTCTGCAGATGACGAAGAAATTGAAGAAATGTATGATGAAATCTAACACTTGGTTCAAGAATCATAAAAGAAGGTTGTATACATGGAAGAAGCCTGGAGATACTGACAGGTTTCAGATAGATTATATAATGGTAAGACAGAGATTTAGGAACCAGGTTTTAAGTTGTAAGACATTTCCAGGGGAAGTTGTGGACTCTGACCACAATCTATTGGTTATGAACTGTAGATTAAAACTGAAGAAACTGCAAAAAGGTGGGAATTTAAGTAGATGGTACCTAGATAAACTGACTAAACCAGCGGTTGTACAGAGTTTCAGGGAGAGCATAAGGAAACAATTGACAGGAATGAGGGAAAGAAATACAGTAGAAGAAGAATGGGTAGCTTTGAGAGATGAAGTAGTGAAGGCAGCAGAGGACCAAGCAGGTAAAAAAACGAGGGCTTGTAGAAATCCTTGGATAACAGAAAAAATATTGAATTTAATTGATGAAAGAAGAAAATATAAAAATGCAGTAAATGAAGAAGGCAAAAAGGAATACAAACATCTCAAAAATGAGATTGGCAGGAAGTGCAAAATGGGTAAGCAAGGATGGTTAGAGGACAAATGTAAGGATGTAGAGGCTTATCTCACTAGGGGTAAGATAGATACTGACTACAGGAAAATTAAAGAGACCTTTGGAGAGAAGAGAACCACTTGTATGAATATCAAGAGCTCAGATGGAAACCCAGTTCTAAGCAAAGAAGGGAAAGCAGAAAGGTGGAAGGAGTATATAGAGGGTCTATGCAAGGGTGATGTGCTTGAGGACAATATTATGGAAATGGAAGAGGATGTAGATGAAGATGGAATGGGAGATAAGATACTGCGTGAAGAGTTTGATGGAGCACTGAAAGACCCGAGTCGAAACAAGGCCCCGGGAATAGACAACATTCCATCAGAACTACTGACGGCCTTGGAAGAGCCAGTCCTGACAAAACTCTACCATCTGGTGAGCAAGATGTATGAGACAGGCGAAATACCGTCACACTTCAAGAAGAATATAATAATTCCCATCCCAAAGAAAGCAGGTGCTGACAGATGTGAAAATTACCAAACAATCAGTTTAATAAGTCACGGATGCAAAATACTAATGTGAATTCTTTATAGACGAATGGACAAACTGTTAGAAGCCGACCTCAGGGAAGATCAGTTTGGATTCCGTAGAAATATTGGAACACGTGAGGCAATACTGACCCTACGACTCATCTTAGAAGCTAGATTAAGGAAAGGCAAATCTACGTTTCTAGCATTTGTAGACTTAGAGAAAGCTTTTGACAATGTTGACTGGAATACTCTCTTTCAAATTCTAAAGGTGGCAGGGATAAAATACAGGGAGCGAAAGGCTATTTACAATTTGTACAGAAACCAGATGGCAGTTACAAGAGTCGAGGGACATGAAAGGGAAGCAGTGGTTGGGAAGGGACTGAGACAGGGTTGTAGCCTCCCCCCGATGTTATTCAATCTGTATATTGAGCAGGCAGTGAAGGAAACAAAAGAAAAATTCAAAGTAGGTATTAAAATCCATGGAGAAGAAATAAAAACTTCGAGGTTCGCTGATGACATTGTAATTCCGTCAGAGACAGCAAAGGACCTGGAAGAGCAGCTGAATGGAATGGATAGTGTCTTGAAAGGAGGATATAAGATGAACATCAACAAAAGCAAAACGAGGATAGTGGAATGTAGTCGAATTAAGTCAGGTTACGCTGAGGGAATTAGATTAGGAAATTAGACACTTAAATTAGTAAAGGAGTTTTGCTATTTGGGGAGCAAAATAACTGATGATGGTCAAAGTAGAGAGTATATAAAATGTAGACTGGCAATGGCAAGGAAAGTGTTTCTGAAGAAGAGAAATTTGTTAACATCGATTATAGATTTAAGTCTCAGGAAGTCGTTTCTGAAAGTATTTGTATGGAGTGTAGCCATGTATGAAAGTGAAACACGGACAATAACTAGCAATAACTAGTTTGGACAAGAAGAGAATAGAAGCTTTTGAAATGTGGTGCTACAGAAGAATGCTGAAGATTAGATGGGTAGATCATATAACTAATGAGGAGGTATTGAATAGGATTGGGGAGAAGAGAAGTTTGTGGCACAACCTGACTAGAAGAAGGGATTGATTGGTAGTACATGTTCTGAGGCATCAAGGGATCACCAATTTAGTATTGGGGCGCAGCGTGGAGCGTAAAAATCGTAGAGGGGGACCACGAGTTGAATACACTAAACAGATACAAAAGAATGTAAGTTGCAGTAGGTACTGGGAGATGAAGAAGCTTGCACAGGATAAAGTAGCGTGGAGAGCTGCATCAAACCAGTCTCAGGACTGAAGACCACAACGACGACAGTTTAGCATCGTACATTTGCAGATCTAGCTTGCTTAAAGGAGGAGCAACCATTTACACAAAACAAAGGTATAAACACAAAACAGTAGAAGTAAGCAAATTTTTTGTTGATCAACACTTTGAAGTTCGTCATGTGAACTACTGCCATATAATGTAGTATTGATATTAGCAACAGTGTACAGGATCCCATTAGGAGAATGGGAGCTATTAATAAAAAAGTTTGACTCCCTGTTATGCTGGCTGTCAGACAAAAAGAATAAGTTATTAATCTTTGGTGATTTCAGTGTAAACTGTGTAAGCAATTCTGATAGGAAAAGTGAACTAGAAGTGTTATTAATGACATGTAACTTGGGATGAGTGATCAATTTCCCTACATGTCTAGATCAAGACAGTAGCAGTTTAATAGATAATGTATTTGTACAGCAAGAGGATTTAAAAGTAACAGGTGATTTTCCTGTGACAAATGGATTATCAGACCATGATGCACAATTCATTAACTTACAAAATCTAGCAGTGTGTACAGTTCAGAAGCCATTAAGTAAAAGTGTAAGGTTGCTCAACCCAATATTTATAGAGCACTTCAGAGAAAGTTTAAGACATGCTAATTGGGAAGATGTGCATAATGAGCCAAATGCTAATGATAAATGCAACAAATTTCTTGATAAATTTATATCCCTTTTTGAACATCATTGCCCCCCCCCCCCCCCCCAAAAAAAAAAAAAAAATGCTAAATGTAACACCAAGCACTTTAAACCTGGGTTACTACAAGTATGAAACTGTCTTCAGAAAGAAAAAGAAAACTGTGTGAGACAGCAAGAATTAGTAAAGACCCAGAAGTAATTTCACACTGTAAAAATTATTGTAACCTACTGAGAAAAGTTGTCAGTAAATCTGGAGTATATTCGAGATGAAATTAACATCTCAAGCAATGAAATCAAATCAGTGTTGAATGTTGTTAGAAGGGAGACTGGAAAAGTAACAACAGAAGTAGTTAGTATTGCTATTATAGAGAATGAGACCGAATAGTTCAAAAGAAAAAGCTGAGCAGTACATGGAAGAGTCAGTTTTGAGAAATCCTAGTCGGATTAATTTTCATGTAACAACATCTTGTGAAATAAGGAAAAATCATTAAATCTTTGAGAAATAAATGTTCTGTTGGAACAGATATTAAAACAATTTCGAGCAGCTACAGCTGATGTTCTGAGTCACATATGTAATGCATCAGTAACTGCAGGTATTTTCTCAGACAGGTTAAAATATGCCATTGTCAAACCTCTCTACAAAAAAAGGGGACACCACAGGTGTCAATAATAGCTGCCCAGTATGATTGCTTACTACGTTTTCAAAAAATCTTCAAGAAAATGACGTAATCAAGAGCGGTTAGCCATCTCAGCAGTAATGTCACAGTTCAAATTTCAAAAATGCTGTGCCACTGAGGCAGCAGTATATAATTTCACTGCTCATAATAGTAAAATAGTAATAGTATATACATGTAAGGTCCCATACTCCGAGGAGCATAGGAGACGGTGCGGGAGACCCGCACCGCTGTACTAGACAAGGTCCTTGCCTTCCTCTGACCATAATGGGGATGAATTATGATGATGATGAAGACGTCGACACAACAACACCCAGTCAGCTCGAGGCAGGAAAAATCCCTGACCCCACCGGGAATCAGACCCAGGACCCCGTGCGCGGGAAGCGAGAACGCTACTGCGAGACCACGAGCTGCGGACTAGTAGCAGTAAAATGTCACTGATAGGAATTTTCTGTGACTTATCCAAAGCATTTGATTGTATGAATCATGACATTATGTTACAGAAATTACAATTCTGCGGTATACATGGAACAGCATATGAGCAGTGTAAGACATATCTACAGAACAGGAAGCAAAAAGTTTCTCTATATGGTTCAAGTAATTTATGGAAGTTTCCCACTTCATCTAACTGGGGTGAAATTACGTTAGGTGTTCCACAGGATTTGATCATGGGTCCCCTTCTGTTCTTGATATATGTGAATGACCTCCCTTCTTATCTGAAACTAGAAGATAAACTGACACTATTTGGTGATGATACAAACATCATTATTGATTCAGTAAAAGAAACGCCAATAGAGAATGAAACAAGGAATGTCTTTGGAAAAGTTATTGATTGGTTTTCTGTGAATGGTCTTGCTCTGAACTTTGAGAAAACCCAGTGCATCCAATTTTCTACTACAAGGGGTACAGTTCCTTAATTAAATATAATACGTTAACGGAAGTCAGTAGCCAGGATAGATCATACTAAGTTTTTTGGTGTACATATAGATGAGAATCATAATTGGAAAATTCATATCTGGATATCCTAAAGTGACTAGGTTCAGCAACTTTTGCAATCAGAATAACTGGCAATTTTGAGGATACAGAAATTATTATGCTAACCTACTTTGCATACTTTCACTCTCTGATATAATACGGAATAGTATTTTGGGGTAAATCAACACTTAGGCAAAAAGTATTCACTGCTCAAAAGAGAGTGGTTAGAAAAATGTGTAGGCCTCTGTTTAAGAGGTATATTTACTCAGTAATGAAATTTGTCTCAACCAGTTTAAAAATGACAGTGATGTTCATGATTATAATACCAGAAGAAAGAAAGACTTGCACAATCCTCTACCTAACCTATCTTTGGCACAGAAAGGGGTAAAATTTGCTGCTGTAAAACTTCTCTATAAATTACCACATGAAGTAAAATGTCTGAAAGACAGCAGTAATTGTTTCAAAAATAAATTGAAATCGTATCTACTTGACTACTCCTTTTATGCCAAAAATGAATTCTTGAATAGGAATGGAAAATCCAGTATGGAATGTAACAATACCAGAGAAGGAAAGTTGCTACCCACCATATAGCGGAGATGCTGAGTCACGATAGGCACAACAAAAAGATTCACACAATTATAGCTACAGAGTGTAGTTTCAGCTCTCTGAGACTGCAGACGTGTGTGCAAGTCACATGTGTGTAAGTCGTGTGTGTGTGTGTGTGTGTGTGTGTGTGTGTGTGTGTCTAAAACTAGACATGATTGTCTTAATGGGATTTCCACAATCATTCATTAAATAAAAATATGGCATTTCAGTCTTTGATCGCTATTTTTTTTATTTTTAATGACTGGTTTCAGGCTAGCTGCCCATCTTCAGATCACATATTGCAGTTACAGAGTAACAACTTGCACACACGTCTGCAGTCTCAGAGAGCTGAAACTACACTCTGTAGCTATAATTGTGTGAATCTTTTTGTTGTGCCTATCACTACTCAGTCATGACAGCAAACCGATAGTTCTGCACTGACAAGTTACTCTGTAACTGCAATATGTGATCTGAAGATAGGCAGCTAGCCTGAAACCGGTCATCGAAAATAAAAAAATAGCGATCAAAGACTGAAATGCCATAATATTTTTTAAAAGCCTTAATGGCCGAAAGCTATAATTGTGTGAATCTTTTTGTTGTTCCCTATCACGACTCAGCATCTCCGCTATATGGTGAGTAGCAACTTTCCTTCTCTGGTATTCAATAGGAATAAATAAATCTGTAGATATAATACATGCATTTTGTGCTATTTAAGGGCATATGGTGGATAATAAACATTTTAAGCTTTTTTACGTCATAATGGTCATTATTAGATTGACCAATGGAACACGTAACTAACTAACTACTTAATATAATGGAAGGAAACATTCCACGTGGGAAAAATTATATATAAATACAAAGATGAGGTGACTTACCGAACAAAAACGCTGGCAGGTCGATAGACCACAAACAAACACAAACATACACACAAAATTCAAGCTTTCGCAACAAATTGTTGCCTCATCAGGAAAGAGGGAAGGAGAGGGGAAGACGAAAGGAAGTGGGTTTTAAAGGAGAGGGTAAGGAGTCATTCCAATCCCGGGAGCGGAAAGACTTACCTTAGGGGGAAAAAAGGACAGGTATACACTCGCACACACGCACATATCCATCCACACATGTGCGTGTGTGCGTGTGTGCGAGTGTATACCTGTCCTTTTTTCCCCCTAAGGTAAGTCTTTCCGCTCCCGGGATTGGAATGACTCCTTACCCTCTCCTTTAAAACCCACTTCCTTTCGTCTTCCCCTCTCCTTCCCTCTTTCCTGATGAGGCAACAATTTGTTGCGAAAGCTTGAATTTTGTGTGTATGTTTGTGTTTGTTTGTGGTCTATCGACCTGCCAGCGTTTTTGTTCGGTAAGTCACCTCATCTTTGTATTTATATATAACTAACTACTTAGAATTTTGTCTTGTGAAGGTAAGTGATGAACAGACAGTATTTGTAGTTTTAAGTACATTTTTGCTTTGGAGATATTTAGTTCCTTTATTTTCTATGACCTTACATGATTTTTCATCCTTACTAATGGTTAACTAGTTTCCTTTATTTTTATGATTAGCAGGTAGCATTTATCAATTTTACTGAATATTTCTAAGCCTAAAGTATTAATGGGGGCTGGTTATAAAACTTTGGATATTGCCTTGAAATAATAAATGCACTTAACATAATTATTTTTTTGATTTGTTGCAACTACTCTGTTATTTGTTTAATGTATTTGAGGTTTAGTCTTTCTCTGCAATTTCTGTGCTTCTACAACTCCTTCAATTTTCGATGGACAGCTGAGCCCTTTTTCTTTTTAGGTGCTTCATGAAGCATCATTTCTTTCTTGCTCTAATGAAAATTTTCTTGTTTGTGATCATTTCTCTCCAACGGCTTTTCATCATTCTTCTGTAGCACCATGTTTCGAATGCAGTTTCCCTCCTCTCTCGCTACTATCATCCAAGCTTCACAGTCATATGTTGCGAAGCTCTATACCTAGGGCTTATATTCTTTGTAATGAGTGTATTTTTCTTCTTATTAAAAGCATTCTTGGCCCGGACAATTCTGCATACTATCTTCTTGTAGGTTCTTCCGTCATTCGTGATTTTACTTCCCAGGTAATTAAACTCATTCACTTACTCAGTTGTTTCAGTTTTCAACTTTGTCACCGTCTTGTTTTCTTTGTTTCTACTGCAGACTTGAACTTTTGTTTTATGCATGTTCATTTACATATGGAATTCCTCCACCATTATTCTATCCATTGTGTTCGGGATTTTTTTGCAGGTCTCCTTCACTTTCTGCTATACCAACAACAAATTTCAGTATGAATTGTTACTCCATGTTTACTTCTTTTCTCACCCTGTTGATCGCCTTTTGCATGTTCAGAGTAAGTAAGAAACAACATTTGCATACCCTATTTTGAATGCTACCTGATTCTTCTTTATCACCACAATAAACTATTCTGATTTGGTGTTTGTAGGTTTTATGTGTATGTCTTCTCTCTCTAAAGCTGATTCCTGATTGGCAAATGATACTAAATAATACATTCCAGTTGACATTGTCAAATGCTTTTTCAAGATCTACAAATGCTATGAATGTACTCTTGCCCTTCTTCAGCTGTTTCTCTACCACTTACCTCAGAGCCAATATTGCTTCCCTTGTTCCAATACCTTTGGTAAAACCATACTGGTTTTCAGATAATTGTCCCTGTGTTTGTTTTTCAATTCTTCTAGAATAATTTTGGTGACTGTTTGTGATTTGTGGCACACTAGGCTCAATCTTTGGTGTTGTTCACATGTTCATTGTTGGTACACATCGAAATCCCAACTCTACAGTATCATAGCAAGTCACTAGTAGAGCCTAAACATAATGGTATACCCCATTAAAAGAGTTGAGTATTGTGTGGTAATTTATTTTCAGCTAGAGAAGTCATCTGGGTTGGCCTGAATTGTATACAAGTTCTCTGCTACTGCCAAAAGTGAATTACTGGACAGTACTATACTTTATCAGTAAGCTGGACAGTTTTGTTTTCACTCCTCTTGTGATGTACTATGGTATTGTGAAATGGGGATTTTAGTGTGTAATAGGACTGGAGACATGTAGCAGCAAACAAACAAACAGTTATGTACATAAACTTTTTTGAGATGATAATTAAAAGTTTATTGCTAGGCCTAGAATTAATTTCACTGCCTGTAAAAGTGGTAAGTGAGCAAATATAAGTTATATAAGAGCTAAATTTCTGCATTTTGTGCTATATAACTAAAACAACTGGACTATGGTGTCATTTGATTTCACTGTATGTCTTTTCTTTCACTTATTTAGTTTATGTTAGTTTCTGCATATCTTTCAGTCTGCAATTATATCTGAATTCCTACAATATCTTATAGATCTTATAATTACAATTTTCCCTGAGACATTTAAGTCTCCTCTTTATCTGCAATAATGATGGAAGCAGAAGAAGTGAGTTAAAATTTGTGCTGCGACCGGGACTCGAACCCGGGTCTTCTTGCTTACTAGGCATGTTGGGGATGGCATCGACATGAGTAGTTAGTGCAGCAATGTTGATCATATTGCTGTGGTGGTGTAATGGTTAGCATTTCTGCCTAATAAGCAAGAACAGCTGGGTTTGAGTCCCGGCTGTGGCACAAATTTTGATTCACTTCTTCTGCTTCCATCATTATCCTACAATATCATTGAAACAATATTATAGAAACGATAGCTGCTATTCACCATCTAGCAGAGATGTTGAGTCACAGACAGGCACTACATAAAGAATGTCAAACAAAGCTTGTGGCCAAACAGGCCACCATCAGAATAGACAACATACACACAAACTCTCACAAATTCAACTCACACACACATGACCACACACACACACACGTTTGTATGTGTGTGTGTGTGTGTGTGTGTGTGTGTGTGTGTGTGTGTGTGTGAGAGAGAGAGAGAGAGAGAGAGAGAGAGAGAGAGAGAGAGAGACTGAGCATCTCTACTATATGGTGAGTAACAACAATCCTTATCATAATACTGTCATTATTCCATCCTGGATTTCCCACTACAATAACATTTGTTTTCTGGCAACAGAATCTAAAATAAAATTTTGGAAAAGTATTAACTTGAATGATTTATTCTATTTGGAAGAAGCATATTCAGATATTGTATTTTTGTGTTAGTGAAGCAATAAGTATCCTATGTTCAACATTAAAAAATGACCCACATGGATAGCCAAGTGTGTTAATATGCCACTTCCAGGATTTGGGGAGGCATACTGGTCCCAGATTGAATCTGTTCAGCAGTATAATTACAAGGGTCCATGTGCCAGCCAGCCTGGATATGGTTTTCAGGCAGTTTGTCATATCCAGCTAGGTAAATACTAGGGTGGTTTCTATATTTTGCCTCAGGTACATGATGCTCAAACATTTAGAAAATAGTCTCAAGCTTGAACATGAGCTTACTTCAGACACGTACAGATGGGGTACACAAAATTCTGTCCTGGCTGTGAGAGCTGGTGCCAGGAAGGGTATCTGTGCTGATCCTGTAGTTGAATGGGGCTGGGGCAAGGCAAGGATGAAGAAGAAGTAGTTTAATATTAATAATGTGATTAACATTTGAATTTCCTGAGGGATGTGAAAGCTTTAACTTTTAGTTAGTTACAACATAACACAAAATCAACAATGAGGCCTACTTTATTTGATAGTAGTGACTAAAGGGTCAGACAAAGACTCATTAATACAGTCATACCAGCTTACACAGCTAGTATTTACAAAATCATGTAAAAAATGAATCAAGATGACAAACCCAAAATTTCAGCTTGGCTACTCCTAAACATAAGTTTGTTGTAACTCTTCAGGCTTTCCCAGCGAGATCTTGACATGTGGAATAATCGGGTCTACTGCCAGATGTTTGTGTCGCTCTGGCAGAATATTTCGGCCACGTAACTCATTGCCTTCTTCAGGTGCTACTTGAGACTGCCGTATTGGAGGATCTTGTCCAGTATTTATGCCCAGAGGGCGCTGGGTGCTTTCTCTGCCGTCCGCGCCCCCCTGGTGCTGCTTGTAATGTGTTGTCTCTTCCCCGGTGCTCCCTCGGACGTCTGCGCCTGACTAGGTCGCCATCTGTGGCAGCTGTCTGAGGTCCGTCCTGTGTCAGGCGTTATGTTCATGGCCCGCACCCACCTGGTGCCGCTCCTGAGCTTTTGGCCCTTCCCAGGTGCTCCTACTGGTGTCCGTGCCTGGCTCGTCCACCATCTGTGGTTATGGCAGCTGTCTGGGGCTGGAGCCATGTTTGGTGCTCTGTTCGTAGTCCGTGCCCACTTGGCACTGCTCCTGAGCTGTTGGCACCTCCCTGGTGCTCCCATGGACGTCCGCGCCCGCCTTGTCCACCATCTGCAGTTGTGGCAGCTGTCTGAGGCACGTCTCACGTCGGGCGCTTCGTTCGCGGTCCGCGCCTGCCTGACGCTGGTGTAGTCTCATCCCTGGTGCTCCCTCAGACGTCCGCACCCGACCTGGTCTCCATCTGTGGCAGCTCTCTGAGGCCCATCCTTTGTCGGGCACTCCGTTAACGGTCCACACCCGCCTGGCACTGCTCCTGAGGTGTTGGCACTTCCCTGGTGCTCTGACGGTCATCCACATTTGGTTCGTCCATCATCTGCGGTCGTGGCGGCTGTCAGAGGCCCGTCCTGCGTCGGGGGTTGCAGTCGCAGTCCGCGCCTGTCTGGCACTGCTCTTGTGGTGTTACTACTTCTTGTGGAGTTTCTTGGTTCCTTTCGTTGGGCCCTGATAAGCTCCAGAACCGGACTCCATGCCAAGCTGAGCTAGTAACCGCTGTCTTGGTTTATTAGGTTGTCTGTGACCTTGATCTCGATGACCTCCTTTATGACACTGTCCCAAAATCTTGGAGTCTGTGTCACAATTTTGGTGTTGTTGTAGTCCATTGAGAGACCGAGCTCCAGACAGTGCTCTGCTATGGCAGATTTGGTTGCCTGTCTGAGTCTGGTATGCCTCTGGTGTTCTTTGCACCTGACGTCCACCGTCCTGGTTGTCTGGCCAATGTATGATTTTCCACACTGGCACGGGATGTTGTAAATGTGTGGTTTACATAGCCCCAGGTTGTCCTTCACACTCCTTAGCATTGTCCCAATTTTGGAGGGTGAACAGAAGATACTCTTTATATCATATTTTGAAATAATTCTGCTGATCTTTGCAGAAATAGGTCCAGCATATGGCAGGTATGCCACCTTCTTCGCCTCCTCTGGCTCCTCTTCTGTACCCTGTGGTTGGCTGGTAGCACGAAGTGCCCTTTGGATGTCTGTGGAGGAGTATCCATTTCTGTTGAACACCAGCTGTAGATGTTCTATCTCTGTGGCCAGACTTTCCGTATCCGACAGAGCCCGAGCCCTGTGAACTAATGTTTTCAAGACTCCATTCTTCTGTGCCTAGTGGTGGCAGCTACTGGCTTGATGGTGTAAGTCAGTGTGGGTGGGCTTACGATACACACTGTGCCCCAGAGTGCCATCTGCCTTCCTGTTGACCAGGACATCCAAGAATGGGAGCTGTCCATCCTTCTCTAGCTCCATAGTAAATTTAGATGTTCCAAAAAGTCATCTAGCTTCTCCTTGCCATGGGGCCAAATGACAAAAGTGTCATCGACATACCTAAGAAAGCACTTGGGTTGATAAGTGGCTGATGGAAGTGCCTCCTCCTCGTACCTTTCCATGAAAAGGTTGGCTACCACAGGTGATAAAGGGCTGCCCATTGGCACTCCTTCCATTTGCTCATAAAATTGACCCACGTAAAGAAAATATGTTGAGATCAGTACATGTTCTGGGAGTCACTGCAAAGTTGAGGTCCTTGCTGAGTGCTTTTGAGGTGGCCTCATCGAGGTGCTTGTCGCTCAGGTTGACCACTGTCCGTGTGTCCCCATCCTGTTGTACCTTCTTGTTAAGGCGCTCAAACTTGGCCTGTTGACATGCTGTTGATTTCCTCATGGTGCATTCAGCCAAGGACCAGGAGGCGCGGACCGCGAACAGAGCGCCCAACACAGGACGGGCCTCAGACAGCTGCCACAGATGGTGACCAAGTCGGGTGCGGATGTCCGAGGGAGCACCGGGGAAGAGACAATACATTACAAGCAGCGCAAAGTGGGCGCGAACGGCAGAGAAAGCACCCAGCGCCCTCTGGGCATAAATACTGGACAAGATCCTCCAATACGGTAGTCTCAGGTAGCGCCTGAAGAAGGCAACGAGTTACGTGGCCGAAATATTGTGCCAGAGTGACACAAACATCTGGCAGTAGACCCGATTATTCCACATATCATAAGTTTGTTGTTAAGCCACTGCATCACATTGTTTGCTAAATTATATTTGTCACAACAGGTGCTATTCTCTCAACAGAATTATACATAAATCACAAATATTTCTTAAATGAGTAAAATAATGACCAGACTTTTTCAAAACAACTCTTCAGTAATTTCTTTCAATCACAAAGCAAAAGAATGTTTACCAGTGAACATAGGCTGACATTAATAAAATCACTATTAATTTAATAGTTGAAGTTGTGAAGCAAATTTATTGTAACACTTTTGTCTAATTATTTTTATGTGTATTTCTGCAGTGCACAAAGTCATCATTGAGTTAGTGATTCGAGCACATGATTGTTTTACTGCTGCTTGTGATATGGAAGGAATAGCATCTGTGCTCAGAAAGTCTCGTATACTTACAACAAGTCTGTCGAAGAAGGAAGAATGGGGACTGATGGTAAGAATTTATTATGTTAAAATTTGTGTGATCCAAATAGAATACAGTATTAGTTTGTCATTTTACTATAATATAATTTATTTTCCAGATTACTCCTTCACAGTGTTGTTATTTTGTACGGAAAAATTGTTTGCTTCTCACTAGAACGAGGAAACATCAGAATATGAATATGAAATGATTTAAAGATTTCTGACCTAATTAAATACCAGTAGGAATATCAGTTTATATAATGTATTCTTGTTACAAGTCAACGCAGTTCTGGCATTTATTCATCCACAGCTTAAACCCTAGGATTAAAAATTATTTGTTTTTGTTCTGAAATCACATCCACAGAGTGTCTTACATTGTGAATAGCCCCATAATAGTTCCTTTACACTCCATTCATAACTTAATGGGGCCAAATCTGGAGAATCTGTAGCATTATAGTAAATTGACAATTAATTGGGAAAGATCTACTTGAATTGTGGATGCCCTACATACCAAATCTTGTGTTACATAGCTTTATGCTGTTTTATTATTACTAGATTTGGGGGGGGGGGGGAGGAAGGGGGGAAGTGCTCATTGCTTCCGTGGCATTCAATAAAACACAAGAGCCCTCTTGGGCCATGGCAAATAGTGGGTACTAGTTTGGCAATCCCAGATTTCCTGAGACATGAACTGGTGAGTACTGCCAGTCCTATGTAATCTTAAGCTCAGGGCAAGCTTCAGAGACCACCATGTGGCTCAACATTGGGGCTTTGTGTCTGACAAGGAAGATGGATCTTTGCTTAACCATTCAGATCGTGAGAATGCCATAAACCTCTGTAAAAATCTCAAGGTGTGCTGCATGCTGATGAGGCACATGGCTGTTGAGGCAGAACAATCACTAGTGGGCAACCTCTGGAGAACCTGCTGCATCTCAGTTGTATAAGGCTTACCCAGGCAAGCAGGGTTCTGTCTGGGTAGACCTCCACGTCCCTTGCAGCTTGTGGGAACACAGTGGCAAATCAGTTACCTAGAAACTGTCCCAATGCAATGGGTGTGCCATCTGGGAATATTCACAACCACTCCTCAAAAAGATTGAGGGAGGCTTGTCCTCCTGATGATCTGATTTTATTTCGTAATGGGGCTCAAGGAGTTATAAATTAGAATATTTTCTAGGGATCAAGATGGAGGAGGAGACATTTGAACAAATGTCACCTTTATATATTCATAAAGATTTAGAAGGGCTTGCTGGTACTTTCAAAACTATTAAAAGATATCAAAATAGTTTCTTGCCCATTGAAAACAACAGGTTAAAGCACATGTAACTTCTAAGGAAGAACAAAAAATTTGATGAATATTTTATGGTTATTGAGATGCACAACTTCCTCAACTGAAGCAAGGGTGTAGTCACATGCCATGATATTATGTACAAGGATACCACAGAATGTCTTTATTGAACAAAGAATGCATAGAAATAATGGAAAAATGGAGAAGATCGACTCTTTCATTGTGATCTCCCATTCTCCATTGTTACTTGTGCACTTCAGGACAGGGTCCTCTGATTTAAGATTAGGCCTTACATACCTAGCACTGTGAGATGTTACAAATGTCAACAATTTGGCCACACAAGACTGAGATGGGGAGATGAAGCAACTTGCAGGAAATGTGACTGCCTGTCTCCAGAAATATGCCATCAACTGCTCTGAGAGCCACTCAGTCTGGAGCTGCGAGTGCTCATTATTCACTAAAGAATGCAAAATTCAGAAAATAAAAGTGACAAAGTAGATCCCTTACATATGCTGATGACAAGAACGAATATAAGGTGACAAAGCCTCCACTCTTTGGCACTCCTTATGCTTTCTTAGTGAAGATATCTGTCACTACAGTAAGCACTGTGATGCAAATGATGTCCAGCAAAACAGTACCCACCACCAGCACTGTATTTACGCCTGTACCTGCCAAAGCAAACACAGAAAAGACTCAGCAACCCAGGCAACTATATGCAAGAGAAAGACAAAATTTCAGCTTATAGTCTGATTTAAAGTAGTTGTCACTTGACATTTGCGCTGTGAAGTTGTGTCGTTGTCACGTCAAGCACAGGCTGGAGACAGCCGCCTCAGTGCACTGCTACCCCGGGCGATAGAAAATCGTTTTAAGGCACGTATCTTCTACAAAAAGTAAGTAAAAAATTTCAAACCCACATATGATGTATATTTCTACAATGTCTCTCAATCTGTCAAATATCTACTCTTAATTTTAATTAGGACAAGAGTTACGTTAATTTGTTTGAAACCATTTAAATTCTCGATTCGCAAACAGCTTCTTACTTATCATGTCATTACTGAAAAACTATTGGTGTCACAGCAAAATATTTTCTTCCATTCATTACCAAAACAATGCACTCGGCAAAGAATCCTTAAAAGTTGTTGTAATGCATTACGTTTCCTGTATATAAATTTCTAAAAACAGTGTTTTTAAGCAACCCTATCAGTACTGAATTCAAAACAAGTATGAAGTTTAAAATCTCTATCTCCTATAAATATTATGTAAATAGTTTGAAATTTACGTACAATATTGGTCTCAGTGGTATCTATAAGCATATCAAATATCTTTTCTTAATTTTAATTAGGGCTGTTGTTACATTAACTATTGAAGTGTGAGAAATTTTCGCGTCCGGAAAAGTTTTCTTCTTTAGATTGCAAATCTTGAAAACTAGTACACACATTGAATGACATCTTGGTGAATATACAAAATGAAATAGAATTAAAATTAAGTCTAACTTACCGTAAGGAGATGATGAGAGCTGGCCAACAGTATTTCTTAGTCTCACAACAAGAATAAGAATTAATCGAAATAAATTCACAAACACAATATTTAATGGCAGTAAGTACACTACACACTAATCAGACAATGCGAAAACACCGCTTAATTCAGAGTCAGAGGAACTATCCGTGTCACTGCTCGTATTGACAGATATAATCAAGTCTTCGACACTTTGTTGTAAGATACCTTCATTGTTCCATGCGTCCTGTATCACTCCTTTCACGTGATGCACTACCTTCTGCCAGTCTTCCGATATCACAATTTCAACTGCCTCTTTCAAAAGATGTTCCACTTCGGTTAATGTGAATTTCTTATTTTCTGCGGCAACATGCTGTTTAACCAGAGCCCAAATCAGCTCTATTGCGTTGAAATGACAATGGTAAGGAGGCAATCTGAGCACTTTATGACCATTTTTTTTTGCTACTTCATCCACAATGTGAATTGGGTTCTTTGGCTTGTGTTGTGATACAAGTTCTAATAATTCTGCCCTTGGTAAATTACTGTTGAACTGTACCTTATGTTTATGTAATCAGCTAACAATGTCGTTTTTCCTCGTTGCCTTTGTGGGTGCTTTATCTTGTATTACTGAGTGATAAGGAGTGTTATCCATAACAATGATAGAGTTTTTTGCTAAGTTCTGGAGCACACAGTCTTCAAACCATTTCACAAAAGTATTGTGGTTCATCACTTCATGGTAGTCAGAGGTCTTATTTGAACTGAATAGCAGCAGACAATTTGGAATGAAACCTTTTGGATTTCCGGCATGTGCTACAGTTATCCTTTTTCCTCTGCCGATCGGAGCTGCCATACTACCGCTGATGGTACCATCTGTCCAGCCTTTTTTTAAACTGTGTCCTGCATTCACCCACGTTTCATCAAGCCAAATGATATCATCAAAATTTGTCCCCACTAATTCTCTAAGAAAGTGACATCGCCAGGCTGCACTGTCTTGGCGTTTCATTAGTAACTTTCTGCCAGAGATGGATTTATAGCGGAATCCAAACATTTTCACAACTTGTAACAAAGACGATTTACTACCCTGAAACAGGTCAGCCGCTGTGAGGGTAGCATGTAGTTTTTTGAATGTTGGATACTCCTTCCTCGAATAAAATGCGTATATTTGATGACGAATGGTATCTTCTTGAAAAGAATCAAGTTTTGTGACCCTCTTCTCTAGTCGCCTCTTTTTCCCAGGTGTCTCCAATTTAGATGATTCACTCAAGCCTTCTTTTGTGAATTTCTCCTTGCAGATTCTTATTACTGATCGTTCGCTAACTTGCAGTGCAGCTGCAGTTCGCTCCACCACCTTATCCAAAGGAACGAGAGGCCCTCCTGCATCCCTCTCTCTCTTAAAATACTCCCTTAAGGAACACACGTATTCACGTGCCTACTGCGTATAACGATGCCATGTCCACCACTTTTTGGAGGTTTCCGAGGAGTGTGCAGCCTCGGCCTCCCTCTCTTGCGACTGCTTTCATCAGACACGCAAAGCTACAAGTCACTCAAATCTCTCACCCGCATGTCTACAACAGCTCACTTGACAGGCAACGGGCTGCAGGGCTCCCACCACAAATAAACCAATGGACTGACTGGCACAATGCCTTAGTCAGCTCAGCAGAGCGAAGTGGCAATGCAGTGGCAGCCGACAGCGCCGGCAGGAGCTCTGCAGCCCGTTGCCTGTCAAGTGACAACTACTTTAAATCAGACTATAGAAAAGGTACCCCCAAAACAGAGTTTCTCCCAACTTCCCTTTCCCATTGAACTTGAAGGAAAAGGGGCATTGAAATTATAACAGCAGTCTACTCACAAGCTTCCTGGGCGCCATCAAATGTCATATACTCACATCTGACTAATGGGGTGGACATCCTGAAGCTAGATGCCTCGTCACCAGACCCAGACAACCCCTCCACTACCCCTCTCTCTTCCAGTGCGTCACCATGTGCCTAACAAAGTGTGTTATAGCATATGGGTCCTCCCCATCTGTTATGTTTTTCTACTCCCATGAATAAACATTTTTTTGCTAATTTTTATGTTATTTTCAACATGTTTATCTGTTGTCATGTAACACCTACGTGAAAATCTCAGTTTCTTATGTAGACCGGATTCCTCTGGAATTTGTTACTCATATTATTATTTTGGCTGCTTTGATTCCATTGGTGTAATTAGTTTTCATTAGGGCACTCATAACAAAAAGTTATAACTAATTGATGCTAGCACTATAGTTTGATAAATAGGAAATTTTTGAGCTATCAGCATAATTTAATGTAATGACCCACACCAACAGAAATCTCAGCATTCTGACTTTCATGTAAAGTTCTTTCACTTATCTAAAACTGATTACCTTCTGCAGTAATTAATATCTAAGTTCTAGGCCAATGCAGTTTTTCATTGCAGATTTTGTCATAACTGCTGTTAGATTCCGAACTTTGACTACATACTTTTGGTACCTTATGTTTTTGTACTGAAGACATACTTTTGGTACCGTATGTTTTTGTACTGAAGACATGCAGCATTGACTGATTAACTTGCCAATTAATAATTTCATGTAACTCACTCTAATTTGCAAAATGGTACTCATTCATATAAACAAGGGGATTCAAATCACATAAGGGTAATAGTGTCTCAAGTTCTGATCAAAACCTTTTTTATAAATCAAAATTACATTATTTCTTGCAGTTCGTAAAAAAAAAAAAAAAAAAAAAAAAAAAACCATTAAGAATGTCTGGAGCATTATGTATTTTTCAAAATAACAGTTTCTTCTTACGCCTGAATTTCCAGTTCACTATTTGAAAGCCTATGAGTAAATGAGTAACATCTGTGTCAGCGGTGCTCTTGTTGTTGTTTCACATCACTATTATGTATCTCCTATACATGCTCTGGTCACCATCAAATTGAAGAACTCTACTTACTTTTGAGTGATATCCATAACCTATATTAACAGACATTTTTAATTGCACTGTGATGTCATCAAAAAGTATGTGGACATTAATTGTAATCAGATTGAGCTATTGTTCGACTCAGTGATGCGTGTTAAGGGTTGAACTCAGTGGACTACCTAAGTGTAATTGGCTTTAATAAACTAGTAAAGGACAGTGATAAATGTAATCTGTCATGTTTTTTTGTAAATGTGAACATTATTTTTTTACCATAGTAGGACATTCAACTTCACTGGACTGCGACTGTTAAATATTCTTATATCTGGCTTGTATGGTTGTGCTAAAAATCTGTCTGTAGTTTAAAAACTGCTCACCATAATTAAAAATGAGCTTCACACAGAATAAAATGTATGTGGTGTTGTCATCTTTGTGTAAATCTTTGAGCAAACACAACCGTGCATTCATTTAAACTTTCAGCTTCGAGTTGTTCAAGATTGGTGCTAAGAAGGATGAAACTACAAAATTCAAGTCAATTCCATCTCAAATAATGGGAGTAAATTAAAACTGCAGTGCTAATATGGTTTTCAAATTTCAATGGAATATAAATGGATACAGGACCCATTTGTAAGGACTGACACTCCTTGTACAAGATGGACCTTTTTGCCTCTGTCTCCTGGAGAACCTTTTTAAAAATATGGATGTAGCTGTACTTACTGGGTATCACCTTCACAAGCAAGACAGCCTTATTGACTACAGGATGAAAGGTGAAGTAGGAGTGTTTGTGAAGGACACATTCCACTCCTCACCTGCGACCTTGACACAACACTACAAGCAGTAGCTGTCAGGATGAAATCCCACATTCACGTCATCATGTTCTCTGTATAGCTTACCCATGAGCCCATTGATGATGAGTTCATAAAAGAGCTTATTGCTGAACTACTGCATCCATTTTCCTCTTAGGAGATTGTAATAGACATGGTGCACTCTGGGGATACAGCACCTTTTGCCACAAGGGTCAAGTATTTGAAGATCTCACGTAAAGTGAAGTGAATTGGAATGTCTATTGAAAAAAATGGACTTGATGGCCGATAGGTGGTGTCAGTACATGTGAAGTGCTGCAGTTGCCAAGACTATGCCACCAAAAAGTTCTGAGATGAATGTTTTGACCAATGCTCTCATTGCAGTCAAGATAAATGTGTCTGCATGGCCAGTAACCCATCATCCTGGTTTTTGCTACTGTTGTGTACAGCTGACATCATGCTTGACACCAGATTCTGTCTACTCAGTTACTGCATCACCTTAGTTGCTCGCTTGGTTGCTCTTTGGAGGCTGTTTGTCTTCTTGTCACTCTCTTGTGAGTCTTTGAACAGTGCTAAGGAATTTCAGGACACATACTTGCATTGCCTGAACAATATTTCTCATTGTTTCAGGTCATGAAAGATGCATTGCAGGGATGGTTGTTGCTGTCATGAGCATTACCGAACACATTTTTCCTACTCAGGAAGTTAGTATAATATCCAACACAGCTGTGCACTCAATCACAGATATATGCATGCTCTCAACTAATTACTATTTACAGGGAGGTACTTTGTGGTCGCATCGAGGGTAGAATTCCACCATTACCACAAACAACCAAGACAGTCACGCCATGACTGAGATGCTAAAGTTATTTCACTTGTACAAATCCAGGATGCCAAGTTTCTCATAGGGACTCTTCAATTTACAACATTATTCTTCAGCTAGCTCCAGATTTGAAGGTATGTACAGCAGCACTGAAACTGGACAACCCATGGCTACAGGAGGTCTTAAGCACCAACACTTATTCAGACTCATCCAAGCAACTAATGCACACCTTATGGCGAGATGAGAAGTTTCGGTGACTGAGGTACCACAGCAGGCTCCACCCACACGTAACACACATGGTGACCCCCAGCCGATAGCAATGCCATGATTCATCAATCTCATATGTGTGCATGACATCTGAAACTCCATGTGCCCCACTACAATCATCAGCAAGCACACTGCAGGGGTTATACAAATATTGCAGTCAGTAGCTCCTACAGGCCACTCATGTGGAAATTTTACATAATTCTTAGAACTTCCTATCTGGTTGTTCACTTTTAAGTGGATTTTGGGGTTATGGTTTCTTTGATTAATGGTTTCTTCGATTAATCAGGCTCCTCTAAATTGTCTCCACCTTCTCAGCACTTGGTAGCTTATGGGGCAGCTCCATCCCTCTTTAGGGTCAGTTCTTGCTCAATACAGCCTATAAACAGGTCATCCATCACATCACCTTATTTGTCATGGATCACTCTACAGCTACCAATATTTTTGGCTGAAACACAAGTATATAATTTGGATCTTCTGTCACTGTTGAGCTGAGATCATATCAGGTGCAGTCTCATTCCAGGAAGTGGACTATTCTGTAGTAAGGGTATGCCTCAGACTTTAAGGCTGCATCAAGATCCACCCATATGCAGTGCCTCATTTCTGGCATGTAAGATCTATTCCAGTCACACTACATGCAGCAGCCAAACAAGGATTCGATTGACTTCAAGATGCTGGGGTAGTCGAGCCTGAAAAAATCCAGAGCACTGGATCCCCCTGGTCACATACAGTAACAAACCTAGTGGCTTACTCTGCTTATGTGTTGGTTTCATGGCCACAGTCAATGCACAAACATGCTACAGCCAGAAGACAACGTCACTAAACTTCCTGGAGGAGAATACTTCTCAAAAATCAACATGGAGGATGCATATTTATAGCTCCCTTTAGACTCATGAAACATTATTGTAGTTAATATACCTTCTGAATTACATTGAAACAAGCAGCTCTCCTGTGACATTGCATCTGTGTCCACAATCTTCTATAGGTACTTGGAACAGGAAACACCATATATCCCAACAAGCAAGAATTATGTAGATGATCTGTTAGTCACAGGAGCTCCTGGCAGCAATATTCGTAAAACACCTGCATTCACTTTACAACCTTGCAGGGTGCAGGGTTGTGTGTGCCATTTAGAGAAGTGTAGTTTTTTTTTTCAAGCAGAAGTGGAACGGGTCATTGGCTGCACAAAGAAGGAATCGAGCCAACAGATTCATATATGGGAGCCATAGGTTCCCTATCCTAACCAGTGAACCTCCTAGAATTAAAAGCATCCACGAATAAACCCAGCTATTTCTCCAAGTTCTTGCCACAGGCTGCTTACTTCTTGCAACTCCTAAATCACGTATACAAGATGGGAGATAAATACAACTGAATCTCAGCCTGTGAACAAGTCTTTAACTAGCTAAAATGCATCTAAGACCCATCCCCCATCTCACGACAATCTCCCCCTTACTCCCCCTAGTGCTGGAAGCCAACACCTCTCCTTAAGGCACTGGGATGGTACTAACACACAGGAATGAGGATGGCTCAGAACAGTCCGTATCACCTATGCGTCAATGATGTTGATTCCAGCACAATTGAACTACATACAGATCAAAAGAGAGGTGTTGGCACTAGTGTTTTGCATCAAGAAGTTCCATGACTATATATTTGGACTAATATCGCCCCTAATCACCAACCATAAGCTGTTGGTGTCATCATTCAAGCTATGCTCCAGCCACCCAGATGGACGACTCATCTTCTCCAGTGCCAGTTGGTGTTCTGAGCTGGTATAATTATACCATGCACATGATCCGATAGTGCAGCATTCATATGCTGATGTATTGTCATGTTTGCCTTGGGTCTAGGGCCCAGAATTCGATCAGCAAGAAGCCCTAAGTTTCTACATCAACACTCAGAGGAAACAAATGCTATGAAGCTTGCCCATTACAGCAGCACATGTCACTGCCACCACTCATCAGGAATCAGTCTTGTTGCAGATCTGCACTATGTCACCTATCAGGGAAACGTATTTTATCTGAAGGATGAGCAATGAGCTAAAGTGGTGGAAACACATCTATCACTGCTCTTTGTCATAGATGATGTCATTTTCTTGGACTCAGACAATGGCACACATTGGTTGGTCATTTCAGCAGAATTTTAGCAACAAATAATGAGCTAGCTGCTCCAGAGACTCTGGCGGATATCCCACATGAAGACATTAGCTGGGAGAGATGTGTACTTGCTAGGAGTCTGTGGAGATATTAAGAAGACAACATTCAGGTGCATAGTGTGTGCTGAACACCAGGTAGCACAACCACAATCTTTCACCCACAGCAACCTTAGAACTGCATACACCTGGACTTTATTAACCATTTTTGGGAAATATGTGGTTACCCATTGTAGACTATGCAAGGTACCTGTATGTTGAAGCATGGTGTCCACCACGAGAGAAGCCACTCTCACTGGCTCAGGTTATGGTGATTGGAGGGTTACCCTGCACACTGGTTTCAGACAATGGGCTACATTTCACAGTGGTCATCTTCAATGACTTCTGTGTGGCCAGCTGTGTACAGGATGTCTTCAGCCCTCGGTTCTATGCATCTTTCAAAGGCGAACCTGAATACTGGTTATGGACATTTAAACAGAAAATGCTAAAAGTTGTAGAATCTACTAATACATCATCAGCTTGTACACTCTTTCTTTGAGTACCTACAGAACCACATCAATCACAGCTCAGCTGAATTAACTACACCATGGGAGTCAGCCGAGATCTTTGCTTCTCCTTCTGTCACCACCCTCACTCATCACCTGCACTCATCATCCAGAGTGTTACTTACCAGGTACTGCTCTCTAGGTTTGCTGCTATGAGAGTAACTACCAGTGGATGCTAGTAACAATAGCCGAGACAAGTGGGTAGCACATAATATCAGTGCAAATGTCAAAAGCAATAGTGTGCCACAAACAAATCCACTTTTGACCTCCGATATTGGTCGATTCTCACATGTGTCCATGGAAGGCCTTAGAACTCCTTGCAGCACTGGTTAACAGTGATGTGGTGATGAAAGCCACCAGTCATGCAACACCAACCTCATTGCTGTTTCTCAGGCAGACACCAGGCAACTTGGGCATGAGCCCACAACTGGTTAGTGAACAGGCTAGGCCGTGCTCTTTCCAGGGACGCTCTTAGTGTGGCTGAGATAAATACAATGGCATGATGTGATTGGTTAGTGTGATATTACTTGTATTGTGCACAGTTAATATCTGGATTGTCTCTACCTCATTAGAATGTAATCTTGATTTGTCATTTGATTGCTCTGTGGAATCTGTCTGCTTGTCATTTGCTTGTCCATTTATTGTTGTCATAATGAGTATCTCACCTAGGACAGTTGCCATTTACTTGTTCCATGGATCTCTGGGTATTCTCAGTTCCTGCCCAACTTAGGTCTCGAGTTGGTTCTTTGCACTCGGTCTGAAATCCTGCAGCCTTGGTGCTATGGCAGTTGTCAAAGTATTGTATAAATCTCCAAATGTTTGCCTTTCTTCAGCCTATCTTCTAAGATAGGTGTCAAAGTCATTACTGCTTCAAGTGTTCCTCCATTTCTTCAAAACTCAAAATGACCTTCATTGAGGTCAGCTTCTGCCACTCAGTCCTTTGTCCTGTAGACAATTTGTGGTAGTACTTCACAACCGTGACTTATTAATCTGCTGCTCATGCCTGTCAAGACCTGCTTTCTTTGCTGTTGGAATTATTGCGTTCTTCTTCAAATGTGAGTGTATTTAACCCTTCTCATGTATTCTGCATACCAGTTGGAACTGTTTTGTCATGATGGTTCTCCTGAGGAATTTAATTGTGAAATAATGTTGTCTAGTCCAAGATCCTCATTTGTAATTAAGTCTTTCAGTGCTCTGTCAAATTTGTCTGTCTCACAGTATTGCCTAATCCATCTCATCTTCATCCAGTTCCTCTTCTCTTTCCATATTTTCTTCAAATATTTTTTTGTCAGTATCTGGTTAAGCTAGCATGGATAATAAAATCACATTTGTTATCACCAAACACTTAGATAACAAACTGGTACACAAAATTACACAAGCAATGAAAAAGCATAGAAAATCAGGCATATTGTAAAGTGTATGCAGTACTAACAATAAATCCCTTATAGGAAAAATGGATGGCAGTTTCATAAATTTAATAAAAATTTCTGTGAGTACCTTGACTATTTCAGACAAAAAAAAAAAAAAAAAAAAAAAAAAAAAAAAAAAAAAAAAAAAAAAAAAAAATAACAGTAGCAAAATATATCAGTAAAGCATGCCACGATTTCCAAAGATATGATGACCTACAAGTACGACACAAATGTGACACTTCAGACCTTTCCACCAGTGTGCTTAATATATGGTTCTCCGGTCTTTGGATGGATCACACTGTGTAAATCCCAATTAATATTTTGAGCATGTAGACATGGTCATCAAAGGGAGACTTCTGTCACCTTTAGGACCAACTTATTTTGAGGAAAACTGTAAAGAAAAGCACTACAGTCAGCAGAATCCAAGTCTTTCTGCTTTTTGTAATATGTGGATGACATGTTTGTGATGTGGCCTCATGGAGTAAAAACACTATCCATGTTGCTTCAGTTCATGTCTGCTCAATCTGAATATGTAATTTTTGAAGGACATCAAAAAGGATCACACTTTACCCTTTGTGGATATTTTGATATGAAGGAAAATTGACAGAAAGTTAAAGCCCAGTTCATTCTACTCCATTGACGTATTTTTTAGTAGAACCATTTGACATGTATATATTTGGTAATAATATCAAATAATGTGTGAGTATTACATAAATTCTGACTTTAGCCTAAGAATTATCCCATGGATCTCAGTGTATTGTACATTTACACTTTTTGTGGCAAGTTTGTTATTACCTCTTAAATGAAAATTTGTTTAAGATTCTTTTGGGTATTCCACTTCCATGAGGACTATTTCATTTTGAATCTGTGGAGGGAACTTTAGCATCTCTCTTCTTTGTTTGTAAAAATGTATTATATTTTCTTGTTTTATACCATATTGTACATTCTTGGTGATCCACTCACTGCAGATCTGTGGAATGAATACTATATCTAATCTTCATTATGTAATATTCTGTTTGTGTTAATCACTTTACTGTTTTAGACTTTCCCTTGTTAAGTCAACGACTTTCATAATCCACTTGGGTTTAAAAAAATATTAACAGATTGACAAGTTCTACTCATGAAAATCACAGTTCTGGGGATATACCCATAGTGTGTCTTAATTTTTTTGTTTTAGAATTATGTAAAAATTTCAGATGCAACTTTTTAACTTACGTTCAATTGATGTCTGGTGTTTAATCTCATTTGCGCCCTGATTTAAATTTGTGTAAGGACAATTTGATAGTTTTGTGAAATTACTGGTTCATGCAGGCATTAGTAGAATTCTGATTACAGATTGCAAAAAAGATATTATCTTTAATACACTTGAGATATAACATAAGATTCCTATTATATCATTCTTGCAGTCCTATGATGACCCTTATCTTTCTCACTGTGCAAAATCCAAATAGTATGATGTGGTACACATTCCTCTTCTTTCCAGGTCCGCTTACTTACTGGTGTTGGTCGGTATATGGAAATGACTTACATTTTCCAGATACTGAAAGAAAATGCACATTTTGAACTTCTGCTTGGAAAAGGACTTGACAAGGTATAATTCACAGTGCACAACTAAATTCATAATATTTAATATTGTGTTATGGTTAAAGCCTGAAAATTATCAGAATTAGCATCAGCACACTGAGATATGATTGTTAATGTAAATATCTTAGATGATCATCTGTAACTTCCAAAGCTGCAATTTTTATAGTCCAAATCAAATTATCTGATGTTTTACACCATTGTGCAATGCAGTGTCCACATTGTCCTGTTATCCTTGTGCTAAAATCATCTCCATTGTTTTCTTTATGAAGTTCTCAACTCAAACTGAACTAAATACTGGAGTTTGGGTTTATCAGACAAAGACAAGGGTTTTAACAAGAATATTTCTCTAGGTTTCATTTCCTAATCAAACTCTCTCACCACTGCTTAATTACATTCATTACCTCTGTTTTATGTTTGTCGGTGTTCATTTTATAACCTCTTTTCAAGATGCTGTCCATTTGTTTCAGCTGCTGTTGAGAGAGTCCTTTGCCATCTTTGATAGAACTACAGCTTCATCAGCAAATCTTCAAAAGTTTTTATTTCTTCTCCCTCAACTTTAATTCCCTTTCCAAAATTCTTCTTTGTTTCCTTCACAGCTTTGCTTAGTGTACAGATTTAATAACATTGGGGATAGGGTGTAAACCTGTTTCAATTCCTTTTAAACCACTGCTGCCCTCTCACAGCATTCGGCTCTTATAACTGCAGTTTGGTTTCTGCACAGGTTGTAGATAACCCTTTATTCCTTCTATTTATCACTGATACCTTCCAAACTTTGAAGAGCATATTCCAGGCAACATTGTCAAAAACTTCATCTAAATCTATGAAAGTTATAAATGTGGATTTTATTTATAGTGCAACAGTGTTAAATCTATTATGTGATTTTTTTGTTTTCATTAAAGTGTAGAGAAAACAGTTGACTGAATCATAGTCAAATCTGTGAGATTGATCTAGTTATAAAACATTCATTGAAAGGTGAAAGAAACAGCTTGATAAACAGCTAATATACTACAGTATGTAACTGTAGCTGACTGCTAGATTAAATACTGGTGATTCAGCCATGCATTAAAGTTGCCATTGTAAAGAGATTAGGTAGGAGATGAGGTTGTACTTGAATTTTTATATGTGCCACACTCATTTGAATTTTGTCATCTAAATAAAGGGGCAGGTCCCTGTTTGAATTTACATTTGCACATTTTTTTCATGTTATAAAATATACTTTGTTGCGTTGGTAATGTGAATGGCTGAAAGCAAGGGGAAACTCCAGGCTTTATTTTTCCTGAGGGCATGTAGCTCTACTTTATAGCTAAATGATGATGCTATCCCCTCAACTAAACTATTCCAGTGGCAAAATATTCACCCATTTTGATCTCTTGGTGGAGACAACTCACAAGAATATTGTCACTGGGAAAAAAGCATGAAATGTTAGATCCCTTAATCATTTCGACAGATTCAAAGTTCAAGTTAGATATAGTGAGAGCTAATGAAGTACGGGGGAAAAGGGAGCTGTGGTCAGATTAATGCAGGGTATACATCATAGGATGCTGAAACAACATAAATATGGCTGGCAAAGAGTTCTCGGGTTTCCAGCTGGGTGGCGGTGTCTTCAAACTGCGACGTTTCGACGAGTGACATACTCGTCATCTTCTGGCGAAGTGCCGAGACTTTGCGGATGCCGGTCCCTTTATACCTGCGGTGTGCCCCCCACCACCTGGCCGCAGGAGGCTGGGTCCAGAGGAGCCGGCGGGCAGGGTGGAGGGGAAGCGGGTGCGCCGTTCGTGTCTCCGTCAGAGCATTCTGATCGCGTCTCGTGAGCTGGACGGTTCTTGTTGCGTTCCTGGCATATTGCGGCTAATGCTGGATTCCAGGCCGTGCTCAGTTGATAGCCTTCATCCCTGTTCACAAGATTCTCGTGGACCCGTATTTCTATTGATTCTTTAATGACGCTATCCCAATAGCTCCCGGCTCGGCACAGCACCCTGGTGTTTTCGAAATCAAAGGTGTGGTTTTCTTTGATGCTATGTTCAGCTATAGCAGATTTCTCCATCTGTCCAAGTCGAACATGCCTGATGTGTTCCTCGCACCTTTTAGAGATGCAGCGCTGCGTTTGACCAATGTATTGCACACCACATTCGCATGCAATGCTGTATATACCAGGTGTGTTTAGTTTGAGTGGGTCTTTAGCTGAGCCCAGCAGCTCTTTCGTCTTCGGCAGTGGTTGGAAGACGGTATTTATGTTTGATTTTCTTAATAGCCTCCCGATTTTGGCTGATGTGGGCCCCAAATATGGAAGAAAGGCGAGTCTCTTGTTAACTTCCTCTTCCTCTTCCTGAAATTTGTCAGCCTGTCTCCTCTTGAAGGTCCTGCTAATCTGTGTTTCACTGTACCCATTTTTCCGAAATACCTCTCTTAGGTGGTTTAATTCGTCTGAGAGGCTTTCTTTGTCACAAATGACATGCGCCCTATGTACCAAGGTGGTCAGTACTGACTGGCATTGCGCCGGATGGTGGCAGCTGGTTGCATGGAGGTACAGGTCTGTGTGCGTCTTTTTTCTATATACTGAATGGCCCAGCGTGCCATCCGCTTTCTTCCTGATCAGTATGTCCAGTAATGGAATACAGCCATTCTCTTCTACTTCCATCTTGAAGGTGATATTCTCATGTATGCCGTTTAGGTGGTCCATAAACTCCTCCAGTGCCTGCCTGCCATGCTGCCAAATCACGAAAGTGTCGTCCACATAGCGGAAGAAGTGCCTGGGTTTACGGTGAGCAGTTTGTAGTGCCACCTCCTCAAAGTCTTCCATATAAATATTCGCGATCCCTGGAGCAAGGGGAGATCTCATGGCCACTCCATCCACTTGTTCATAATGCTCTCCATTGCACTTGAAGTAGGTGGTCGTAAGTGCATATTCAAAGAGCTTCACTGTTTCAGGCTCGAAGTGCTGATTAAGGAGCGCCAAGGCGTCTTGTAGCGGTACTTTCGTGAACAAGGAGGTGACGTCGAAGCTTCTCTGGACCCAGCCTCCCGCGGCCAGGTGGTGGGGGGCACACCGCAGGTATAAAGGGACTGGCATCCGCAAAGTCTTGGCACTTCGCCAGAAGATGAAGAGTATGTCACTCGTCGAAACGTCGCAGTTTGAAGACACTGCCACCCGGCTGGAAGCCCGAGAACTCTTCGCCAGCTGTATACGCCGGGAAAGCATACATTCACATCATAAATATGTTCCACCTTGATCAGTGAACTTTTGGAGTATGCTGAAGAATATAATAATATAACTTTCCGCCACCAGATAAAAAGAAAAGAGCTCTACCCAGTCCGGACGTAGTGCGGGTGCAGGGAAAGTGGAGGAATGGTCAAACACATGATAACAGTGGTTCCAGCACATTTATTAGCATTTATTAGCATATAGTTACAAGTTACATGTGTTCAGTACTGTTTCTTGACTGAGCAACATGCTGCATCCGTAATACAGGCTGGTTGACATTTGCTCGCAGCATATCCAGTGTAATCAGAGCGTTATGTTTTCGTATGCTACCTTTCAGATCAGAAAGCATCTGGATACATCCCTGATAGACATAATCTTTCAGATATCCCCAGAACCAGGAGTAACATGGATTTAAGTTGGGAGATCTGGAAGACCACACATCTTGAAATTGCCTAGAGCTGCTGCGGTCATTGTTAAACATTTGTCAAAGCAAATCTTTGAACTGGCAAGTTGCATGTTGTGTCACCCCATCTTGCATGAAAATAGTGGTGTGGACACAGATGCGTTCTTGCAAGCTGGAATTGTGTTGCACAAGATGGTCCTTATAATGCGCGGATATCACTGTTCACCTGAAAAGCTTGTGAGGTGTCATCTCCCCAAAAGGACCAAGAACAAAGAACCTTGTGGAATCACACCACTTAGTCACCCGAGTTTCTGAGGATTCACAGAACCAGGCAGAGTAAAATTTGCGTCGTCCACCCAAAGAATATTCCCCAGCCAAACGTCATTCCTTCTATGTGTGCCAATAAATGAAGGGCAAAGTCACGGGATTGTAGCCTATCTCGGAGCTTCAATTGATACACATTCTGAATCTTGTAGGGATACCAGTGTAAAGTGTGCCACAAAATTTTTGAACTGGTGACTAGGCAAGAGAGAATTCCTGTGTGACAACTCAAGCACTGGATGGAGAATTCAAGGCATGGTTGGCTTTAGCTATAGCATATTCAACAACAGCTGCCATGGAAATGGGGCACCTCCCTTTCCCAGCTGCACCACCTAGTTCACCTGTTTCTTAAAATTTGTTAACTGTATTCTTTAGTCCATTTATTGGTGTGGAGCCTCTTTGCAGCTGTTTCTGTCAGCGATATTCTTGCTATTATTGCTGCTGTTCAGGTAACACAACTTTACCAATAATGCAGAATCTTTCTTCTCAATAGCCATTGCATTTTGTACAGACAACTTCAACCTTCTTAACCTTTTACACCAATAGTCACTTCACAAAAGATATTAACATGCATTGCCAAACGACAGACAGCATACTGGCGTCAAAACAGGAAACATTTCACACACTGACTGGTTATAGTGCCATATTTTCACCTGGTGGCAGAAAGTGGAACTATTATTTGTTCCAGCATATTTTGCAAACACACCAATTGATTGAAACAGGAGAAAGGAAGACCATAGAAGATGAATGGGTGGCTTCAAGAGATGACATAGTGATGACAGCTGCGAATCAGATAGACAAAAAGGCAAGGTTTGGTAGAAGTCATTGGATATCATAGAAGAATTTAATTTATAACCGAATGAAAAATAAAATAGCAGCAATGGAAGCAGCCAATAGAAAATACAGATATCTAAAATGTGAGATTGACAGAAAGTGCAGATGTCTAAGGAATGGTTAGAGCGCAAATGCAAGGCTGTAGAGTCATAGACATCATAGAAGGGCTGCACATGAGAAATGAACTTTATGTCCATATTGCAGAAAGGAGATAGAAAGTAAATGAAGTTGAAGTAGAGGTATGATATGGTGAGAAAAATTTGACAGAGCACAGAACGATTTAACTCGAAGCTAGATCCTTGAAGTAGTTGGCTTTTCCTCAGTCCCCAAGGATCCAAACCGCAGATATACACTTGAGGACAAATCTAATGCATCAGTTATTCCATATCATCTCAGTTCATGTGAAGGCAGCCATCAGCATGTCTGCTTGTCAACGCCTGTACCTGTTCAAAAATCCCAAGTATGTTCTGAATGCATTGACAACCATCCACATTGTGTTCCCAAAGATCATCAGCACTATCAACAGGCCCAGATTACTCCAAAACGTTTAAATACACAAAAAAAAATCCAATGGGTTGAAGTTGGGGAACCTTGAAGGCCATGGAATTGGAGGGCCGTGCCCAATACACTTGTTGTTGAAATGCCGTTTACCAGCTGTGAGGTATCTGAATGATGATAAAATCAAATGAGGGCAGTTTATCATGATGTAATTTATGCCTCACTTGCAGTGTTTTGAAATGAAGGTAACTTTAGACATTAACAGTGTTGCAACATTGGCATGACTGCATTGTGGGTACATCATATCAGGGAACCCATTGGTTTCCAGACCTAGCTTTATTATGATTATTTGTTTGTTTTATTGTCCTCTATTCACCCATTTCACTAGTACCTATAATAGTCAAATACCCTGTATATGACATAGGAAGAATACTGTCAGACTTCAAGAAGCAATGTAATAATTCCAATTACAAAGAAGGCAGGTGCTGACAATGTGATTATTACCAAATTATTGGTTTAATAAAACATGGTTGCAAATGATTTACAGAAGAATGGTAAAACTTGGAATATTAGTTTGCTTCCCAGAAAGAATGTAGGAACAACCTTACAACATCTCTTAGAAGATATGTTGAAGAAAGGCAAAACTACATGCTGTAGCAAGAATAAACACTGTTATTGGAACATAGTACTTTATAGAGCAACACGTAAGATACAGGTTGCACATAGCGCTGAACACATTGACTGGACAGCAGTAACACAGGGTAGAGAATAGGCTGGGCACTCATTTGCAGTCACTTAAATAATACAGTTTCATTGGCAGCTCACCAGAATGCACCTGGGGGCCAATCCAAGTGGCCTTTGTTAGGAGGCCTGTGAATTGTATGGACACACAATCTCTGAAACGCATGTGTCATGAGTGAAGGTACATCACTCCTCCCTTCAATGGGTACAGAAAAACACTAGATACAGAAAAATAATACATTGTTAAAAAAAAGTGAAAAATACAGAAAAACCACTGGTACAGAAAATAGCCCTGGTACTGAAAACAGCACTGGTACCATGCAGAAGAAGGAAATAAAATAGCTCTGATCTCACAAGGTCCTCAGATTATGTAATGGAAAACACTAGTGACTGTGCTGACATCCCTTCCATCACCCGAATGCGGCGGCTACTGCAGCATGTGACAGACAGGCGCCGGCAAATAGGGGCAGAAGTGATGAGGGGTGGTTTGCCCACCGTCTCCGTCTCGTGAGAGGCCATAGGGCAAGACCGGGGATGGCAGCCTAGGAATGGGGATAGAGGCAGGAACCCCAGACAGCGATCTACCAGGCAGTGACCCCCACTGTGATGCTATCGCCTGCAATATAGAAACAGGCATCAGCAATGCGAGAGGTATTGGATGCTCCAGAACAGAATCCTCTGGGCATGACCGCAGCTGGTAAAGTGACAGGACGTCCACCCTCAGGAGTGCAGACGAAGCACAGGCACTAGCCCCGGTGAGGCTCAATGGTGGTAGGAACCCAGTTCAGGCAGTGGCTGAAACCACAAGCCCAGTCAGATGCAACTAGCCAGAACCATCGTGCAGCCACTGATGCCTGTGGGTATGTCATCAGTTGCAGCAGGTGAAGAGGATCCATACTTGGCATACATGTTGCCGCTCTGCTGGGCTCTTGTACCCCACCTGAATGAGACAGTACAAACTCAAAAAACAGTCTAAAGCAGCTTCAGGGGACCTGCCAGACACATACTTCCACATCTGAGTCTTAAAATCTGAATGATGTGTTCGGCCTCACCACTAGATTGAGGATGAAATGAGAGAGCTGTTAGTGGTGAACATCAAAAACAACAAAAAGATGTAAATTCTTATCAGCATTCATTGTATATGGAAGTCCCTCAATTGCAGAAAATCTTAGACAGAGCCGAAATAGTGGTCACTGTGGATGTGGACAGACAATGCACCACTTAGGGAAACTTGGAACAGGCATCCACTATGGTGAGCCAATATTGACGTAGGAAGGGCCCAGCAGAATCAAAAAGTAGACCGCCCCACAGTCACTGTGGCATCGGCCAGGGGTAAAAAGACACCCGCGGGACCGCCTATTGCTGAACATAGTGAGTTCAAGCGGTGATAAGCCACATTAATATCCCCATCTGTACCCAGCCAGCATACATGCAGGTGGGCCAAAGCTTTGGTGCGAGGGGTCCTCCAATGACCGACTTGCAGAAGCCACAGTACATTACAGTGTAACTAAGCAGGAATCACAACCTGGGAAGCAGTGTCCTCCATAGCTAACAAAAGAACTCTGTGAAACACAGAAAGGTGGTGCTGGAGGGAGAAGTAATTAAACAAGGGATCCAAGGCATGACCTGGAGGTTTTTCTGGCCAACCGTGCTGCACAAAAGAGAGGACCCAACTAAATATAGGATCTGTGGCGAAGGCTGATGCTTTTGTGGCCCTAGTGATGGGAAAGCCATCAACCACATTCTGGTTCTCAGTACTTAAGTAGAAACAAAGCAACTCATACTGAGTGAACTCCGGGTGTGGCCCGATCAGAAGCTGAGATAAGGCATCAGCATTGGTGTGTTGTGCCGTCCACCAGTAATAGCTCTGATAATGATAAAGGGAGAGGAAGATAGTCTACAGCAGCAAAAAATGCCGGGATGGGAACTGAGGAGCTAAAAAGAGTAACCTATGGCTTGTGAGCCATGAGTAAATGGTAAACTTAGAACCATACAAGAAGATATGAAATTTCTTGAGGGCAAACATAATTGTTAAAGCCACCTTTTCAATCTAACAGTGTCACTGCTGAGCAAAAGCTACAGTCTTCGAAGCGTAAGCATTGAGTCTTTCAGACGCATCCATGTATTTGTGCACCAACACTGCGCCAAGACCATGCTGAGAGGCAATTGCAGTTAACACGAGATGCTAACCCAGAGGAAAAGTGGCTTGACACGGGACATGTTGAAGCTTAGATTTAAACAAAGTGAATGCTCGATTACGTGCTGCAGACCAGAAAAAAGCCACATTTTTACGCAAAAGCATGTGCAGGTGCTGAGCAACAGTGGATGTGTGCAATAAAAACTTATGGTAGTATGCAGCTTTACCTAGATATGCCTGCAGTTTCTTAACGGAGGTTGACTGTGGCAAAACCGCAATTGCGGCAGCATGATGATGCAATGGCTTGACCCCCTGCATGAAAAACCTCAAAACCTAGGTACTCAATTGCTGGCTGAAAAAAATTGAAACTTTGCATGATTGCACTTGAGACCAGTATATTGAAAAACAGAAAACAGTGATTGGAGATTACTGAGATGGTCTTCAGTGGAAGACCCCAAAAAAACAATATCATTAAGGTAATTGAAGGAGGTTGGTACAGAGACCGTCAACTGTTCTAAAAGATGCTGAAAAATTGGGGTGCGCTAGCGACACCAAAAGGCAGGCTTTGAAATTGGTATAGGCTGAAAGGTGTATTGACAATGAGAAGGTACCTAGAGGCCTCATGTAAGGGACATTGGGTTTACATTCTCGGCAAATCAACTATGGAAAAGAAGTGGAGGAACTCATGAGGATGGGGTGTAGGGTATATATCCATCGTGGACTGTGTGTTAATTGCGACACTGAAGTCGCTGCAGAGGCGAAGCTTTCTGTCAGATTCTTAATGATGACTAGTGGTGTAGCCCATTCGCCGGAAGAAACAGGTGAATAACATCAAGTGACATCAAACAATCTAATTCAGCCATTACAGAGTTGTGTGATGTGATGGGCACTCACTGTGCCCAGGGGGAAAAAAAGAAAGAAAGAGGGCGGGCAGACTCTTTCATGGTAATGGGGGCCTTAAAACTGGTTGCACAACCAAGCCCAGGGGAAAACAGAGACGAAAACTCAGATCAGAGGGACTCCAGTTGCTGTTATGGAACTTGATCTTATACTAAATTTATCTCATCAGCAATGGAGAACCCAAAAGCATTTAACACAACTAACCCGAACAGGACTGCAGTATGGGAATGATCCACAACAAGGGAGGTGAGAGGGTGAACAACAAATTCGTAAGAGACGGGAGTGGGTAACTGACCTAGGATTGGAAACTGCTATTTATTCTATGCAACCAACTTCCATGAAACCTGTGTGAGGGGAGGTGAGCCCAAGTCCACATATGTGTATGCATTTACTAAAGTCACTGCAGCTTCAGTGTCTACTTGGATTTTTGGCAGTTTGCCAAACACACAAATCAATAAACAATTTGTTTGGGAAGAGAGCCATTATAGAGTTACAGTTTATCTCCATCAGCACTACTGTGTCCACCACATTTGAAGATGAGTTACACACCAATGCAACGTGACCTTTCTTTCAACACTTGCTGCAAACAGCCCAACACTTAGGGCTTGGAACATGCTTGTATTGGATGAAGCTGTATGGGCAAGACGGAAGGGGGCCATGCGGCTGCTGTTGTGACACAGCCTGTTGCTGCTGTGGCCATAACTGGTGCTGCCCCATGTGACGCTGAGTCAAAGGGTGTACTGATGCCATAGCTACCACATCATACTGAACACTTGCAGCGTGCCTAACAGGGGTTGACTGACCAACTTTCAGTACCTGTCCCCATGCAGCAATCTGATCGCCTGCGGCCCGTGATACTTCAGTGGACTGTGCTATATCTGTAACCATCGGATTCTCACATTGAAGTGCTTTTTCATGGACTTCCCTTATGTGTGGTCAGACAAATAATATCATGCGCTATGTAATCAGTGTAAGATTTGTAATGGGTACTAGTGACAAATTGTCAATAGCGGCTCAACCCATGTAATTCTGAAGCCCAGGCTTTGTAAGTTTGGTTTGGGCATTTCTGACAATGGTAAAATTCTATGTGCATTACAATGATATGCATTCTGTCACAATAACAGATTGAGAGAAGCTTGCACATTTCATCAAATTATAAGCTGGCTGGGTCTTGCAAATGCACAAGTTGGCACAACAGGAAAGGAAAAAAGCAAGCCCTACACAGGTTTGTATCACCCACGCAAAAAAACCGGAAATGCTGGTGTAACCATGTCTTGTAGGTGTTCTAATCTTCAGCTGATTCATCATATGCCGTAAATGACAATTGTTTCACTGATGGGAGAGTAACCTGCCTTGAACATACAGAGGCAACCTGACTGAGAGTTGTGGTGAAAACGTGTTGTCGTTCTGTGAATGGTTGCTGCTGGGCAGTGATACATTGCATTATTTCTTTCATTGAAATGCTTGTCAGGTGACTGAGCACTGAGACTAACACACAGAGGAAACATAACCCTCACGCGTCACCAAGTTTGCTATAGCAAGAACAAACACGATTTGTGGAACATAGTACTTTATAGAGCAACACATAAGATACAGGTTGTGCATAGCATGGAGCATATTGTCTGGACAACAGTAAGAAAGGGTACAGAATAGGCCGAACATTCGTTTGCAATCGTTTAAATGATACTGTTTCTTTGGCGGCTCACTAGAGTGTGCTAGGGGGCCCACCCAAGTGGCTCCTGTAAGTGGGCCTGTGAACTATATACAGTAGATGCAGGATCTATGAAATCATGCATGTCATGAGTGAAGGTACATCACTACATTTATAGCATTTGTACATTTAAAGAAAACTTTTGACTGTGGTGACTGGAATACACTGTTTGAAATTATGAAGGTAGGAGGGATATACTACAAGGGGCAAAACTCATACAGAAACCAAACAGCAGTTATAAGAGTTGAACAAAATTCAGTAATGTTGAGAAGGGAGTTAGACAGTGTTTAAATGTACCCCTGATGTTATTTACTCTGTATGTTGAGTAAGTTGGGAAGGAAACCAAGAAGAAATCTGGAAAGAGAATTAAAGTTCACGGAAAAAAATCAAAATTTTGGTGGGTGGTGACAATTTTGTAATTTTTTCAGAGATGGCAAAGGACTTGGAAGAGCAGTTGAGCAAAATGGATTGTGTCTTTAAAAGAGGTTATAAGATGAGCATAAACTAAAGTGACAAATTTAAATGGAATGTAATCAAATTAGATTGGATGATACTAAGGGAATTAGATCGGGAATTGAAATAATAAAAGTAGTAAATGAGTTTTGTGATTTGGACAGCAATATAACTGGTGATTACCAAAGTAGAGAGGATATAAATGCGGACCGGCAATATCAAGGAAAGCATTTCTGAAAAATATAATTTTTTGAACATTAAATGTAAATTTAATTGTTAGGAAGGCTGTTCTGAAAGACAGTATTTGTCTGGAGTGTATGACAGTTATATGTGAGGTTTTTGATGTGTGAACTGCTACATTTTTTTGGTATCTTTACTGCAATATATAAATCTTGTAATTAATGTGGTATTTTTCTCTATAGATAATAGCAAATTTGGAAATAACTTTTACTTAAGGATTTTTTGTTGTCCTATTATGCAAAAACTCACACATATTATACACCAGTTATGCAACTGACAGTCTACGGTACATGTTAAAAACAGTAACATACAATAATGAACAATCAGGAAGATATTTTATGTGTTGTGAACAGGGGTAATGGGAATTAAGCTTCGCGCATGAAATAAATAAAGGAAAACATTGACTGGCAGCAGCAAATGTTATTTTATTTTAAACAAAGAAAACCTTGTTTTTGCACTCACACTATTTTACGAACTATTTTTAATGAGTTAAATAAAAGAAACAGATATACAGGGTGTACACAATAATTGTTTATAATGTACCCCAGTGCTTAAGAGGGAGTCATGATGAACAATTTGATACGGGGGACACTTGTGGTTGAGAAACTATCTCTAATTGGCTGACAAAAACCACTTAAGGTGCAATGCATGTGCATTGCACAAGATTTTCAATATTCTTTCACTCTCATCATGCATGTTATTATTCCTAAAGAAGAAATGAATAGTGTCTTTTTTGTGGGAAATTCAATTAAGTTTTGAGGCTATGGTTTTTGAGTTATTCAGTAAAAACATAAAAAATGATCTTCAAATGCACTCCCACCCCACATGGATCCCCCCACTTATCAGGATTTTTAGTATGTTGTCATGGCACTTTCTGCTACCACTGTGAAAATAGCTTTGTTTGATCTTCATTGACTGTGCAGTTATGCTACCAGGTTTGTAGTGGAGTTACATTTTGTGAATTTTTACAGCATAAATTTAAAGATTAAAACATTTTGTTTGGCCTTCATACCACAAAACTACTGTGCATGCAAGGTCCAAGTTTCGACCATGAACAGCACACTAAATATCCCATCCAGTAGGGGATGCTTGTGGACATGAGGGTGAATTTTGCATCTGAGTTCTTTTAGTCTTTTTATTAACTGGTGTTACCTATATTTATCCAATATTTTATTTATTTTTTATTTCCTGTCCATGTGATAATGATAAAGGTAAGCAAAGAAGGGGACTAATTTGCTACATACTCTGTTAGAACCTAACAGGAATTCTGTCATGGCCTTATGCCTAATTTATTCTCAGTGGTTTGCATTCCTTTGCAATAATAAGGATGTATCATTTCAGAATTAAACTTTCATTGTGTAGTATACATGCTGGTGTGGAAATTCATGACATTGAAACTTTATGTCAGTCTTGGGCTCAAATTTGAACCCATTCACAGCAAAGCCTGCCCCTATGAGAAAACAATGGGAATGCTCAGAGAACTTGTAGGATAATGTCTGAAATGAAAGTAACATTATTCAAGTTGTGCAAATTTAGAAAAGCAGTATGTGAAGAAGACTGAGCAACGATTCTGCTGCATCTATCATGTACCTCTTGCAGGGACTTTAACAGTGAGAAGTGAGAAATTAGAGTGCACTTCAAAGAATACAGACAGTAGTTTATCCCTTTTATGCACTGTTTGTATGTAGACACTGATAATCAGTGGAAAGAGTAAAAGTAACCACTCACTGTAGAGAGTTGAGTCATTGAGCAGTAGATAGGCACTTAAACAAAATTTAAGTTGTAGCTATGCTTTCAGACAGTGCCCTTGCTTAAGAGTTCACACACACACACACACACACACACACACACACACACACACACACATGTGCGCGTGCGCACATGCACATGCAGAGCATCTTGTCTATGTACCCAACTGGCTCTAATTAAATCCTCTCAAAATAACTGAGGTAGTTATCATTGTCAATCAGTGAATAATCTATGGAATATCACAACTGAGCTTTCTTTTATTTAGGTCCGTGGTTTAAAGGTGGCCCTACTAGATTTCTTGCGACAGTTCTGTCCTCAAGATAAGGATCTCTTCCGTCTGGTTGTTCTCCATTTTAGTATGTTTGGAGATGCTGCAAATTTGTGGGAAGCTGATGCTGATGAAGCCATAAGTAGTGCGCTGACCTCAGTGGACGAGAACAGGCAATTACCTAATACAAGTGATGTTAAACAGTTGCTTCAGAAAGCTGTAATTAATTATAGTGATGCAGCACGGTATTACTTGAAGGTAAGGTTACCAGACTTGTGAAAACAAATTCATTTCCTTACATTTGACAATAACTGCACAATAAATGTGCATCAATAATTTTCAAAATGTTTCACTGATTTACTCCATTGCATTCAGTTGGCACAATTTAACCATAAAGGTGTGCGTTACTCCTAAATTCTTTACATACTACAGAGACTTACCATTTCCATATGATTAATGCAATATATTCATAAATGAGAAACACAAACCATGGATGCTTCACAGTAGTGAAGTGAATAGTGTAGAACAACTGGAGTTTGTGTTTCTCAGTTATAAACATCAAGTTGTTCTATCAAATATGAAGTTGGTTAATAGTATCAAAGGAAAATTCAATTGAGAAACCTAATAAATATGATAAGGAATTGCTGGCCCTGTGCTTACCTCCAGGATGCAAAATGTTCAGTGCTGACAATAGACACACATAAAAGTAAAGATGATGACATTGTCCTCGGTTTTGTACTATTAATTCCTTCCTCGGGGAGGAGATGAATAGAGAGGAGAAAGTTAGAAAGGTAAGGCAGGTCATTCAGACCCCAGAATGAGAGGGCCACACCTGTAATGAATCATTAAACCAGCAGATGTTGCACAGTGGGACGAAACTGCTAGACTGAGTGAGGTGATACAGCGGTTAGCACACTGGACTCGCATTCGGGAGGACAATGGTTCAAACTGGTCCCCTGCCATTTAGATTTAGTTCTTCCATGATTTCCCTAAATCCCTGTAGGCAAATGTCATGATGGTTCCTTTGAAATGGCACAGCTGATTTCCCTCTACATCCTTGACATGATCTTAGCTTGTGCTCCATCTCTAATGACCTCCATGTCAGTGGGACATTAATCCCAATCTTTCCTTAATCTGCCAGTACCACTCCTTCTTGCTGCAACCATCTTGCTTGATAACGTGCACAAACCCTACAAATTCTGTGCACAATGTGCATATCTAAACTTACAAATAAAAATTAGCTGTATGTTTGGTGATCTTCATTTGTGAGTACTATAAATATTGTACAACATATCACTTCACTTTAGTGGTATGTTACACCTGTCTATTGGCACGGTACTAAACATTCTGCCTCCTGAAGATAAGAACAGACCAGAAATTCAGTCTAATATGTATTAATTTTCTCAATGAGATCTGAAGATATTCAACCAATCATTGAGAGAAGAATTCATTCATTCATTCATTCATTCATCCATCCATCATACATCACTCGCTATAGATCTCCCACCAAGAGGGAGAACCTTCCAGGATGTATAGTGAGCCAAGGTATACATTAACAAAAGACAAGGAAGAATGTAATATACATTATGCTTGGAAGTTAGATATAGCAAGGGTGTATATATTAATATGTTTCATAAATTATCTATAGATTGGAAAAACAGAATTGGATGACTCAACAACTGAATGTTTGAGTAGGAAGTGAGGGGTCTCTCTCTCTCTCTCTCTCTCTCTCTCTCTCTCTCTCTCTCTCTCTCTTTCATAAAAATGTCCTCTCTTTTCTAATAACATGCAATTGTAATACAGTCCGAAAAGTTCTTATGTACTATGACTATTGATGATCAAAGGTTGTACATTTAAGTAAAGTCTTTGTGTGAGAAAACTCAACAGGAATCCACAGTTATTAAATAACCAGTGAATTTGCAACAAGGGCTGTAGAATAGTGGTAGTTCTAAATAGTTATAAAGACTATGTCATATTACATACGGTAAGATGGTTTAAGGTAGATGAAAGCAGTAATAATGTTCTTAGTTCCAGTTGTAATTTGTACATGTAATACACTTAAATCAAAAGGGAATGTGATGTATTTAACACCTTCAAAAATTCTTTAGTTGTAGATGGTTAATGTCAGTACAAGCCAGGTAGACTGTTGTTCGATGATTTAATCATGCATATATCTCAACATGGTGGAACTGGACTACACGAAAAGTCTTTCTTGCAATTAGTGATAAACTTTCTTGAATGCAGTCACAGAAGAAATAGCAAAGAAATGTAACAGCGTGTGAGAATTCATGTCACAACTTAATGTTAATTCACCAGGAACAGTATATTCAAGTTATCCTGTAACTATGCAGTAAAAACTAAAAACTAAACTATGCACATGATGCATACAAAATAACAGTACATAATAGCAGATGATTGCTAAATCAGCCCCCTCAGTGGAAGAGGAGCTTTATCCAAAAAGCAGGCTGGAAAATGGTGCATGCCACTGTGGGAATCGCTGGTGATGGAGGCAGTACTGGTGGCATTGGTGTTGGTGACCAGGCAGCTGTTAAATGAGGCTGGAGCCTTGTAAATTCTGATGAGAGTGCTTCCTGAAATATGTATGCTGGCTTGACCCTGACAATGTAAATCGTGATTGTTTCCTGTTAATCAAAGTGTCAGGTGCTTTTTCTCCCCTTGTGAGTACGCAACGTGGGCCTGTGTATAGAGGTTGTAAAGATAGTTTGATGTCCTCTGTGCGTGACATGGGAACAGGTATTGAGATCCTGAGACACAAAAGTAGAGGCTGTTCCCAATGTGGAAGGCTGGTTGGAGTGGATCAGGATTATGCAGTCTCTGAGTTGATGTATGAAATCAGGCTGATCTTGATCTGGTGATGGCAGAGTATTCGAGTTCACAAATTCTTCTGGTAGACACAATGCCTCACTGTACACTAGCTCAACCGATGAAGCATCTAAATTTATAAGTGTTCCTGAGGCCCAGTAGCACCATGGTAAGGGCCTTAGTCCACTCAGTGTCATGGCTCATCAGTGCTGCTTTAAGTGAGTGGTTTTATGTCTCAGTTATCTTTATGGTGGCTGGGTCATAGCTCATCATTTTGTGGTGGATTGTGCCACAAAATTTAGCAAATTAGGTGAATAGATGGCACTGAAATTGTCGCCATGGTCTGTCATGCTGTGCAGGGGGAAGCCAAATCATAATGCTCAGTATGATACAAAAGCGGTGGGTAAAGTTTCCACTGAAATATTGTTGGCCGGTGCAGCTTCTGGCCAGTAGGTTAAATGGTCTATCACCGTGAGCAGCATGAATTTCGAAATAAACTTAAACTAACACAAATTATAAATGGAACAGCATATTAATTAAATGCCTGCATTTCAGTTATGCGTAAACAAGTATGAATTTTGAAATAAACTTAAAAGAACACAAATTATGAATGAAACAGCATATTAAATAAATGCCTGCATGCAATTTTTTTTTTTTTTTTTGGACAAGAAATAAAAATTTTAAAATGCACTTTCACTTATGTGCAGTTTTGTAAGCACTTCTTGTGCCACTCATTCAGCACTAAGGCTCCTTCTTGCACTAATTTTTTCTGTCGCACTACACATGCTCACACGGATTTTAGCATGAAGTATTGATCATCTGACATCAGTCTTTTGACCAAGTGCCTCACAGAAATCGTGTCTGCCTCTGAATTCCAAACCTCACAGTGTATTGTGACAAATATGTCTACAATGAAAGCCAGAAGTAGAAACCTGTCAACAAACCATTTCCCAAAACCAACCAGGATCCTCGCTAAAGATTCTCTCCAGCGGAAAACGATACTTTAGGAACAAAGTCACAAGGCAAACAACTGAATCACAGTAAGCTCAAATTCCCACAAGTTCTATTTAATTGATTTAAATCCATCCTTCCCATCTCCACGCACCAAAATTGCGTGCTCATAAAATTACAATTTTAATACTCTTCAAATTGACCACTAAATTCTTTGCCACACTCTTATACAAAGCATAAATCAGTATATATTTTACAAAAACCCACAAGGTCACTGACCTCCACGCATCGTCAGTGCCTAAAATTCCCCCTTTTGCACACATAGAGTGCCACAAGAAACCAACAAATTACTAATGAATTCCCAAGCAAACATAAATTGTCCCTCCAAACTTACTACCACTAATTACAGATTAGAACAGCTTTTCACTTCTGCCCTTTCTCTACATACCCTTAGAAATTTTAAACTTCTCTCATTTCCACATATGCGGCAGCAACGACCGTAACATTCTACCGTACCAACACCAATAAGTCTCACTAGAATCACACTCCTCCTTCGTATACCAATTTGTACGAACATCATTACACAAACTATCCCCACCCATACCATTTACTTCAGCCCTCTCTAAATTTTCTGTTACTTCTTCCACACATTTCGTCGATTCACTACCCACAGCATGCACAACTTTACTGTTTTTCCCCTCCAAAATATCGACACTTGCAGCTTCAACAAAATTACACATCAATTCACTGTTAAACACTTTATCTTCCTGAAATAATACATTGATGCCTAAGCCATCATCACCATAAATATTCATCTCAGCAACCTTATCTGCTGATACACCATTTAACTCACTACATTAATTCACCTCAGAAATCTTACTTTCCTCCATCGACAAATTAACTTTACGTGAATCGTACACAACTTAATCCTCCGCCGCTACATTACACAAATTACTGCTACCTTGTCGTACAATTTTTGGACTTCCAGAGTTGCTACATTCCACTGTGATCGGACAAAAATCAGCACACACTGCCACTTCTACACACTTTTCATCCAGATTATCCTCCGATCCTAATTTACATACATTCTCACATTCACACTCTGACAAACGTTTTAAATCCACACATTCATCAAGAAGTTTCATTTTGCCTTCATTTGTGACTAGAAACACGTAAATTCCTTCCTCCGAAGTATCAATAGCAGTAGCTTTTACATCATTACATAAATTACCATTGCTCTGTTCTTTTGAACAGAAATCATCTACCTCCGCCGATACATTTTTAACTTCAACTGCTGGTGACCTATGCGAAGCCTCCCTTAGTAACATTGACGCTTTCCACCAAAACACAGTCACCCTCACTTGTGCGCTGTCCCCGCCCCACTGATGAGTTTTATTATTTACGTAGTTCGGCTCTGTCTTAATGTTGACTACATTCATCGAGTGAAAGAGGGGACGGCGCAGCTTATGAAGAAAATGTCGCCTATGGTGATCATTCACCAGCAACTGACACTGTCTGACTGCTTCTCGTAATAACTTCTATTCAGAACTCCTTTTTTACAATAGTTACAGCGATTTATTTCTGGTACCTATGTGCAGTCGGCTCTTGAGGTACCGCCTACTGCATTACTAGCCGTTAAATTGCTTCTTCCTACTTTCGCTGTTATACACAAATTCCTCATTATACATTCTTTGTTTTTTTTTTCTCCGAAGTCCAACAACTGCCTTGGAGGCCGCCGTGACTCTGGACCTCCATGGAGTGACGTCATCAGCCTCACTGTGTTTGCTCCACGGCAGCCCGCTACTTGCCATGTCAACGAAAGTCCACGCAGGTTGCTGGCTCGGTGTTTGAATGATCTGCACATGTAAAAACCAAATACTTCCGCAGTATTTATGCACGTAACTAACAAATCCTAGCCCGCAACTCAATTTTGTCATTTAATTAGAATTTGTGCTATGCCAGGGGAGATAGATGGCGCATGCAACAGACCACTTGTCGTCTGTTACACCACACTTGCAGCTGGTGAGACCAAAGCTACTCCGCCTTCACTAACATCAACACTTTTCACTGACTCACAAATGCTTGCTACTACAACCCCTTCCTTACTGCAATTGCTACTGTTTGCCTCTTCAGAACTCTCCACACAATTTGCTTTCACAAAATTCATCTCCTCTTTAACTTCTTTTTGAACCATTGAATCTTTTAATTTGTCACCATTCACACACTCATTCATTACACATTCATAACTTACATCATTCCCCGCAAATTTATTCCCATTACTTTTACTTAAATCTCTCAAAATCTATACTTCCGCTGTTCGCGCCTGCTTTTATTGAAGTAGCTTTCCTCTGTAACATATTCCATATTACATATTTGTTGCCTTTCTCCAAACCTATCAACATTTCTACCATTACCATTATCTCCAGTCCTATTCATCACTTGTTTAGATTGCCATCCCCAGACCTGAGATGTGGCGAACATCAGTTTCCCAACCGGTTGTTACGCGATTGCACTTCGTGTGAATTTCCCCCGTCAAATCTGCGTTTTTTACTCGGATCCCGTTCACAGAAGCTATCACTCCTGTTCATTCTTAAACCATTCTGCTCATTCCAGCTACTATCTCTCTGAGAATTTCTTTGATTTCTCTCATAACTATTATTTTGGTGGTGATTATTTGAAATCCCGTTTTGATAACTACCACTCGGTTTGCTCTGAGGTTTGAACTTCAAAGCCCTCTCTAATTTTTCCACAAATTCTAGAAATTCGTCCATGGAATCACATGGACTATGGACAAGATCCCACTGCCGTAATCGCCTTTTTAACATGGCGATTTCTGTTAAAACCCCCAAGGGATGTTTCACATGCATAAGCTTGCCAAGTTCGCACTTGCAAAAATCACTTATCATCCCATTACCATACTTGTAACTCAGTTCGTTTAAAAATTCATTTTGGATCTGTGTCTGTTTTGTCTTGCTCCAAATTTTATTAAAAAAACACTTTTAGAACTCTTCGTACAATTCGCACGAACTACGTTTAACATTTGCCCAAGACTGAGGGTCTTCCCTCAAATGCCATTTAATGTATTTTATTTTTGCTTTGTCCGACATGTCATGAACAAAACCATCCCTACGAGCAGCCAAGAAATTTACTAGGTGATATCTCCTGTCATCTGTGTTACAGGTCACAGATGCGGTATTTCCTCAAGGGATATTTACAACCGCCGTGGTCTGTTGGGAGGCTAAGGAATTTAAATCACTTTATATCTGCTGCAATTGTTTTTTAAATTCATTTTCACTAGTAACACTGGACTCTATATATCGCTTTTATGAGAATCTTGCACTTTTATACGGTCGCCTACCTTGCCCCCAAGTTCCGTCTGTATCTTATCCATTTTTTCTCCAAGGTCTATTTCTGCTGATTCGATTTTAGATTTTACTATTACAACTTCATCTGTAATTTTCCACATATCCACTTGGACACATTTTAATTTGTCATCAATTACTTTTTCAAGGTTACCCATAATTTTTTCAACTTCCTCTTTCACAGTGGAACCTATTTCAGTTCGCATTGCATCCATATCTGTTCGAATTCTTCTGATATTATTTGCCATTCCCTGGATCATTTGCATTAACTGAGACATCATATCTCCCCCACATTCATTCCCCTTGATTGTCTTCCTACTAGTTACACTTTCGCGCTTTGATTTCGGACTAATCGGCTCACTTCCGTTTTCAGGAGACTGTTTTATATTCGTGAGACCTATAAGTGGAGCTTGAATTTCAGAGTTAAACACTGTTTCAGTATTTGCGCAGGCACTTATCTGATTTAAGATGGTTCCCTCTGCTATGGTGATGCCGTCGGTTGTAGTGGAAGTCGACATTGAAGACTGCCCTGGAGTACTCAGAGAAGCTGCTGTCGTACCGTTGTTGATCTGCATCTGCCACTGAAATTGCCTGAAGTAATTGTAGCTGCCGCCGATTATCGTGTGTTACAACCGTCTCTGGTACTACTGTCCGTTAAATGTTCTAACCGCTACTGTTCCCTGCACGCAACTTATTTAGACTCGGAGCCCCCACACAAATTGCCTTTAACATGATAGATTAGGACATCTATTGATAGCATGTGTTAATTGTGAAAATTACTGCGTAATTTCGCTATTTCCAGAAACCTACTTGTGGAAAAAAATGGTTTTGCAAAGGTTTTTACACTTTGCTTAGTATGCTGAATAACAGAGAGGAATTACCACTTTGCAGGACCCAAATCCCAGATGAGACGCCAATTGCAGGACTCCAAACAAAAAAATGCATGAAATGAGTGGCCTTCAACTATGTACCGTCCGATTCAATGTTGCAATATTAAAAGTTTTGACCAGTTTTGTTGTTTAGGGGTTGGGATATGTAGTTGCCACATTTCAGGCCAAATACTGCTGAGTCTACAGTATACAATAAGAATACACACGCAAATCGAATGGTCGAAGGTTTCTATCACTCGGCAGTTTTGAATTATGAATGTAACACATAAATTTATGAATGAAAGATTGTAATTAAATAAAATCTGCAGGTACTATTTTAATGACTTTAAATGATGAGTGTGATAGTAGAAGTACTTTTGAGAATGTGGTATATTTCTGCAAAACACTTATTGGTGTTGAGGGTCCAGCAATTAAATAAAATATAAGTTGAATAACAGGGAAACAATAGATTCCTACTGCACATAATTAACTATGAACAACAACATAGCTCATGAAATATTCACTTCTAAGTGCACTCTACATCTTCACTGTAGAAGCCACGGAAATCTCCCAAGTGCACAAGTCGACACTCCGAAGTATTTCTATCTGCCGCAACCATGCCCAAAGCAGTCCACTCTCCAAGTCCTTTCCCCAACTGTGCGTCCATCGCACCGTCGCGTCCAGCACTTCCGTGTCCGGTGTCATATTCTCCAGCACTTTTCACCCAAACTCGCTTCCATCCAGACTCCCCATTCACGAGCGCTGTGATTGGCTAGAGCACTCACGCCATGTCTTCATGCCAACGCACCCACACAAACATAATGAAACACATTCTAAGTAGTGGATTTACATTTAAATAACTTGAAATTATATAAATATTCCTACAGCTGGACCATAAACACACTCTAACTCACATTATTAGATACATAAACAAATTAAATAAACATATAGAAGAGGAATAGAAAAAAAGGTAGTAATGTCACTGTGCTTTCTAACACACAGTAAATGTTTAACCAATTTCTTATGAATAATATGTAATATATATTTACTGTATGGTTAAATGATGATGGCGTCCTCTTGGGTAAAATATTCTGGAGGTAAAATAGTCCCCCATTCGGATCTCCGGGCGGGGACTACTCAGGAGGACGTCGTTATCAGGAGAAAGAAAACTGGCGTTCTACGGATCGGAGCATGGAATGTCAGATCCCGTAATCGGGCAGGTAGGTTAGAAAATTTAAAAAGGGAAATGGATAGGTTGAAGTTGGTGTGGGAATTAGTGAAGTTCGGTGGCAGGAGGAACAAGACTTTTGGTCAGGTGAATACAGGGTATAAATACAAAATCAAATAGTGGTAATGCAGGAGTAGGTTTAATAATGAATAAAAAAATAGGAGTGCGGGTAAGCTACTACCAACAGCATAGTGAACGCATTATTGTGGCCAAGAAAGAAATGAAGCCCATGCCTACTACAGTAGTACGAGTTTATATGCCAACTAGCTCTGCAGATGATGAAGAAATTGATGAAATGTATGATGAGATAAAAGAAATTATTCAGGTAGTGAAGGGAGACGAAAATTTAATAGTCATGGGTGACTGGAATTCTAGAGTAGGAAAAGGGAGAGAAGGAAACATAGTGGGTGAATATGGATTGGGGGAGAGAAATGAAAGAGGAAGCCGCCTGGTAGAATTTTGCACAGAGCATAACTTAATCATAGCTAACACATGGTTCAAGAATCATAAAAGAAGGTTGTATACATGGAAGAATCCTGGACATACTAGAAGGTATCAGATAGATTATATAATGGTAAGACAGAGATTTAGGAACCAGGTTTTAAGTTGTAAGACATTTCCAGGGGAAGTTGTGGACTCTGACCACAATCTATTGGTTATGAACTGTAGATTAAAACTGAAGAAACTGCAAAAAGGTGGGAATTTAAGGAGATGGGACCTGGATAAACTGAAAGAACCAGAGATTGTACAGAGTTTCAGGGAGAGCATAAGGAAACAATTGACAGGAATGGGCGAAAGAAATACAGTAGAAGAAGAATGGGTAGCTCTGAGGGGTGAAGTAGTGAAGGCAGCAGAGGATCAAATAGGCAAAAAGACGGGGGCTAGTAGAAATCCTTGGGTAACAGAAGAAATATTGAATTTAATTGATGAAAGGAGAAAATATAAAAATGCAGTAAATGAAGCAGGCAGAAAGGAATACAAACGTCTCAAAAATGAATTGACAGGAAATGCAAAATGGCTAAGCAGGGATGGCTAGAGGACAAATGTAAGGATGTAGAGGCTTATCTCACTAGGGGTGAGATAGATACTGCCTACAGGAAAATTAAAGAGACCTTTGGAGAAATGAGATCCACTTGTATGAATATCAAGAGCTCAGAAGAAAATCCAGTTCGAAGCAAAGAAGGGAAAGCAGAAAGGTGGAAGGAGTATATAGAGGATCTATACAAGGGCGATGTACTTGAGGACAGTATTATGGAAATGGAAGAGGATGTAGATGAAGATGAAATGGGAGATACGATACTGCATGAAGAGTTTGACAAAGCACTGAAAGACCTGAGTCGAAACAAGGCCCCGGGAGTAGACAACATTCCATTGGCAATACTGACGGCCTTGGGAGAGCCAGTCTTGACAAAACTCTACCATCTGGTGAGCAAGATGTTTGAGACAGGTGAAATACCCTCAGACTTCAAGAAGAATATAATAATTCCAATCCCAAAGAAAGCAGGCATTGGCAGATGTGAAAATTACCGAACTATCAGTTTAATAAGTCACAGCTGCAAAATACTAATGCGAATTCTTTATAGACGAATGGAAAACCTGGTAGAAGCCGACCTCGGCGAAGATCAGTTTGGATTCCGCAGAAATGTTGGAACACCTGAGGCTATACTGACCCTATGACTTATCTTAGAAAATAGATTAAGGAAAGACAAACCTGCATTTCTAGCATTTGTAGACTTAGAGAAAGCTTTTGACAATGTTGACTGGAATACTCTCTTTCAAATTCTAAAGGTGGCAGGGGTAAAATACAGGGAGCGAAAGGCTATTTACAATTTGTACAGAAACCAGATGGCAGTTACAAGAGTCGAGGGGCATGAAAGGGAAGCAGTGGTTGGGAAGGGACTGAGACAGGGTTGTAGCCTCTCCCCGATGTTATTCAATCTGTATATTGAGCAAGCAGTAAAGGAAACAAAAGAAAAATTTGGAGTGGGTATTAAAATCCATGGAGAAGAAATAAAAACGTTGAGGTTTGCCGATGACATTGTAATTCTGTCAGAGACAGCAAAGGACTTGGAAGAGCAGTTGAACGGAATAGACAGTGTCTTGAAAGGAGGATATAAGATGAACATCAACAAAAGCAAAACGAGGATAATGGAATGTAGTTGAATTAAGTTTGATGATGCTGAGGGAATTAGATCAGGAAATGAGACACTTAAAGTAGTAAAGGAGTTTTGCTATTTGGGGAGCAAAATAACTGATGATGGTCAAAGTGGAGAGTATATAAAATGTAGACTGGCAATGGCAAGGAAAATGTTTCTGAAGAAGAGAAATTTGTTAACATTGAGTATAGATTTAAGTGTCAGGAAGTCATTTCTGAAAGTACTTGTATGGAGTATGGCCATGTATGAAAGTGAAATGTGGACGATAAATAATTTGGATAAGAAGAGAATAGAAGCTTTCGAAATGTGGTGCTACAGAAGAATGCTGAAGATTAGGTGGGTAGATCACATAACTAATGAGGAGGTATTGAATAGAATTAGGGACAAAAGAAATTTGTGGCACACCTTGACCAGAAGAAGGGATCGGTTGGTAGGACATGTTCTGAGGTATCAAGGGATCACCAATTTAGTGTTGGAGGACACTGTGGAGGGTAAAAATCATAAAGGGAGACCAATAGATGAATACTCTAAGCAGGTTCAGAAGGATGTAGGTTGCCGTAGGTAGTGGGAAATGAAGAAGCTTCCACAGGATAGACTAGCATGGAGAGCTGCATCCAACCAGTCTCTGGACTGAAGACCACAGCAACAACAACAGTATATATCAGATATAAACAAAGACATAGATGAATAAATATGTTTATAAACATGCTGCTACTGTTTTTTCATGTAACTGTGGAGTACTTATGGCCTGACACGATTGATAGTAATCAGCCACTTTTACCTCCAATAACTCATGTACTATTCAAGTTACATGCCTGTAATTTATACCAATTTAGGTTTACACTAGTATCTTTCTAAAGACATGTCTATTGATGAAATCGGATGAAACATTTAGATTTTGGAAATTCATTGCTGGGTGTTACTTGTATAATTTACCATCAGATACTAAACTTTAAACTAATAAAGATATTGAAAATCTGATTACACCATCAGAATCGTCGTGCAAATAATAGTAATGTACATGTTTCTTTTTGAGGTATCATGATTCATCTGGCTGCTATTAATTTCTATACGAACTGTGAAATGTCTGCCATTAAGGTTTCACAAAGTCCGCCACCGTTGCCCTCCCAGCACATAGCGTCACCAAGGAATTCCCAGCCACGTGCTCGATGGACGACGTGCTCCGGCCGCTGTGAATCACCACGCGGATGCTAACGAGCTTGGCCGTGCCGCGCAGTCCTTGCGGTGGCCACCAACTCTGAACTTGGTATATTTCCAGGGTGCCGCAACTCATCCTTTACCTCACAAGTGCCCCACAAACCAAACATCATCATCATCAATGTGTTTGTCAAGGTGTTGGTGCCCATGACTAGACATCTGTGTTTTAGAACCAAGGAAGCATTGATTGAAAGACCTGGCAGGAGACTGTAAAAAAGATAAGAAGTCCACACCAACATTGGGGTACAGTACATTGGCAATAATAATCTTCATTCTAATTCAAGACTGAAGTTTAGATGTAAGTTGATGTAACCGTAAGTCTTAATGGAAGGTCCATTCACAGTATAAGGGCAATTGCCATTGATATTCTGCCATGGCAGATGACAAGGAGGGTAAACTGAGAGATCAGCACTGAGAGATCAGCTCCTGTGTCAATGAGAAACTGCAGCTTAATAGAGTGTTGTGTTATAAACAATTGATGGGGCTGTGCAGTTCGCAATTGATCGCCATCACTGCTGGTTTCTGCCAGTGTTTCCCTTGTCGCAGGGTGGTTGACACTGCCGAGCTTCAGCTCCAAATTTGATACCAGTTGATATTCTCCATGGAGGGCCAACACTTGTTTCTGCTGAAAGAGCATTGCTGTTGCAATGCTTGTGTGAAGCACCTTAATTGTAGGGCCACAAGTTGCTTAGAAAGTTCAGTTACTTGTATTTGCAGTGCTTCCAGAGAAATCTCTGTTTGGCAGAGAGGGTTGTGACGCCCATCAAAGGATACATCACAACTATTGTGTCAGCTGTCTGAACTGGGGTGTTGAGGTTACCAGTGCAGACAGTGAGTATTTTCTGTGTGCCCACAGGTAGGCATGGCAGCCAAATATTCCACAAAATATCGATAACTGCATTGCCTGCCAATGTGTGAACCTGATGAAGTAGTTGAGATGGTGTGCAGTCACCAAGTTCTCCAGTTCGGAGCAGTTTTTCGAGTCATTTAGCTTCTGACTGTGACAGATGCATGCTTGATAGAGGCATAGTTTTCAGTCATTAGTGGTGAAGCTTAAATGTCTCGTATTTCCATAGCCATTTGCTTGTTAAGTGCAGCCACATAACTGTATTTACTTTAGTCAGAGATGATGTAGGGCAAGACAAATTGGCTCTCAAGTTGGATGAACCACAGTACTGGATTAGCTGACTGGAAGGGTGGGGGTTTCACCACAGTCATACAAAGGATCAAGTTTGTTGCCGGTAATTTGAGTACTTGTTATGGGAAACATTGAATACTTATGAGAAACATTGATTACATGATGCAGTTGTTCATGGGAGAATTTGTGCATGATGCAAAAACGTACATATGATGTGTTTTATCATTTGGCATATGATGCAATCATTCCAGTGGCATGATTCAGAAACTCAGAGTCACTATATGATTTTGAAAATACATTTTTTATATACACAAAATAGTAGTTAATTACAATAAGTAGTCATAATCATAAGACTGCTAAGAACATATAGTCACTACTTTATTTTTAGCATGGAAGACCAAAAAGTTTACACTCTGCAAATCAGTTATGTAGCAGATAATTCAGTGTTCACATTACTGTCCACGTAACTATTATTCAGTGCTATGTTCCAAGTGAACAAGCAGAGATGAATGTCAAAACCCATGTTTCTGATGAACTACAAGCAGCACTGAAAGGCACAAAATGAGATATTGTCATTGTTGTGAGGGACATAAACACAAAAGTGGGCACAGAAAATCTTGGGATGGGACTTGCAATGGGAAGATGTGGAGTTGAAGAGGCAAATACAAATGGTGAATTTTTTATGGAGGTATGTGGGAACAGCAAGGTAGCCATAGGAGGAATACGTGTTTCCACACAAAAATTTCCATAAAAACTTGTGGGTGTCAACCAATCACAGGGTGCAGAATCAATTGATTCAGTTCTGCAAGTGGGCAATGTAAAAGATTGTTGTTAGAGGTTAGGGATAAAAGGGGAGCAGTGACCACCTTTTGATGCTACCTAAAGTGTACTTGAAATTAACAGCTACAAAAAATAAATCTGATGTCTATAAGAAGCCATTCAATACCTCACAAGTAAAGGTACCTAAAAGATCAAACAGAAATTTAGACTAGAACTGCAAAATAGATATAAAGTACTCAATATGATGGGGGATGGATTAGAAAAACAATGCCACTGCTAAAAGGGCAGAAGGTGTTCAGAGACAGTAAAAGAAAAGACTAAATGAGCAAGGACATGTGGGAGAAAGTTGGTGAAAGAAAAAAATTCAAAGTATAAATGAAAATAATGAAGGCAAGGAGGGAAAAACTGAGCTCCATGTAGAGTATACTAGAGTAGATCAAGAGATGAAAATGAGTGCAAGATTAGACTGAAGGAAATGGTAAAATGATCTTGCAACATGAACTGAGAGAGCTTCAAGCAAAGGAGACATGAAGGAGCTTTACCAGACCACAAGAATACTAGGGAGGTAGAAGGGACCAATAAATTGCACAGTGAAAAGCAAGTTAGGAAACTGCACAATGGGAAAGACGGCATGAAAATTTTGAAAAGGTGATGATAACTGCAAGAATCAACAGGGTGGTGCCTTGCAGAGAGCAGATAAAAGTTGCTCTAAAGCAAACAGAATGTTGTCATGCCCCTGGGTGCAACAATATTTCACTAGAACCACTGAAAGAAGAAAGACAACATTAGATTTATTATGCCCTGTGTTTGAGGAGATCTGGAATAGAGATGAAATGGAAGAAAAATGGAAGACAGACATTAATAAAACTTCTAAAAAAAGAGAGACATCACAAATTGCAATAAGTGGAGAGAGATCATGTTGTCATCCTTTCCTAGTAAAGTACTGTTATGAATCACCCTAAACAGGACAGTGTATGGAATATATGGCTAGTCTACAGGGCGTTTCACAATCCATGTTACACACTTCTAGAGGTTGTAGAGGGTACCTAGTAGCTCAAGTTTTTCATAGGAACCCATTTCCAGAAATGTCATCCAGTGACACTACAAAGCATCAAAGTTATAGGCACCGGCATTTGTAAGTGTACGTACGAGGTCTATTCAGAAAGTAAGGAACGTTTCCGTCTGACACTGCTAGGCACATGACAATCGCATTTATTTTGGTAGGTGCATGCTCGGCAGCTCAGTCGACATCCATTTGTGACAGTGGGAATGTCTCTGTACGTCTAATTTTTTTCAATATTCAAATTTGAAATGTGCGCTGCGATTGAAAATCCCGTCAGTTGTGAGGTGCATTCTGTGATATGGTATCTGTTGGCAAAAAACCTAAAACCTATAGAAATTTATTGTGATCTGTGTGAAGTACACGGAAACAATGTAGTGAGTGAAAGTTCCGTCTGGAAATGGTGCATTTGGTTTAAAAATGGCCGAACCAATGTTCATAATGAAGAGAAGAGTCGACACCCGAGCATCTTGTTGCTAACGTTGATGAAACGATTTGTGAAAACCATCGCTTTCCAATAATGGAGCTTTTTCTTTCTTTTCCACAAGTTTCACGGACTTTGTCGTTTGAAAATGTCACTCAAAAGCTAGGCTACCACAAATTTTGTGTACGATGGGTGCCCAAAATCCTTACAGAGCACCATAAAGAACAGCGAATGGGGGCAATGTTGACATTTCTGGAGGCCTACCACAAACATGGTGATTTATTACTGGATCTGATCGTAACCAGTGATGAGACTTGGGTGAAACACGTCAATTGCGAGGCAAAATTACAGTCCATGGAGTGGGGGCACACAAGGTCCCCCCAAAAATCAAGAAAATGTTTGCAAACCTTGTCAGCAAGGAAGTTGATGGCGACAGTGTTTTGGAATAGGCAAGGTGTGCTTCTTATTGATTTTCTAAAACATGGGGCAACCATAAATTCTGCCTGGTATTGTCAAACTTTGCACAGCCTTAGAAGAGCAGTTCAAAATAAACGTCAAGGAAAACTGACATCCAAAATTTTGCTTTTGCTCGACAATGCTTGACCTCACATGGCCAACTGCACTAAAGAACTCCTTAATTAATTCATATGGGAAATTTTCTTTCATTTGCCCTATGGCCCTGATCTTGCACCAAGCGACTTCCACTTGTTTCCCAAGATGAAGAACTGGCTTGCAACACAGCACTTTGATGACAACACGGAACTCCAGGCAGGCTTAACTCACTGGCTGAAGTCTCAGGCAGCAGAATTTTATGGTGAAGGTCCTTCAAAGCTTGTCCACCACTATGATAAGTGCCTGATTGTGTTTGGTGACTATGTGGAAAAGTAGTATGCCAGTCACTCTTTCAGAAGTATATAATAAAATTTATTTCTTGTACTTAGTTTTTATTTTTTTTTTAATGCCAAAATGTTCCCTACTTTCTGAATAGCCCTCGTATATACAGGGTAAATGTATCAATTTGAGGTAAGAGTCCTGTACTGGAAATGAACGAGTTGAAATTTATAAGCAAAAAGCATTCTGATACTTCTAACAGTGGAATACATGTACTGGTGCTGTTGCTAAGATTGCAGGGTAAACAACTTTCAGAAGTGGTAGTATGGACCAAAGCAAGGAAAACATGTCCAATAAATACGGGCTCTAAAATGCATTCCTGAGAAACTGTGAGTACTTGTTCATCTTAGCTGCTGTGAAACACACCTCCTCTATTGAACAAATGCTCATAGCTTTGAAGGTATGCATTTTAGAGTCCATGTTTAGTGGACATTTCTACATTGTTTTGGTATATACTACCACCACTGAAAGTTGTCTAGCCTACAATCTTAGCATAAGAACAACAGTACCAAAGCATATATTCCACTGGTAAGGGTATTAGAACAATTTTTGCTTATAACTTTCAACTCGTTCACCTTCAATACAGGGACCCTTACCTCAAATTGAGACATTTATCTTTCTCCATCATCCTATAAAGTTTGTAACATCATCACGGAATCACTATGAGTATACATGCGTTTATAGGCAATAGTTCTGTAGCATCATTGGATGATGTTTCTGGATGTAAGTTCCTATGTAACACTTGATCTACTAAGTGCACTCTACAATCTCTAGAAGTGTGTAACATGAACTGTGAAACACCCTGTATATGTAGCGTTCATAGACTTTGAAAAGACATTTGACTTAGTGTCAAGAAGAAGTGTGTGGAAAATCATGTCAAATTATGGTGCACCATAAACCAGTGTTCATCAGACTGCAGTCAACAGACCTTGAACTAACACTAAGAACTTCTTAAGAGTGTAATTTTCCTGCTTTAAAACAAACAAAAACACACACAGATATAGTAATATATTTTAGATGTACTTAATTTTAACTGAGATTGGTGAATTCGAGCCTGAGTTAAGTAAAGTAGGTTGTTTACCTCAGGGCAGAGGAGTAAGTAGTACGGCCATTGCAGAGTTAGAGGATGTGAGAGGGGGAATGTTTTATTGTTTGTTGTTCAGTACTGGCAACTCACAGGTGACTTGTGCTGACTAACTTCTGTGGTATAAATTTTGACGCCTGGAGGTAACATATATTCATGAATGTGCACTGTGGAGATGGTCATCTTAAAATAAGGTACATGTTTGTAGGAAAGAATATGAAGTTAAATTAAGGCTGTTGTAGTACAATGCAGTGACCAGAAGAAAAGTGATGTTCAATACATTTAGTAAACATCTGTGACTGTCTCTCATACTGCATAATGGCTTTAGATTGCTCACATAGACAAACCAACATACTTCGTCAGGCGATTACAGTGTCACAACTTTAGGGTCAATGAGCTTGGCAGCAATATGAAACAGTGAACAACTGTCATGAAGTGTTCCAAATGGTGCTTACTTTTAACAATCAGTACTTGGTGGCTGGCAGCCAACTTATTGCAGCAGTACTATGCGCTAGTCTATTAGGCACTCTTAACTTATTAATTTAGTAGTTTATCAATTAATTATAATTAATTTTACTAAATCGAATAAGTGAAAAGATAGAAAAGGAGCTGAGTGAAGGACAGCATTGGTTTAGGAAAGGAAGAAGCACGATCGACCTGATATTTTCTATCCGTCAACTGATGGAAAAAAAGTTGGGAGTATAACAAAAGGGTGATAATGGTTTTTATAGACATCAGAAAGACATATGACTCAGTTGACAGGGAAAGACTCTGGGAAGAAATGAAGAAGATAGATATTGAAGATGGATACATTAATGTTATAAAGACAATGTACAGAGGACACAATTGTAGAATTAGAACACCATTGGGGAACTCTGAATACTTTGAAATAAAACGAGGACTTAAGCAAGGAAGTATTCTATCTCCTGCACTTTTTAATGTTGTGATGGAGGGAATGAATAGGGCAGTTAAAGAATAGTAAAAGAAAAAGACAAAAAGATGATTTTTGCAGATGATATGGTAATATGCGGTGATAAAGAGGTAGATGTACAGTTACAGCTTGATGTGTGGAAGGAAATAATGAAAAAGTATGGATAAAAAATAAATAAAGATACGAGTGAAGTAATGGTATTTGGAAGAGGGAAAGGATCAACGGAAATATTACCTTGAATAGAGAACCCCTCAAAGTGGTAGAAAGTTTCACTTATTTAGAGAGTGAAATATCTAGGGATGGAAGAATAACTAACGAAATTAATAGGAGGTTACAGAAGGGAGGCAATTTCTACCTAACAATAAAACACCTGATTTGGAATAATGAAGTTTCAGAAAGAGCAAAACTCCTTATGTATAAGAATTATTACATCCCTATTGTCACCTATGGTGGTGAAACATGGACAATGACAGAAAGAGACTGGAGCAGACTGCAAGCAGGGGAAATAAAATTTCTCAGAGCAGTTAAGGGAAAAACAAGAGTGGACAGAGTAAGGAATGTAGAGATTAGAAAGGACCTTAAACAAGAAAGTATGAGAGAAGAAATTGAAAGAAAGAGATTAAGATGGTATGGGCATTTTAAGAGGATGCATGGGCAGAGACTCCCCAAAATTATGGAAGAACTTACGATGGGTGGGAAAAGACCTAGAGGGCGCCCAAGAGCATGGTGGAAAATGGAAGTAGGAATATCTGTAGAAAGGAGAGGTTGTGACCTGGTAGCAAGTGGAGGAAGAAAAGTGGTGGGAGGACCAAGCCAAATGGAGAGGACTCATCAGCACCCAGAACCAGCAGTAGCTGGAGCGAGATTCAGATATACAGGGTGTTACAAAAAGGTACGGCCAAACTTTCTGGAAACATTCCTCACCCACAAAGAAAGAAAATATGTTATGTGGATATGTGTCCGGAAACGCTTACTTTCCATGTTAGAGCTCATTTTATTACTTCTCTTCAAATCACATTAATCATGGAATGGAAACACACAGCAACAGAATGTACCAGCGTGACTTCAAACACTTTGTTACAGGAAATGTTCAAAATGTCCTCCATTAGCGAGGATACATGCATCCACCCTCCGTTGCATGGAATCCCTGATGCGCTGATGCAGCCCTGGAGAATGGTGTATTGTATCACAGCCGTCAACAATATGAGCAGGTTGCGTAGACAAGAGCTTTCAAATGCCCCCATAAATGAAAGTGAAGAGGGTTGAGGTCAGGAGAGCGTGGAGGCCATGGAATTGGTCCCCCTCTACCAATCCATGGGTCACCAAATCTGTTGTTGAGAAGTGTACGAACACTTCGACTGAAATGTGCAGGAGCTCCATCGTGCATGAACCACATGTTGTGTCATACTCGTAAAGGCACATGTTCTAGCAGCACAGGTAGAGTATCTCATATGATATCATGATAACGTGCTCCATTGAGCGTAGGTGGAAGAGCATGGGGCCCAATCAAGACATCACCAATAATGCCTGCCCAAACGTTCACAGAAAATCTGTGTTGATGATGTGATTGCACAATTGCGTGCGGATTCTCGTCAGCCCACACATGTTGATTGTGAAAATTTACAATTTTATCACGTTGGAATGAAGCCTCATCCGTAAAGAGAACATTTGCACTGAAATGAGGATTAACACATTGTTGGATTAACCATTCGCAGGAGTGTACCCGTGGAGGCCAATCAGCTGCTGATAGTGCCTGCACACGCTGTACATGGTACGGAAACAACTGGTTCTCCCGTAGCACTCTCCATACAGTGATCTTGTCAGCGTTACCTTGTACAGCAGCAACTTCTCTGACGCTGACATTAGGGTTATCGTCAACTGCACCAAGAATTGCCTCATCCACTGCAGGTGTCCCGTCGTTCTATGCCTTCCCCAGTCGCGAGCCATAGGCCGGAATTGTTCCGCACTCCCTAAGACGCCGATCAATTGCTTCGAACGTCTTCCTGTCGGGGCACCTTCGTTCTGGAAATCTGTCTCAATTCAAATGTACCGCACCACGGCTATTGCCCCGTGCTAATCCATACATCAAATGGGCATCTGCCAACTCTGCATTTGTAAACATTGCACTGACTGCAAAACCACGTTCGTGATGAACACTAACCTGTTGATGCTACGTACTGATGTGCTTGATGCTAGTACTGTAGAGCAATGAGTCGCATGTCAACACAAGCATCGAAGTCAACATTACCTTCATTCAATTGGGCCAACTGGTGGTGAATCGAGGAAGTACAGTACATACAGACGAAACTAAAATGAGCTCTAACATGGAAATTAAGCGTTTCCGGACACATGTCCACATAACATCTTTTCTTTATTTGTGTGTGAGGAATGTTTCCTGAAAGTTTGGCCGTACCTTTTTGTAACACCCTGTAGATCAATTAATTATAAGACTAATACACATATGGCCCATGGTGCCACCCCATAATGTCAGTATTGTCTCGGCAGCAAAAATGTTTGATGACCACTGCCTTAGTTTGTTCCAATGCTGCCTTATGTAGCTAGGGCATCTGTGCCCGCACTAAACATGCTCGTGGGCAGGGGCAGGTGGTGTAGGCTACCCATCAGATGGTGTCTCGCTTATGCATAACCTGCTTGGCCACCCTTGACTCCCGGCATTCATTCGGTGGAATACGATCATGTACACTGTGTCCCAACTGCAAGACTGCCTGCGCATCACGTGTTTGTCCACCCCTGCCCACCTGTGCCTGTGCCCATCCAGCTGCTCCTGGGAGGGCATATGAGCTGAAACAGCCTAGTATATACCTAATAAGGGCATCGAAATAATGCAGGAACTGTACAATAGACCAAGGGAAACACATTACATATTATCTTGGCATATTGGTGCTTGATTATTCTTGAATCTTTAACCTTGTCTGTATGATATGACAAGTTTCATCAGATTTATCATCTCAGTGGCAGGTCATGAGCAGTTTACACGGAGACGTCCTTTCACTCTACCAAAAAGTGTTGTATATAAAGTTGGGTACTGTAAATTTGGGTACCTATTAAATACTGTATGTTGACTCAGTGCTAGTCTGGTTACATCAAAGTAACACCTCTCTCCTACTGTCCAGTTACTCCCAGAGACACTCCTCTGTATTTAGCCATCTGGAAGACAGAAACTGATTTAGACAGGCTACACAGGTTAGGTTTGGTTTCCAGAATAAACCTTAAAATGAGAAGTGGAGTTTATTTGAAATGCAAGCTCCTGCCAAACGACTTAATTGACAATGACTCAGTGCTAGAAGGCTAGACCCCTGCCTTTTGTCATTGTGCTCTTGCTGGCTGACCTACTCAGGCAAAACAAATCTCATGGTTTGTCCTAGAGGTTCAACCTACCAGTACCTTTATCCCACTTACCTAGTCCGCAGCTCGTGGTAGTGCGGTAGCGTTCTCGCTTCCCGTTCCCGGGTTCGATTCCCAGTGGGGTCAGGGATTTTCTCTGCCTCGTGATGACTGGGTGTTGTGTATTGTCCTTAGGTTAGTTAGGTTTAAGTAATTCTAAGTTCTAGGGGACTGATGACCATAGATGTTAAGTTCCATAGTGCTCAGAGCCATTTGAACCTACTTTCCTAACTCAGCAGACTCCCATTCACATTTTAGTCAGCCAGCATCTGGAAGAGAGAGAGAAGAGAGAGAGAGAGAGAGAGAGAGAGAGAGAGAGAGAGAGAGAGAGAGAGAGAGAGAGAGAGAGAATGTCCTAACTCAGCAGACTCCCATTCACATCTTAGTCAGCCAGCATCTGGGGGGCAGGGGAGGGGGGGGGGAGAGAGAGAGAGAGAGAGAGAGAGAGAGAGAGAGTATGGTAGAGAATAGAGAAAAGTGTAGCCACACCCCACAATCTGTTTCCAAACTGAAACCTTCTTTCTACAGTTGAGGGTACATTGTGAAAGTTTCATTCTGGATTGAGAGAGTGACCCTAAGCACATTTTCCTCCATAAGAGTCACTCAGACTCTGTTTGGAAAGAGAATGAAGCAAAGGTTCTTGGCAGTGAAAAATCTCCTGGTTGTCATTGTGGGGTCAATTGTTCTCTTATTGAAATGTTAATAATTGGATTGCATAGCAGTTTACATCAGTAGCATTATGTGACATGCTGTCTGCTGTTGCCTGGGCCTTCATAATGTGACAGAAACCACATTTCATAGGGCACGCTGAGACAAAAATGGACAGCATGTTGCCAACAGGACTGCTGATGCAAGACATTCTGTTGTTTGATTGTGAACATGACACACAGAAAAATTTGAACAATGATAAACTAAAAACTAAAATTCTGTACTAGATTAGCAACAATTTTCATATGTTTTGTTATATATTTTCACTTAGAATTCTGTGAAAACAGAAGTTCTGCCTCATTTTGCTAGCTTATCAATTGCTCAACAGAGGCATCATTTTGAGAGGGATGTCAGTCAGATATGAATCATTCCTTTAAACTGTATTTTTTACCAGGAATTTACTTCTATGACACTAATTAATTTGCAGTGACAGACTAAATTTGGGCTTAATTGATTACTTTTTCCAGATGTGTCTCAGTGAATAATATTGTTTGATGGAAGTAGTCTCATTTTATTCCACTACTGTTGCCATTTGTAAAAAAGTTACATTGATTATATTTAGCAATGATGTCTATATAGTCAAAGATATCTGTTTAATCAGAATGTAATTTTGATTTATTCTTTATATGACAGGCTAACAAACTCATAAAAGCTATGGCAATAGCTCATAAAGCAGAGCTAGTTGCTCTCCAAATATCTTTACTGAATTCTGTGCCTGCAGGCCAGTTGGTGAATTTATTGATTAACTTGACTGCAATGGAAGTTTCTGATGTGATAGTTAACAAATTGAGGTAATATTTTCGTTGTTGGCTATCTTCTGATTGTTTCACCATACTATGATAACTCTAATAGTGATATAGATAAACTCGTCATTCTGTATTACAGCTTCCCACAAGCTTGCATTTTAGCCCGGGCTTACAACCATCCAACTGACTGGGGAGCAGTGCTGTACCAGCATTGCATTGTCAACAGAGAGGCAACATATTTCTCAGAATTTACCCACAGCATGACACTCACAACTGCTCATGTAGAGGATATAGCTAGAAGGTGAGAAACAAAATAATTTTCTCGGAACTTTTTCAGTAAGAGTGTATGGTTGCTTTATGTTCCACTAGTCATGTGTTGCTTTAAATGTTATCAAGACAACTTAGGTAACTGTGTTGTGTGTGCTAGTTTAAGAAACATCAGAGTAATATATTTTCTTAATTTCGTTCATCATATTTGAATTTTCAGGAAAGCTTTTAACTGTGTCATTCATGATTTAAATAATGAAAACTGCAAGAGCTACTTATTTTTTTGATGCTTAGCACAATGCTTTTCCAGAGTTTATGCTAATTTCCTAGTGCATTTGTGCACTTGTTTACATGAATTTCTAACATCATTGACATTTGAAAGCTCTCAAAGATTCATTTTGTCTGATTTTCTGATTGCAGTCTAACTTCAAAAAGATGCAAGGAAGGCAGAAAATCACAGTGCAGATATCATCAAACATATCCATGTAAACAAATACACAAAAGCAATTGAAAACGAGAATAAATTCTTGAAACACATTGTGCTAAGCATAAAAAAATAAGTAAATGGTACAGTTTTCATAATTTAAATCATGAATATATTTTCTGTTTGTTGTCCTCCACAATGTTGAGAAATGACTTCACATAACTGTGTATGTTGGTGCTAAAAGTATTCTTTAACAAGGGACCAGTTTCACTGAGAGTCCATTTCCTAGCAGAATTTTCTAGTAGAAACATCATGAATACAGAGACTGCAGGTGTAAAAGGATGCTATGTTTCAAAATTGTAGCAAAAATACAAGCAATACTTGCAGCTTGTGTTAACAGCGAGCATTATTGTTTAATATAATGACATTGAAAGAGAACTCAGTAGCATACCATGTTACGTGATGTTTCTAAAATCACAGTAATAGCTTCCATATAGTCGTACAAATACAGATTCTGCCAAGATGTCAACTTCTGCAACTGATGCTGCTTCCGCTGTATCACAACAATATTATGTTAACAGAATCTTCTGTCGGTTCTTGGTAGAACAACATTATAATAAATGTAAAGCACTAGTTTGCTATTGTTCTACAATATTGTAGAGCAAAAGCAAACTGGTGCTTCTCGTTTATCACAACGATATTATTTGAAAACTGTTATGGGACTTGGTAGATAAACAAAAACAGGTATTATGCTACACTATAGCACGGCAGTTTTAAGTGGGGAGTGTTTTTAACTAGGTTTTGTGTAAGATACTGGTAGATGGATGGATGGATATGGTGTTATGGGCGCTCAACAGTGTAGTCTTTAGCACCCGAATAGCGGTAGAGGTCAGGCCAACCATAGCAGACAATTGCACAGTACACTATCAAATGCTTTGTGTACTCCAATTTGCTTTGTGTTGTGAAATTTTTTTTTTTTTTTTTTTCTTATTGTGATGAGGTTAATCCTGGCGCATTGAATGCAACTCTCACCACATCAACAGGAATCAGCGATCCTGATGACTGTTATGTCGGTTTTGCTTTCGTGGAAGCACAGAACGCAGACATAGGATGGCAGTCTTTCCAGAGGGAGCTTGGACTTATTCCCCTGCACTGCTCCTCTTCCCTCAGGCAGTCTCAGTTCCCGTTTCTTGACAGCGGCAGCCGACTGCCACAATATACTGTCTGCATATAATGCATCACTGTCTTCACCAGATTGAAATGATATATTATACATATGTGAAGCAGCTTTACTGAAAACAAGCATGAAGTTAATATTGTTTCTGGGGAGTGGGTGGGGATCGTAAAAAGTTACAACTCCTGAGCTGCATTCCAGTGACAGGACTATTTCATCCATCATATGCTTTACCTACTAGCTGTTTTCATATTTTGTGAATAGTTCTAATGAAATTAAATTGAGTTTTACTGATTTGTTTTTAAAAATGAATACTTGGAGCATATGCATCAATATGCTCTTGAGAGTCATTTATAGAGACTGGTGTATTTGACCAGAAACAAGTTGTACCAGAAAGATATACACTGATCAGACAGAACTTTATGACCACCGACCGACTATCAATATAAAACTGTCTAGGCAATAGCAGTATCACCTGGTGAGGAATGACTGCTAGTCAAACACATGCACGGTGCACGTAGTACCAGTGAGCATGCTGTCAATGTGTAGAATGAGGAAGGCGCGCGATCCACCTGAGTTTGACTGAGGGCAAATTTTGATGGCCTGGAGGCTTGACATGAGCATTTCTGAAACTGCATGACTTTTCAGTTGGTTGAGGAGTGCTGTAGTTTCTTCAAAATGTGGTGAAACCAATATCAAACCATGTCCAGATGTCGTGGGGTGGGTGATCACTCCTCATTTCAGATGCAGATGATGTAGGCTGGGAAGACTGGTAAAACAGGACAGGCGGTGAACAGCGGCGGTACTGACGTCAGTCTTTAAAGCTGGGTAGAGTACAAGTGGGTCTTAACACACTGTGCACCAAACACTCCTACCGATGGGCCTCCACAGCTGATGACCCATGCATGTGCCAGTGTTAACAACATGACGTCAGCAGCTACGAATGAAATTGGCATGTGGCCATCGACACTGGATGTTGGCGCACTGGCAGAGCTTTGTATGGTCTGATGGCTCCTGGTACCCTCTTCATCATGCTGGTGGGAGGGCATGAATCCAGTGACCTCCAGGGGAACAAGTCCTTGACATCTGTACTGCAGAACAAGCTGGTGGTAGCTCCATTATGCTCTGGGGAATATTTGTGTGGGCATCCATGGGTCCAGTGGAGCTTGTGCAAGGCACGATGATGGTCAGGGAGTATCGCACACTGATTGCAGACCACTTACATCCCTTCATGACAATCATGTTTCCCAATGCCAGTGGCATTTTCAACAAGATGACGCACTATTCACTAGGCCAGGTGTGTGATGGAGTGGTCACCAGACCTGAACCGAATTGAATACATCTGGGATGTGATTGAATGTGGTGTCAGAGCTCATCGTCCCCTTCCCCAGAATTTACGGGAATTAGGTGACTTGTGTGCAGATGTGGTGCCAGCTCCCTCCAGCGACCTATCAAGGCCTCATTCCTTCCATGCCCTGACATTTGGCCACTGTTATCCACGCCAAAGGTGGACATACCGGCTGTTAGGTAGGTGGTTATAATGTTCTGGCTGATCAGTGTACATTGTTCTTAAAGTTCTGAAATAATCTCATTGTAAATTGAGATGTTTGAGTTTCTGATTATTCTGATTTAACCAACTACTCGCTACTATGTTAAAATTTCATTCATATCATACCAGCTTCAACTTGTATGTACTCATCTTCTGTGCTGAGTACTTACATGCATTTACTGCACCATATTAAATTTTTCCAAAAGTGAAGGCGACAGTGCATCATTCAAAACTAAATCCATCTGCTAACATTGCAAGGACTTAACTTATGAGATTAACCTAATATTTATCATGGGACCATCACCCCTCACCCCCATGAACCATGGACCTTGCCATTGGTTGGGAGGCTGGCGTGCCTCAGCGATACAGATGGCCGTACCGTAGGTGCCACCACAACGGAGGGGTATCTGTTGAGAGACCAGACAAACATGTGGCCCCTGAAGAGGGGCAGCAGCCTTTTCAGTAGTTTCAGGGCTAACAGTCTGGATGATTGGCTGATCTGGCCTTGTAACTCTAACCAAAACGGCCTTGCTGTGATGGTACTGAGAACAGCTGAAAGCAAGGGGAAACTACAGCCATAATTTTTACCGAGGGCATGCAGCTATACTGTATGGTTAAATGACGATGGCATCCTCTTGGGTAAAATATTCTGGAGGTAAAATAGTCCCCCATTCAGATCTCCGGGAGGGGGGGGGGGGGACTACTCAGGAGGACGTTATTATCAGGAGAAAGAAAACTGGCATTCTATGGGTCGGAGCGTGGAATGTCAGATCCCTTAATCGGGCAGGTAGGTTAGAAAATTTAAAAAGGGAAATGGATAGGTTAAAGTTAGATATAGTGGGAATTAGTGAAGTTCGGTGGCAGGAGGAACAAGAATTTTGGTCAGGTGAATACAGGGTTATAAATACAAAATCAAATAGGGGTAATGCAGGAGTAGGTTTAATAATGAATAAAAAAAATAGGAATGCGGGTAAGCTACTACAAACAGCATAGTGAACGCACTATTGTGGCCAAGATAGATACGAACCCCACGCCTACCACAGTAGTACAAGTTTATATGCCAACTAGCTCCCCACATGACAAAGAGATTGATGAAATGTATGATGAGGTAAAAGAAATTATTCAGATAGTGAAGGGTGACGAAAATTTAATAGTCATGGGTGACTAGAATTCGGTAGTAGGAAAAGGTAGAGAAGGAAACGTACTAGGTGAATATGGATGGGGGTAAGAAATGAAAGAGGAAGCCGCCTGGTAGAATTTTGCACAGAGCATAACTTAATCATAGCTAACACTTGGTTCAAGAATCATGAAAGAAGGTTGTATACATGGAAGAAGCCCGGAGATACTGAAAGGTTTCAGATAGATTATATAATGGTAAGACAGAAATTTAGGAACCAGGCTTTAAATTGTAAGACATTTCCAGGTGCATATGTGGACTCTGACCACAATCTATTGGTTATGAAATGTAGAGTAAAACTGAAGAAACTGCAAAAAAGGTGGGAATTTAAGAAGATGGGACCTACATAAACTGACAGAACCAGAAGTTGTAGAGAGTTTCAGGGAGAGAATTAGGGAGAAAGAAATACAATAGAAGAAGAATGGTTAGGTACAAAGAGGAGGGCTAATAGAAATCCTTGGGTAACAGGCTGGCAAAAAGGAATACAAACATGTCAAAAATGAGATCGACAGGAAACGCAAAATGGCTAAGCAGGGATGGCTAGAGGACAAATGTAAGGATGCAGAGGCATATATCACTAGGGGTAAGATAGATACTGCCTACAGGAAAATTAAAGAGACCTTTGGAGGAAAGAGAACCATTTGCATGAATATCAAGAGCTCAGATGAAAACCCAGTTGTAAACAAAGAAGGGAAAGCAGAACGGTGGAAGGAGTATATAGAGGGTCTATATAAGGGTGATGTTCTTGAGGACAATATTATGGAAATGAAAGAGAATGAAGATGAAGATGAAATGGGAGATATGATACTGCGTGAAGAGTCTAACAGAACGTTGAAAGACCTAAGTCAAAACTAGGCCTCAGGAGTAGACAACATAGCCTTGGCAGAGCCAGCCCTGACAAAACTCTACCATCTAGTGAGCAAGATGCATGAGACAGGTGAAATACCCTCAAACTTCAAGAGGAATATAATAATTCCAATCCCAAAGAAAGTAGGTGTTGACAGATGTGAAAATTACCAAACTATCAGTTTAATAAGCCATGGCTACAAAATACTAACACGAATTCTTTACAGACGATGGAAAAACTGGTAGAAGCCAACCCTGGGGAAGATCAGTTTGGATTCCATAGAAATGTTGGAACACGTTAGGCAATACTGACCCTACAACTTATCTTAGAAAATAGATTAAGGAAAGGCAAACCTACGTTTCTAGCATTTGTAGACTTAGAGAAAGCTTTTGTCAATGTTGAGTGGAATACTCTCTTTCAAATCTTGAAGGTGGCAGTGGTAAAATACAGGGAGCAATAGGCTATTTACAATTTGTACATAAACCAGACGGCAGTTATATGAGTCGAGGGGGCATGAAGGGGAAGCAGCGGTTGGGAAGGGAGTGAGACAGGGTTGTAGCCTAACCCCAATGTTATTCAATCTGTATGTTGAGCAAGCACTAAAGGAAATAAAATAAAAATTTGGAGTGGGAATTAAAATCCATGGAGAAGAAATAAAAACTTTGAGGTTCGCCTATGACACTGTAATTCTGTCAGAGACAGCAAAGGACCTGGAAGAGCAGCTGAGGGGAATAGACAGTGTCTTGAAAGGAGGATATGAGATGAACATTAACAAAAGCAAAACAAGGATAATGAAATGTAGTCAAATTAAATCAGTTGATGCTAAGGAATTAGATTAGGAAATCAGACGCTTAAAGTTGTAAATGAGTTTTGCTATTTGGGGAGCAAAATAACTGATGATGGTCAAAGTAGAGAGGATATAAAATGTAGACTGCCAATGGCAAGGAAGGTGTTTCTGAAGAAGAGAAATTTGTTAACCTCGAGTTTAGGTGTAAGTGTCAGGAGTCGTTTCTGAAAGTATTTGTATGGAGTGTAACCATGTATGGAAGTGAAACATGGGCAATAAATAGTTTAGACAAGAAGAGAATAGAAGCTTTCGAAATGTGGTGCTATAGAAGAATGCTGAAGATTAGATGGGTAGATCACATAACTAATGAGGAGGTATTGAAGAGAATTGGGGAGAAGAGAAATATGTGGCACAACTTACCTAGAAGATGGGTTCAGTTGGTAGGACATATTCTGAGGCGTCAAGGGATCACCAATTTAGTATTGGAGGGCAGCATGGAGGGTAAAAATCGTAGAGGGAGTCCAAGAGATGAATACACTAAACAGGTTCAGAAGGATGTAGGTTGCAGAGACAAGTGCAGTTTTTACAATGTTATTATTCTCAAAAGAAAAAAAAAGGCTCTAAGTACTATGGGACGTAACATCTGAGGTCATCAGTCCCTAACCAACTTAAGGACTTCACACACATCCCTGCCCTAGGCAGGATTCAAACCTGCGACCAGAGCAGCAGTGTGGTTCCAGGTTGAAGCACCTAGAACCGCTTGGCCACAGTGCCTGGCTTACTATTCTCGTGGGTTTAAGTAAAGATGAATGATTAGATGTGTCACATCACTTAATAATTATGGCTGCGTAGACAGTGGAAGATTGTTCTCTTCCTTTCCTTTGACTTCTGTGTCTGCTGTTTCACAATGACATGCCTCAGACCACATCTTTGGTTTCCAGTTCTTGGTCACAATAGATTGAAATCAATTCAGTAACACTAGACTGTGACTCAATTAAACCATTTACATTCTTTTATAGCACAAAACTTCCAATCTCCTTTGAGCAGTTTTGTGAAAGTACACTTTACATAGTAACATGCTTCATTAATAAAAAACATTCTACCCTCATTGGGTACTCTAATAAGTGGTTCCTCAACTCCCAGCATCATGTATATATGTCATTTGTTTGTAAAATGTAATTTTACTTTGATTTAACAGTTGATGAAACACAAGACCTGTCAGCAGAAAGTTCTAACAAAATGCAAATAATTTGGAAGTAAATGAAACAACACACCAAATATTAGATGCATTGAGTCATTGACAGGCACACAGACAAGAGTGACAACTTCACTAGCTTTCAGAGAAATCTTCTTTTCTTTTTTGAAGTTAGAGTAAAATGCTTATTCTTCTGGTGTGTGTGTGTGTGTGTGTGTGTGTGTGTGTGTGTGAGAGAGAGAGAGAGAGATAGAGAGAGAGAGAGAGAGAGAGAGACTTCTGGTCTTGTTTGTCAACTGTAGAATTGTGAATAGGCTGGCTAGATATCAGTGACCAACATCAGGGCAATGACCCAAAAATTATTGTAGCTGTCTTCTTTTTATGCTAAACAGTATACTATTTCATACTGGGAAATTGGTGCTCTCATTCCGTACTTATATTGTGGAAAATTCTAACCTTTTTTGCCTGTAAACACAATTAATCAGAGCAATCACTTGAAAATTAACTATTTAACTGCCTTCTGGAGAGTAGCATGATTTACATATGTGGAAGACCAAGAAAATCTTTATGTATTTTGACTTATCTATGTGATAAGCAAGCTGAAGCATTTGGGTTGATATCTGGCATCCTCCAGAATCTAGGTTAAAGCTCTGCTGTAATATTTAACAATGCTTGACATCCTGAGATCGATCAACTTACGAAGCTCCTGAATGTATCTGATTTTTTAGATTTCCATATGCATAAAAATGGTCTTCCTTTCAGTGGATCACTCCTTGCTAAAATGCATGTTGTAGTTTAACTGAATCTTATTATAGCCATAGCAGCAAATGTTTGATGTTGAATGAATACAGTGACTAAATGATCAGTCAGAGGTAATAGCTATTAGGTCACTGCTGAGAATTGTAAAGTAGACATAATGTCTGTTCTGATACAATCTCTTTTTCCCCCTTTGCATAAATGTTATTATTTCAGAACCCTCATCATTAATATCATTTTCCATCCTCTAATTGTTTGTATGTGTAGCATGAAACTAGATCTCATACAAACATCTTCTTTCAAAAGATGGGTTCTTTCAATGGGCAAATAGAAATTATTCGAGAGCTAAAGAAAAAACTGACTTATGTAGGTAAAATGAGGCAATATCAATGAGAGATTCCTTTATATAATAAAAGGAAGAAAAAAGCCTGAGTATTAAAAGGGTTAGCTGTGCAATTATTTAGTATGGTTAAGACTTAGGTCAAAAGACAGCCTTAAGAACAAGTTAAGTGGATGATAAACAACAAAGTAGTATGACATTTTATTGTTTCCATTGACTGTAATATAACAGCAGAAATACATATCTCTTGTACAGTATCAGATTGACTTCTTCTGTGACTTTCTGCAGGCTTGTATAAATTCGATGTATTGTTACTTGTGTTATTGTTCTGGAATTTCATGACAAGTCATTGTGCAATTTTTTTAGTTCCATGGAATATTTGGTTTTCCTAGATATTCTTTTTTCTGGTTTCAGATTCCAGATGGAGCCAAATGTGACACAGGACATGGCACAAGAAATGAAAAAATTCATTTTACATGCTCCTAGTGTTGAAGTCAGATATCGAATTGCCAGTCAGCTGGGATTCAAAGACATTATTCAGAGTCTTCTTAATGGGCCTGAGGTAGCATATCTGAAAGACACTATATGGAGAAAAGGTTTTAGAAGACATAACGTTCTATAAGATTAGAAAGAATTTTGTGATCAATTATTGTGCACGTCACAGACTTCCTGTTGCCAGGATAAGATATTACCATTACTGACCCATATTATTTTATAAATTATTTATTCTTTATTTAACGTGACACAGGAAGTCATTTACCTAGAGAAATAATTAGTCATATCTCACCTAACATAGTGACATTTGTGCTAGATATGTAATTTTCTGTCTACAGTATTCATAATTGGGTCTGCAGGATAAACTGTGCCCTCACACTTGATTTTCAATTCTGCTAACACCAAACACAAGAGTTTTTTTTTTTTACTTTAAACAGTAAAAGCAATTTAACATTATCTATGTGCATGCAAACCAATACCTTGAAGATGAAAGTTTTAATTCATCAGTATGCACATAAAAAAAGTGCAACCATTCTTGTTCAAAGCAAGATGTGCTACCATATGTTTAGAACTTAACAGTGAGTCCACTATACTTGCATGTGTTTCTCTCTGTCTTAACACTTCATTTTTAAAATGACCAGAGATCTCTTCTCTCAAGAAATGTTTCATATTAGAACAATATTATGAAAAGGATAGCTGCTACTCATCACGTAATGGAGATGCTGAGTCACAGATAGGCACAAGAAAAAGACTTCGGAGATGGAACATACATACCCGCATTCACACAAATGCAACTCACATGCACATGACTGCAGTCTCTGGCTGCTGAGGCCACAGCAGCCAGAGACCATGGCCATGTGTATGTGTGAGTTGGATTTTCATGAATATGTTTTTGTACGTTCTGTTTCCGATGAAGGCCTTGTTGGCCAAAAGCTCATTTTCTGACAGTCTTTTTGTTGTGTTTATCTGCGACTCAGCTTCTGTGCTATATGGTGAGTAGCAACTATCCTTTTCATAATATTGTTACATTCCAACCTGGATTTTCTTTTAGAACATTTGCATTTTAAGGAAATTATATTTCAAATGACATGAAGAAAAGCACATTATAAATATTTATTAAAACGTTACTTACTCTGACTTTAATATCACCCTGTTTCCTTTTTATTACAAAACAAATTTGCCAGGTGGTATGAACAGGACAAGAGAAACACTTGTTTTCCAGAATGAATATATAGGTAATTTTAATAATAATGTTAATGACATATATTTCAGTTTAAATCTAAATATGAACATTTTACAATACAGTGTTTGCAATTGACATTTCAATAACATCATGTAATTTTATTTTCTTATTTCATGTAAAGCATCACATTTTATAATCAATACACTGAAAAGTAACCATATTTGTGCACAAAAATTTTTTACCTGGGGTAAAAGTTTGGTTTCTATGAGTCGATTCTCAAGTATGTTGTTTACATCACTCTAAAATATATGTATATGCTACACAAGACATTTTAACATTGTTTAACATTATGAAGCTGTGAATACTGTCTACTACTCATAAGGAATGCTGTGACAGGCTTTCCACAAATAATGAAAAGAAAAGTGAAGGGGTGAATCATTCACTCCAATATATTTAAGAATAGTGGTTTGGTGTGTATATGCACCACACTGAAATTGGTAGAACTCTAGGAAGATACTGATTTGGTTGACTTGAATGTAACTTCTGCTTATCCAGTGAAATAGACTAGAAAGTGAAGGCAGACATGTTTATAGTGCTGAAAATGTTTGTGAGGATGTTTCAGTACTTTAATTCATTGTGCTCAATGTTATGTCCCACTTCATATTTTATGTAACCATAGGAAAAGATTAAAAACTGGTAACATTTTGAAAGTCATTTCATCAGCAGCACCCAGATTTTAATCATCAAGCTGTAAGATAATTTTGTTAATTTCTTAGAGTTATGCAGCAATACCGTCTTGACAACAGATGTGGTATTACAATTACCAACAGCTCATGGTTTCTTATTATAAGCTTCTGTACTTCAAATAGTGAGTAAGTTAGGAGTATGAAACTTTATACGCACAACAGTCAACTATGCATGCTGTGCCTTGTGCTATATTATTGTGATAAAATGATAATTAAGTGCCTTAATTTCAATAGTGTCTGAAGAATGACAACATTGAACAACAATATTGTACTGAATTAAAATATTGTACTGAAAAATCAAATATTCCATGTTCCTATTAGTGTTTAATGAACTATAAATAAATACTTATGAATCTCCAAGTAGTTTGTATATACTGTTTTATGCATTTATATTATTAAGAAAGATTATGAGAGTGTTGCAAAAGTTCTAAAACACATAGACCAAAAATCTGTATCCCCAAAAAGCTGTATTTTATAATAAATAATTATATCTTATTATTTTGTATCATCACTTTGAAATTGGTGTATTCTCATATAAGTAAAATAAGGAAAGGCAACCATCAGCTACAGTGGATCGGTGCATGGAGCACAGCAACACATAACAGAAAACAGCATTCACACTAGCTTTTGAGCGCTAACTCTTTTTCTAACAATCTAACAAAAGTACACACATTCACACACAGAAACCATTACTGTTTTCATATAAAATTTGCTACAATGTATCTCCTTTCTCCCCATATTTGCATAGAAGTTTTTACATTTGAAACAAATTTCTATTCAGTCACAAAACATAACTTTGTTGTGAATATTAGCTAAAACATATTTCACCATGTTTTGCATAAATGTGCAATGCCAACCATGGATTGTCTTTTCTCTCCTTATGTGTTCATTGCTCGCACATTGTGGGAACATCTTCATTTGCTACAGTCTTTCCATTCAGTAATGTGCTTGTGTGTGTCCATCTGGTGCCTTTTTCAAACAGTATTTCCTTTTGTTCCAAATGTAAGACTAATAAGATAACGCAGTCTTTCAGATAATTGCACATAAATATTTGCAGTACCAAACCAAACAGACAGTAAATAACATAATTGTTATATAATTTTGACAAGTAGAAAATGATTACCAATTTTTCAATTCAGAGGAAAAATAATGTAGGGATGGGAATACTTTCATTAAAATGTAAGTTATTACATATACATTTCATGGAAAAAGAAATAAATTAATTAAAACTTAATGGATGATGAGAGAGAATTGTCACGAGACTAATTATTGAAAGATAGCAGACAGTAACATACTAGTTAGTTTTGGATTCACAGGAATATGAAAAAAAGATCACAAAAAAAGCTAAATCCAAAAATAATGGCAGTTTAGTCATCTACAACTACTGAAAACAGGAGAAGTACAGGTAAAGAAACTGGTATAGGCACGCATATTCAAATACAGAGAGATGAAAACAGGCAGAATACGATGCGGCAGTCGGCAACACCTGTATAGGACAACAAGTGTCTGGCACAGTTGTTAGATTGGTTACTGCTGCTACAATGGCAGGTTATCAAAATTTAATGAACTGTTAATAAATACTTATGAATCTCCAAGTAGGTGTGTGAACATGGTGTTATAGTTGGCGCAAAAAGCAAACAGCATCTCTGAGGTAGCAATGAAGTGGGGATTTTCTGATACAATCATTTCATGAGTATACTGTGAATATCAGGAATATGGTAAAACATCAAATCTCCGACATCGCTGCGGCCGGAAAAAGATCCTGCAAGATCAGGACCAATAACGACTGAAGGGAATCGTTCAGTGTGACAGAAGTGCAACCCTTTCGCATATTGCTGCAGATTTCTGTGCTGGGCCATCAACAAGTGCCAATGTGTGAACCATTCAATGAAACATTATCAATATGGGCTTTTGGAGCCGAAGGCCCACTCGTGTATTCTTGATGACTGCACGATACAAAGCTTTACACCTCGCCTCAGCCTGTCAACACCGACATTGGACTGTTGATGACTGGAAACATGTTGCCTGGTCAGACGAGTCTCCTTTCAAATTGTATCGAGTGGATGGATGTGTATGGATATGGAGACAACCTCATGAGTCCATCAACCCTACATGTCTGCAGGGATCCGTTCAAGCTGATGGAGGCTCTGTAATGATGTGGGGCATGTGCAATTGAAGTGACATGGAACCCACAATATGTCTAGATACTACTCTGACAGGTGACACATACATAAGCATCCTGTCTGATCACCTGTATCCATTCTTGTCCATTGTGCATTCCGATGGACTTGAGCAATTCTAGCTGGACAATGCAACACCTCACACATCTAGAATTGCTACAGAGTGGCTCCAGGAACACTCTTCTGATTTTAAACACTTCTGCTGGCCACGTAACACTCCAGACATGAAAGTTATTGAGTATATCTTGGATGTCTTGCAACGTGCTGTTCAGAAGAGATCCCCATCCGCTCATATGCTTATGGATTTATGGACAGCCCTACAGGATTCATGGTGTCAGTTCCCTCCAGCACTATGTCAGACATTAGTTGAGTCCATGCCATATCTCGTTGCAGCTCTTCTGCATGCTCGCGGGCGCCCTACACAATATTAGGCAGGTGTACCAGTTTCTTTGCCTCTTCAGTGTAGTGTGATTACAGCGCAGTGGTACTTACGTTTTTCTGTTAGGTTTCCTGAAATATGGCATGTTAGAGGTAAACTAATGGTCAACAGGTATGGGTAAGGAAACTTGATGATTTTGTTGAGACTGAGCAGATGTCAAAGTGCTAATCTAGGAAGTTTGGGGAGGATTTTTTCTTATGTTCATCTCTTATTTATACATTAATCAAGAAAGAAATTACAGTGATATAAAAGGAGACTGTCTGATTACCATACAAAACAACATTGAGTTACCAGGGAAAAGTCTTATACCTTGGTGCATTGATGCTGAGGTTGTCTTCAACCTAGGCAGCCCAAAAGATCTGCTCGCAAATAATTTTATATAGGCAATTTTGTGAAGATCAGTGGTTACTTATAATGATTCATAATGATTGCAAGAGAGTGATATTTAATGTGAAACAACAACAGTTGTCAAATCACTCTTTCTTGGCAAATGTTAATGTACGTATTTGGAGATGGTCTCAACCTGCTGATGATCATCAAACAATATTGTATGAATTCTGTAGAAATACCATGCAAATTTTATGACAGAACAGGCCAGCAGTAGAGGGGCTCCAAGAAGCGATTTGAAAAAATATATCAATTGTGCACAACTAGAAATGTATGAGTGAGGTGAATGATATTTTGGGTAAAAATTATGTCCATGGTTTACTGTTTCTGAACCAAACAGTGTGAGATTCAGTTGCCTCTTAGATTTATACAGGTGGAAGAAAAACCTTTTTCATAATAACATCAGATCACAGAATTATAAATACTTAAATGTGTAATGCTGCTGCCTGTGTGAAGTGAATATTGCTTTGGATGACGCAGGTGGGATGAACACAGAAGAAGTGAGGCAAAGAGGAGGAGGAGACTGAGGGGAGAGATGACCAGCAAGGGAAAGGGTTCAAAGGACAGTTAGAGGATTGTCACTCTCATGCAAGCAGAAGTAGTTGCATATGGAAATACAGAGTATGAGGGGGAGAGAGAAGGGGGAGCATTTTGGGAGAAGACCATTGAGAAAACAGGGTCCACATATGTAAAAACTATTCGGAACAGAGCTAAGAAATGGGTTAGATTTGGCAGATAGGGACTGAAAATTATGTGGCTGCAAAACAGGGGCCAGCAGAGATTGAGGATGGAAAAGTGTATGGATGGGTCATTTTCCAACTTTACAACATAGAAATAAATTTCCGAGTATGATGGTACAAGTTGTGTCATTAAAACTGACTGACAGTTCAAGTTTGATCACCTGACAGGTCTTTCTACTCGGCACAAGATGATTGACATTCATAGTCAGCTTATATATGATTTCTTAGCTTCTCTCAGTTTATTTGTTGACAGGACAGTACACCCATAGGCTGTTCTGCCATTACCATATAGTTATATGAAACATATACACAAAAAATAAAAATTATCAATAATGATATTTTCTTATTGAGTAACAGACATTTCCTAGCTTAATCAGCCGTGATAGGTTAAAAGTGTTTGTCAGACAGGGACTCATTTTCAATAATGTTAACTTTCCATTTTTGCCTCCTACCTAAATAGCCTAGACAAGGGGGCAGTGGTTATATTTGAGTCATTCACTTGATTGTAAATAAATCTAGCTTAGATGAAGATGAACATAATGTAGCAATTGTAGTGACTATCAATTTTATTTCTATTGTTTAGTTTTAAACATATTCACATCAAACAATCTACTGTGCCAAAAAAAAAAAAAAAAAAAAAAAAAAAATAATAATAATAATAATAATAATAATAATAAAGAAGCTACTTTTGTGACACAATTTTTAACAGCTCCCAGTCAGAAAATGTTTTAATATTATTTAAGTGGAACTGTTGTTTATAATGTTGTAAAAATTTTTAGTTTCTGGATATTAATACTTCAAACCACTTTTTTAAAAGTAACAATATATGGATCAAAGTACAAAGATTAACAAATTTGATGTCTAGCTGCAGTTGTCTTTACTTTGTTGTTTCCATTTATTTCTTGTTTAAGTTTCTTCTACATTGGAAAGGAGCAGTCCTGTTATCTTTCGTGTCAGGTGGATGACCTACGTACATAAGTTGCAATGTGAAGATGTAAATTACCTCAAAACCTGCCATGAAGCTAAAGCCAGTGAACAGACTCAGTAAGCCACCACTGAAACCTGAAACATGGTCAAATTTTTTATTAATTTTTTTAAATTTCCTTTCATTGTTCAATGTTCATGTCAACAAATGAAATTACTTACCCAGCAATATAGTTAGTCTGTCGACAACATTCTTTCTGTATTTAGTGGCCATGAAATTCCCATAGTACACATGAAAAAGTGTGTGATTTTTTATACCATACTTTCTCCTGAAAAACATCATGTTGTTGTTTTATAAAAACTAGTAACAAAGATTTAGAGTTTATAAATAATTTTTTATCAATAATAGCTTCTAAACATTTGCCATTGTATAATGAAATGCATGATAAGGTGAGTAAAAACTGTTTCTGATAGGTTAAAGCTAGTTTGGAAAATTAAGAGAGAACTCTGTGAAGATTGAAGCATACTGTCATTTCCCCAAAGTAGAATTATTTGCTTCAGTTTGGAAAGCAATGAAACTTATTGTAATAGTCACACTACATTACTGCTCATAAACCACTGGGGGAAGAGTGGGGTAATACAGACATTATAAACCACAATTTGTGTAAAAGCTGAAGTAGGGAAATGAAATCTAGTAATATAATTTAAGAATACAATTTAAAAAAAGGAAGAGAGCTAGAAAATGTTCCACCATCACCTCCCTCAATAAATGTACAAGTTAATGAAATATAACTAAACACTATGTCATCTAGCTGAAGCATAACAGTTGGACACACACAAATGTACTGGGTTATGAGCCTTCAGAGGTTCAAACTTGTTTCAGTAATGGTGTTGACCAAAAAGATGAAAAGAAGATTCACACAAGATACCCACAAATTTCTCCTCCTTGCTGTTTCTACAAACACCACTTTCTTCTTCAGTAAAGACAAAAAAGTTTTTAATAGTGAGTTAAAATTACTTTTATGATATTTATACATGTAAAACAGTAAATGAATAAGTTAAAGCTTTGTTTCCTGTGAATGGATGTTATTTAATAGTTCTCAAATGTTCTTTAACTGATGATGACAAAATAGGCAGAAGTAAAAATTGAATCTTGTATGAATTCCTCCAGGATGCCACATAAGCTCCTATTTTTCTTTCACATGCCATTTTTTAATGTACATAACAGGATTACTGGCCAGTTGCATCATAGGCAATTCACTGAGAAAATGGGTATGGTATCTTGTAAAAGAGATTTGCAGTCAGAAACAAGAAACAAATTTCGAAACAGTATTTGGTGATTTTTCAAAGAATGTACAGAATGTGACGTAATTATGAAGACAATGGATTAATCCATAATCTTTGGTAACTCAAAGTAGTGAAACTGAATTTGTCAACATAAGAGAAAAGCTTTAAACATTTCTTCCATATAGATTCACTATATCTGATCAACAAATGATTGCACATAGATAACACACAGTTTAACCAAGCACACTGCATTTTTACAGAAGTGTTACATATAATTACTGAGAAGTGATAACATGAGTTATCTTTAACGTGAAGTGCTGGTTATGGCTAGGCCAGTATAAAAAATGACTGGGAGGCTTTAAAACAATATTATCCTTCAGAGCAGAAAGTTGAAACTTAAAGGGTATTAAAACACTTCAGATACTACACCATAACTGGTGTCAATAATAGGATAGGTTCAGTAGGATTGTGGGAAAAATATGGAGCAATGTTGTATAGAATAAGGACAGGGAGAAAAGCGGCCAGGAAACTAAGAAGTGGAAGTAACTCCCAGAGGTGAGAAAAGGTGTGAGCCACTTGCCACAAAGGACAGTTCATGGGACTGGCAAGTAAGAGGGAGATATATAAGTAAGTTAAAAGACATAGAACAAGGGACATTAATTAGATTATTTGACATTGACATTTAGGTCACTAAAGGAAGGTCAGCTGGACATTGAGCAAGGAAGACATTGACCATGGCTGTTGAAGGAACTGTTGTAGCATTCCATCAAATTGATTTTTGTAAACCATACAAAACCAACAGAGATTTTAATCCAACTCCTATTGAGTATGAGTCCAACCTATGTCTTACCCACTATGAACAACAGAGGAGGAGAAAGTATCGTGTGGAGATAAAATAATTAAAAATAATAGTAAATAAAGCAAAGACTGAGAAAATTCAAAATGTCAAGAGCCAATAAGTGATATTAATGATACTGAAGCTGAAAAAAGAAGTGTTCATAAACAAGAGCGGGTTGGTCAGATGCAGTAAAGCAGTTCTCACCTGTGTTACACAAAGATGTTTATATTTTCCAGTGAAAAATCTACATGACACAAGTCATAATACATGTGACTTTCTTGTAATGAGTGGCGAGCTCTCCCAAGACTTACACTCAGTCTTGGTTTAGCAGCACCTCGTCATCCAACTGATCACTAGTTAATTCTTATGTCAACATATGTTGCATAGTGGTCACAGTGCACGGCCATGTGGTAAACTTACTCTCATAAATTTCTTTGTCAATAATGTGACACACACACACACACACACACACACACACACACACACACACACACACGCATGCATGCATGCATGCATAAACACACTTATGCCCCAACAGGATGCTAGCTAGGGGCATAGGCATGTGGATTTGTGTGTGTGTTTTACTCTGGCTCAAAAGCTAGCAATTTTCTTTCTTTTGTGTTTACCTAGTGACAATTCAGTGCTGCTTTTGAGGGAGTGGTCTCCTTTATCAAAAAGTATTTGCATTCTACAAGAAATTTCCTACAACATTTATACTACTGTGGCTATTTGTAACATATATGTCACATGAGATACAGCATTGGAGCTTGAATGATATAAGGAAAATTCAGTATGTTACATATGTTGCTTGCTGTAATCCATTATATACCAGAAAGCCACTCCACTATGAGTTTGCTACTTGAAGATAACATATGAATAATTATATCCAACTTTGCTGAACATGAAAGTCTTTGGTGGTGGATAGCATCCCTCTAAGAGGTTTATGTTAAAGAAATGAAATTTTATGGTATGAAAATGAAATCATTGACCACCTCGTTTAAAGATTCCTTCCTAACAGTGACAGCAAACACTCCACCCACTAACAAACCACCACATAACAGATCTGTTAGATTTAGTTTGACAGATACTGCATCCATCACCAACAGACATTAGTTTGAAACATAGAGTCCCTAGAGGGTGTTGTAAAATTCATGAGGTCAGTAAAATGTTATTCTGCTGTTTTGATTGTGTTTCTGGCAAAGTGTTAAAATCTTGTACTAACTTGTTAAATGAAAACTCAGGTCATGTTTAATGAAAGATTTGAATACACCTACCTACAAAACTGGAGATAATCAAACCACCAATAATTTTGTTGCTCATTTTTAAACATTTGTGAGAAAGTGGCCTTTGAGACAATACTAACTTATTTTTCTGCACTGAGAGATGTGTTGATGTGGTAAGAAACTGGACTCACATGCTGAAGGATGTAGGATCAAATCGTCCACTTGGCTATTTAGATTTAGGCTTTCTATGGGCTCTGTAAATTGCATAAGACAAATGCTGAAGTGGTTCAACTGAAACAGACACGACCAGTTGCCCCATCCCTTCCCTGTCCAAGATTCAGCTCCAGCACCAATAACCTCACTGTCAATGTAATACTAAACCCTAAACTTCCTTTCTTCCTTTCATTTTTCTGAGCAGAACTTGTTGAAAGTGCCTCTGAGTTTGACTTTTTAAGGACCTTTCAGATATTCGAACTGCACATATGAAGAATTTCTTTCACGAGTTTATGACCTGTTTATATGAAATGCCTAACACCACAACAATTTCTCATATTTTAATGTCTTTTTCTCTTTATCAGACATTTCTTCAGAAGACAACTGCATGTAAAGCACATATAAAATTTGCAATTCTCATATGATCATATTTCTTTCTATCTGAGGACAAAAAAATTAAGAGCTTTGGGATGCCAAGACAGTTTCATGAAGTTAGAAGAGGAGTTAAATAAGATAAAATAGGATATGGTAAGATTATCACATGTACAGTGAGAAAATGACCAATTAGAATTAAAATAGAGACATCTGCTTTACTATAGAGGAAAAGAGCAGGGAGGAGACTCACAAGTAGGCTTTATTGAAGCCAAGAAAATAAAAAAAAAACATTATTTTAGTTACTGAAGTAATTTTGGACAGAATGATATGACTGTTAAAAAAGAAAAAAAAAGTTAACAGAAGTTGGAAACATTGGGGGTCTATTTATCACTATGCTCACATTCTGAGGAGTTGGAGGCAGAAGAAATCTATGAAGAGTTACAGAAACTACTAAATGAAATAAATCTCACTATAATATTATAATGCAGGATTTCAGTTTGAAAGTAGAAAAAAGCCAAGGAATGTTCCTCAGAGGGAAACTTCAGTTATGATACTGAAATGGCAGAGGTCATATGTTAGTAGAATTATGAAGAACTACATGTTTGTACTATAACTTCCTTTCAGAAGAAAACAAATAGTAAATTAGATTTGACAAGGACCAAATGAAACCAAAAGCTAAACTAATTACATTTCGTCAAACAATAAAGAACATGTAGATGACTTGATGTTCTTAAAACACTTTTGAATTGCAAGTGAAGAGAGAATTATAAGGTGGAGAGTAACTATTAAAGACCAGGTCAGCATTGAAAGCAAGTGATAATGTTATAGTATTCAAATAAAGAAACTAACATTGGGTAGACAGCGTAATTTCATCAGCTGAGAAGGATTGATACAATGCGACATGACAGCTCAGTGACGGCCTGTGTGAATGGCACCATTTGGAATGCATTGTGGAACATGGCATGACGGCCCATGTGAATTCATTTTAATATGTATAATATTAAATTTATTAATTTTCAAAAATTTGAATTACTTTTCATACATTGAATTGATTTAAAAAAGAAATTTTGCATTCTGATGTAATTACACCTGAAGTTATTGACATTAAAATTGTTAATTAAAACACTCAAAAACTAACTTCGTAAAAGATTATCAATAAGTAATTCATTGTAAAAATTGTCTCTGAGGTACGCTGTATCTCTGTCCTCCTTGGCTAGTCAGAAGTTGGAAGTAAGTGAGTTACAGAGGATGGTTTGGTGTTGTACTGAGAATTGCGTATGTTGTGTTCTTTCTGTGAATATTTGCTTGAATATCCTCATTTGATATTCTGACGTAAAAGTTTTGAAGAATCAATATAAACACCATTGGCTTTTCATTGAAAATAACACACTGGATAAAATGAATCTGACAGCCTTTTGCACCACACAGGAATAATGTGCCTCAAGGCACTGCACTGAGATTAAGAAGAAGATAATGGGCATTGTTAAACAAGACAACATTCATATTAAAATTAAGTTTCTGATCATCACCTCTTTGCTTCAACTCTATAATCAGTTGAAGAAAACTGAGTTGATCCAATTAACAGTCAAAATAATGAGGTTTGCATAAAACATTATAATATTGTATATTAAGGATCTTTGACAAACATTAACCGACACAGTCTCCAAGGTTAAATTTATGGGGGATATGTCTGAACCATTTGAAATCCAAACTGGAGTGCGACAGGGTGACAGACTTTCACAATTACTTTTTAATATCGTTCTTGAAAAAATTATCAAGACATGGGAAAAAGAAGTCAATGGACACCAAATTGGCCTTAGAAAAGATAATAGATTCAATGTGAAGTGTTTAGCTTTTGCATATGACCTTGCAATCCTCACAAATAATAGAAAAGAAGCCACTAACACCATAGAGAAGTTACACGAAATTGCACAAAGAACTGGCCTGCAAATTTTGTATGAGAAAACCCAGTACATAGAAAGAGTGCCACAAGACAGATTGCCTATTGTGACAACCCATGGGAAACTCGTACAAGTACCACATTTTAAGTAGCTGGGAGAAATCATCCAGCCATCAGGGATCAACCTAAAGGCAAATGAGGAAAGAATAAAAAAACTACAGAAAGCATATAAACTCACATGGAACTAATATAACAAAAAGTCCATATCCATTAACGCAAAATTGAGGCACTACAACACTGTCGTACTTCTGGAGGCACTGTATGCATCTGAAACAACACAAATAGGTGGGCAAAATAAAATCAAAGAAATAGAGAAACAAGAAATGAAAATTCTCAGGAAAATTTTTGGCCCAATACAAGAGCAAGGAATCTGGAAGAAGAGACCAACATCAGAATTATATAAATACACAGACAAGATTACGGATACAATATGGAAAAGAAGAATGCAGTTCTACGGACATATCAACAGGATGAATGAATACAGAATTTCAAAGCGAATTCTTAAAGTCATCAACTCAGGCAGGGGCCAAACAAAATGGATAAAAGAAGTTGAAGAGGACCTCAGACAAGCAACACAGAAGAGACCAGGATGCAAATGGACAGCGAAAGAAGCAACACAGGGAACACATGAAGAAAATTTGGCTCAGAAAAAACATAAACAATCATCATAAAAGAATTCAAGTTCAAACGCTCTCTTTAAATGGGAATAATTGAAAATAATAATAATAATAATAATAATTGTATATTAACATTGGAACATCAAGAAGTGAAAATACTATATAGGATCCAAGACAATCTAAATGAACCAGCTGATACATTTTATATGAAAAACATCAATTTCTGTATATAATAATGACAACATACATTAAAATATGAAATAAAAGAGAAAACATTCTATGGATATTGCAGCATGCACCAATGCGTTGAATGTAGTCACCGTGGTTTGCATTGCTCCCGTGTGTTCTAACTTACTGTAACATTCGCGATCAAGTGTAGGCACCCAGTAGCAGATGACCTTGTAATGACATAATCGTTAGTCGCTGTCAGCTGATGGACACATGCCAAGGGTCAAAGGAGTCACGCGCCATTCACCAGGGGTGCTGTGTTTTTGTTGATTTAGTGCTCCTTGATTAATATGGCTTTCTGTGACTTTTGTTCCTGGAGATGGATTCTTTCTAGTGTTTTTGAGTTTGCATAGAAATTTTCATACAAAACTAATTGTGTTTTTCCTAGTATGTTAAATTAAGTTCTTTCCTTTCAGCCGTGCCGGGTAGCCACACGGTCTGAGGCCCCTTGTCACGGTCCATGCAGCTCCCCCCGTCGGAGTTTCCAGTCCTCCCTCGGGCATGGGTGTGTGTGTGTTGTCCATAGCATAAGTTATTTTAAGCTAGATTAAGTAGTGTAGAGCTTAGGGACCAATGACATCAGCAGTTTGGTCCCGTAAGTCCCATAAGTTCAACACTGACTATTTTAAATGATGTAGCCGACAGGTGCACATTTGCATTTCTCAGTTCCAACCCCCCCAATAATACACCGTTATATGACCAGTGTACTATTGTTTAACTTTTGATAAGTCTCATTAATAGTTTACAAGCAAACATCAACAGACTGCTACAATAGTTTACTGTTGAACATCTACGTGCAGTAAAAACCCAACCACACAGTTCTTGCCGCATAATACAGTACGTATTGAACAGATACTGTCATTGTTTTAGCACATGGCCTATTACACTTATTTCACAGTTAAGTGGATGCATTGTTGTTGATCTAACCAATATGGGTGCCTCATCTGAAACCTGACCGTGGACTGACTGACTCTCGGGCCCAATAATCGGGCCCTTCTTACATCAAAAATTGGTTCTTTTTACCAGTTTCTTCTACTAGAAAGGTTAAGCCAAATTTTTTGTTTAAATGATGAAATTAACAGATATTGTTATGCAAACAATACTTTTGACAAAACTGGTAATTACTTTTGAACTTCTTAAGGGCTGCTTTGCTAACATGTTTTCAAATAGAGCCAAATAAGTAATTAAAGAATGCTATTAGTTGTTCCCCCAAATGTTTATAATTATTATAGAATTTATATTTGTTTATGAGTCAACAATATAATTTGAGTTATGAAACAATTACTGACTTCACCCTATAACAAAAGATACTAACTAGGAATAGTTACAATAAATTAGAAAATCAATTACATACATAAAACTAAGAACAAAATTAGAGCTGGTGTTATATTCCTTAAAACTTAGGCCCAACCTTTCTCTTTTGTGGAAATGCAGATTATACTCACATGTTGTTTGTTGTTGTTGTTGTTGTTGTGGTCTTCAGTCCTGAGACTGGTTTGACGCAGCTCTCCATGCTACTCTATTCTGTGCAAGCTTCTTCATCTCCCAGTACCTACTGCAACCTACATCCTTCTGAATCTGCTTAGTGTATCATCTCTTGGTCTCCCTCTACGATTTTTACCCTCCATGCTGCCCTCCAATGCTAAATTTGTGATCCCTTGATGCCTCAAAACATGTCCTACCAACCGATCCCTTCTTCTAGTCAAGTTGTGCCACAAACTTCTCTTCTCCCCAATCCTATTCAATACCTCCTCATTAGTTACGTGATCTACCCACCTTATCTTCAGCATAGTCCGCCCCGGTAGCTGAGTGGTCAGCGTGACAGACTGTCAATCCAAAGGGCCCGGGTTCGATTCCCGGCTGGGTCGGAAATTTTCTCCGCTCAGGGACTGGGTGTTGTGTTGTCCTAATCATCATCATTTCATCCCCATCGACGCGCAGGTCGCCGAAGTGGCGTCAAATCGAAAGACCTGCACCAGGCGAACGGTCTACCCGACGGGAGGCCCTAGCCACACGACATTTCCATTTTTATCTTCAGCATTCTTCTGTAGCACCACATTTCGAAAGCTTCTATTCTCTTCTTGTCCAAACTAGTTATTGTCCATGTTTCACTTCCATACATGGGTACAATCCATACAAATACTTTCAGAAACGACTTCCTGACACTTAAATCTATATTCGATGTTAACAAATTTATCTTCTTCAGAAACGATTTCCTTGCCATTGCCAGTCTACATTTTATATCCTCTCTACTTCGACCATCATCAGTTATTTTACTCCCTAAATAGCAAAACTCCTTTACTACTTTAAGTGTCTCATTTCCTAATCTAATTCCCTCAGCATCACCCGATTTAATTTGACTACATTCCATTATCCTCGTTTTGCTTTTGTTGATGTTCATCTTATATCCTCCTTTCAAGACACTGTCCATTCCGTTCAACTGCTCTTCCAAGTCCTTTGCTGTCTCTGACAGAATTACAATGTCATCGGCGAACCTCAAAGTTTTTACTTGTTCTCCATGAATTTTAATACCTACTCTGTATGTTAATGGTAATTAGTAGAAAATGAAAAAATGAATTTAAGGAGGCAGATGGCAACACAAGAGAGGAAGTAAAAAGATCCCAGCTTGCTTTGTCACAGTGTGACTACCTGGAACACTGAAAGAGGTATGTCATGACACAATGCACTACAAAATTACTGATGGTCCACCCATATTCTGTCAATCTCAATGTTTGGCACCAGACAGTCTGGCTACAGCAAAACTAGAACCTGATAGTGTACTGCTTGAAGGTGTTATCCAACTGTCAAGAAGTCCTTCATCATCCCCACTTTGTTTGATACCTAAGAAGTGGGGGGTTATAGGTTCTGTGTTACAAGGACTCCCATATTGTTTTACATACCTGGAAAACATTCGGGTTTTCTCAGCGACACCAGAACATCATCAGTAGCGTGTAACTGAGGTGTTTCAACAATTACACAAGTATAGCATTGTCTTGAACACTGCTAACTGCGTTTTTGGTCAGACAGAGATAACTTTCTGGGCCACAGAATCTCATCGTCAGATTCACTACTGTTACTTGAGAAACTTGAAGCTATCTTACAACCCCCCAAACAGGCACTTTTATAGAATTGTGTCAGTTCCTCAGCTTTTTAATTTTTACCATCAAAATCTGCTGCACACAGACAAATTGCAAGAAATATTAACTGCTGCACTCACTGGCCCAAAGAGCAAAGGGAACTTAATCATTCTGTGGTTGGATAGCATGACCTCTGCTTTCGAGGTGGCCAAACAGAGCATAGCAGATGCTGGATTACTCACACACCCTGACCTACATGCTCCTTTGGCATTAGTGGTTGACATAAGTCAGACAGTGACTGGCGTGATGCTACAGCATCAGTGTGATGATGCATGGCAGCCAGTAGCTTTCATCTCACAGTAACTTTCACTGCCACAATGAAAATCGAGCACCTATGATAGAGAGCTTCTGAAATCTATGAGACCATTAAATACTTCATACCTCAATTTGAAGCCAGAGAGATCGCCATTTATCCTGTCCATAACTCAGTGGCTTATGCCTTTTGTCAAAACAACAACAATTGTTCACCTCAGCAGCACAGTCAGCTGGTCTACATATCCCAGGTTAGCATGGATGTGAGGCACATTTCTGGGATCAAAAACATCGTAACTCACTACCTTTCATGTGTTCACGGCATCCCACAGTCACAGTTGATCAATTTCACTCAAATTGCAGAATGGACGGACCAAGAACTACACAGTCTGCTCTAGGATTCATCGTCAGCATTAGGCCTCTACTTAGTCAACTCTCCTGAAAATGACATCAAGCTATCTTGTGACATGTCCAATCGTAAACCCTGTCCTTTTCTGCCTTACACATTTTGAAGACATGTGTTGACAACTTACATATTCAGTGCCACTCTGGAGCTTGACCAACAACTTGCATAGTCTCCAACCATAATGTGTGGCCAGAAATGGACACGGACATGCATAAGGTGTCAGTGCATAAAAGTTTGCCACCATGTAAATTCACCAATCATTGACTTTCTGGACAAGACTCCTTGCTTTTCACACATCCATACTGATGTGGAAGGCCCTTTGCCTCCATTGAAAGGCGAATGCTACAAATTGACGATGATCGACTATTTCACCAGATGGCCAGAAACAGTGCCAGTTGATAACATTTCAGCAGGCACTTCAGCTTCTGCCCTCATATCCACATGGACAGTGCATTTTGGTTGCCTTCTGCACATCATGGTAACTGTGATTCAGTTTGAATACGACCTGTTCCACAGCTTAACAAATTCTTTGGCATCATGTGCTATAAAACCACAAGCTACCACATGACCAGTATCAGGATGATAGAATGCTAGCACCATTATCTCAAGGCCACACTCACATGTCATAATTCAAACTGGACAACAGTGTTACCACTGGTTTTGCATGCTGTGCTAAGCACATGCAAACGAGACCTGGACTCTCCATCAGCTGAGTTAGTTCATGGAGAAACACTCCAACTATCATGTGAATTTGTTGATCCACATGCAGCCCACATAGATGACATTAACCATACAGATTTTTTTCTCACCTCAGTCAACAAATCATTAAAATCTGACCACATCAAGGCATGGAACTTTGCACACCTATGTGTACCCTGAGCTATAGTCATGCATACACATCGTGTTACACACAGATTGAGTGAAGTCAGCACTGATACCTCCACACATAGGCAATAACTGTGTAATTGGCAGAGGAAAATGTGACATCAGTAACCCGTGTACCACCTCACTGGACCAAGTGAAACTTACATATGTATTCCAAGAAGAACCTACTGCTTCAACATCCATGCCAGCACCAGTGTCAACACCAGCATCAGTGTCAACATCAGCTACACACCAGTCAGCACAAGCAGCTGTACAACAAGATCGGAACATCGGATTCATTTTCCAGAATGATACTTGGATGATGCTCTGCTTTCCTGGAGTAGCAAAAAAATCACTAGTTCTGTCAGTTGATGTACACACGCCAAGGATCAAAATGTTCACACGTTGTCCACCAGAGGCACTGTGTTTTCATTGCTTTAACACTCCTTGATTAGTATGACTTCCCATGACTGTTGTTCTTAGAGAAAGATGCTTTCTAGTTTTTTGAGACAGTTCACATATTGCTGTTAACTTCTCACTACTCTCCATACAATTAGTGTTTTCTTCCTCTCTCTTTAAATAAAGTTCTTTCCTTGCTGTGACATCACAATTTATGTTTTATATTATGGCTAAATTTCAAGAACATTCACGAATATTTGTTGGACAGATAATCTTCTAGAAGTTCCAACAAGTATCATTGTTTCTTTGACCCATTGGTGCACTTTGGTTTTCTGAGAGTGACAGTTGCTGAACTATCTTCTTTTACTAACAGCTGTTTGGCCAGCTTTGGGATGGATGAGGCACTGCCAAATCTCTGTTGTAATCATATGAAGGTAGGCTAACTACACCAACATGTAGGTGTATATACTTAGGATGGGTGACAGGAAACTTCGTTTAAGTGCCATAGATGGTGAGATGTACACACTGTTATAATCATTTCTGATGAAACAGGGCACAATGACTGTGATAGAATGAACAAGGAGGGCTGTGAAATGTACAAACTCATGCATCAGAAGAAGTTGATCTTGGCTGTATTGTCTGCAGCACATGGTCTAGTAGCTAGCATTGCTGCCTCAGGTTCAATTCCCGGCCAGGTTGGGGATTTTCTCTGCCCGGAGACTGGGTGTTTGTGTTGTCCTTATCATTTCATCATCATTCATGCAAGTGGCAAGATTGGACGGTGTAAACATTGGGATTTTGTAAGGGCACTGTTAATCGCTCAGTTGAGAGCCCCACAAACCAAACAAACAAAACATCAACAACATTGCTTGTGTCACTGAGAAATCTTCAGCTGTGGATGTCACAAACAGTAGAGTATGGAAAGTGTACGGGCAGCAGCTTGTTGTGTCTAGACAAGACAGCCTACACACAATGAGAGGAAGCAGAAAGGCACGCGCTTAAACTCACGCAGGCTGGCGTGAGTCTGAAACAGGATACGTAATGAATGCTATAAAGAAAAGTACGTAGCTTCTGGAATACTTAACTTTAATCCATAATTGTAGAACATCGCTCTTGATGATACAGAAGTATAATAGCAATATAACAAAGGATAACGGCGCCTTACTAGGTCGTAGCAAATGACTTAGCTGAAGGCTATGCTAACTATCGTCTCGGCTAATGAGAGCGTAATTGTCAGTAATCCATCTCAGGCAAAGTCGGCTGTGCAACTGGGGCGAGTGCTAGTAAGTCTCTCTAGACCTGCCGTGTGGTGGCACTCGGTCTGCTATCAATGACAGTGGCGACACGCGGGTCCGACGTATACTAATGGACCGTGGACGATTTAAAGGCTACCACCTAGCAAGTGTGGTGTCTGGCGGTGACACCACACAGCTAATCCTTAAAATTCAAAAAGAGTGCAAGAGGTAACTCCTGCTGACTTTGGAGCTCATCACGTTACATCAGTGGAGACTAAAATGCTGTATTTCCAGTCCTCATTTTACTGCATTTCACTTTTTTCAGATGAAGCCTGTGTCACCAGATATGGAAAGTTCAAGAGCCACAATAGTCATATATGTGCCATTTAGGATCACCATGCTACATTTGTGAATGACCATGAATGCAGATTTTCAGTGAACTTGTGAGTAGGTGTAATCGCTGATTGATTGATAGTTCATATCTGCTTCCTCCCTATTTAAGAATACCTGTGTATATTGTCTTTCTGAGAGACAAATTCCCAATACTGGCGGAATATTTTCAAGAATGTAGGTTGCTCCAACATGAGGGAGCTCCTGTTCACTCTGTGAAAGATACCTATCAAGACTAAAAAGGATCTCCTCGCAAGAATTCTTGTTGCCTATGACAGTGTTCTAACAAGCAAAGATTAAAGGACATAACAGAACTTTGTGCAAGAATGTCATGCACACTTAGAAGCTGGGGAGAACCGTTTTGAACAACTGTTGTGAATGTAGAACCTTGTGCACAACTTGCATGTAAATGAAATTATTTCAGGAAATGTGTCTACTTAAGACATCCGCAGCAGACCAATGGTAAATCTGAAATTTACACATTTTTACTTAGAACTTTTGATGCAGTCATTTTCAGACATGCTTCTTTGTATGAAATTGATACATTTCCAATGCTGCATGACCACTGAAAGTTTGTATAATCATCATGGAAACACGCCATATAATGAAAAGTGATCAAAATTGTATGCTATTAATATAAGAATATAACTATTGTTTTATCTGATTATTTAAACACATACTTCTTAATGTACACTATTAATTATGGGATAAAGAGGAATATTCGTTACGAGTCATCAGCTTTGACCAATGACAAAGGCCACTTGCAACAAATGCTGTAAGCAAATTGATGACTATAATGTGATATTAGAGTCAATTTTTTCAAATGGGTTAAGTTACAGATCAGCGTTTCACCACAACCAGGGTATTTAGTTTCATATTCATTGACTTTGCCAACTCACAACCAAACTGTCACTTTCCCACCTAACAACAATGTAGGAAAAGACAAATTGCTACCTACTATAAAGAAGACACATCAAGATGCAGACAGGCACAATCAAAAGACACTCATATACAGCTTTTGGCCACAGCCTTCATCAGTAACAGACACACACACCCCTCGGCCTGATGTCAGGATCCTGGATGGTAGTTTTGATTATCACTTCTACTACCTTTTTTGTAGACAGGTGTGACCTGTGCCCTTTTTCAAGAACTGGACATGGCTTTTTGTTTCAGGGATCTGTGATAGATTATAGTTAGAAGAGGGGCTAACTCAGCTGAAAATTTGGTATAGAATCTGACAGGGGTTCCATAGGCCTGGAGCTTTATTCAGTTTCAACGGTTTCAGCTGTTTCTCAACACCATTGACACTAATACTTATTTCAATCATATTTTCAGTTTTACGAGGATTAAATAGGGGCTATTATCTTAGGTCTTCCCTTGTAAAGGAACACTTGAAAATGGAGTTAAGCATTTCAGCTTTTGCTTTGCTACCCTCAGTTTCAGTTCCTGTCTCATTTGCTAGGGACTGAACACCAACTTTCTTGCCACTAACAGACTTCACATACAACCAGAATTTCTGTGTGTTCTGTGACAGATCACTTGACAATATTCTGTTACAGTAGTCAATGAAGGCATCATGCATTCCTCTCTTGATAGCCAAATGTGTTTCAATCAGCATCTCACTCTCTCTCTATAGCCTTACACTTTGTTTTACACCTATTGTGCAGTAATCTCCATTTCTTTAGAGTGACAATATACAGTGGAGGTTCCCTCCCATTATGAACTGGTCTGCTGGGTACATACAGGGTGCGGCAGTGTTCATAGCATAATTTGACTTACGTAGTACAATGACATACTGCAGGAATGCGCGCCAGCTTGAGCTGCATTTGTGTACTAATGAGCTGCCATTTCAAGTGTGACAGTGATATGGAGCAGTGGAGTGTACAGCATTGTGCCTTTGCTATTGAAAGTTATTTCAAGAATAATGACTATGTTATTGCTACCCAGTGTCTATTTCGGCAACATTTCAACTTGGGACGTCGTGGGAAAGTTCCAGATGGATGGACCATTGTGAGGTGGGTACGTGCATTTCGAACAACAGGTTCTGTTTGCAATGGCAAACCGGGAAGAAGGGAAAGACCTGTGCAGAGACCAGAAGCCGTGGAAAATATTAGTGCTGCACTATTGCTTAGCCCAAAAAGATCTGCTCATCGTCATGTACAAACTGTGCATATGTCTGATCAATCATTCAGGAGACTATTGCATGAAGGTCTCCATTTTCACCCATGTGAGCTGCAGATTGTTAAGGAAATTAGGCCTCATGATTGGGTTTCATGCAAAACATTCTGCTGAACCATGCGTGATCTCCTTCGCCAAAATCCACAAATGTTGCACACCATCCTGATGTCAGATGAAGCTCATTTCAAGTTATGTGGTTCAGTGCATAAACAGAACATGGATTAATGGAGTGATGTAAACCTGCATGAACTGCACATCAAGCCCTTGCACAATTCTCCATGTCACAGTGTGGTCTGGAGTTGCTTTCTTTGGGATTATTGGCCCTTCCTTCTTTGACAATGACAGTGCTGTGGCTGTAACTGTCACCAGTGAACGCTACCTAAAGATGCTGCAAGACTTCATTCTTCCCCAATTAGGTATGGTCGATGTGGATGTGGAGAAATTATGGTTTCAACAAGGCAGAGTGACCTCGCATACAGCCAGAATTTGCTTGGACTTCTTGCAACAGACATTTCCCAATAGAGTAATTTCCTGTTTTGGTGAGATTTCCTGGCTGCCTCGCTCACCTGACCTTCCATGTGCAGACTTTTTCCTTTGAGGCTACCTGAAGCAAGAAGTGTTCTGAACACATTGTGCCACCATTCCAGAGTTGAAGGATCGCATCAGAACTGCCATTGGCAATGTCCCATGTTACACCGAGTTATGAAAAGCTTCCAACACTGCCTAGATGAATGTGTTGTGCAGAGGGGGCATCATTTGAGAAAAGTCATATTCAAAGTGTAATCTACGCAATGGACAATGACTTACACATTAGTAAATTGCATACCTTTAACTATTAATTGACATAAGAGGTAATAAATAAATTATAGTTACTGCCTGATGGTGTGTTTTTAATATCCTACTATGAATGTTGCCGCACCTTGCATCCATCCAGTGCATTGCCAACTGTTCTTTTAAACTTGAGCCAAAGTTCCTTTACATGCTCTTGCCCTGTGCTGAAAACTTCATGTTTGTCATTGAGATATGATACTTCTGATTTTTTTATCTAGTTTACTGGACGTATATATCTTTCTGCTTGTTTTCGTTGTCCTTTCTACTTTGGTAATTATTGTTGCCATGACCATCTCATGGTCACTGATACGAGTTTCGATTAGACATTCTCAAAGAGGTCATGTCTAATTGTTGCCATTAAATCCAAGATATTTCCATCATTAATGGGGATCCTAACTACCTGTCTAGTTAGTTTTCAAAGAAGGCATTTAGTAAAGTTTCACAGGATGTCTTTATCATTCCCACCATTAACAAAACTAATTTTCCCAGTTAAAGTCTTCACTGATGATTATAATATGATTGGGGAAATTCTGTACAAGTGAACTGAGGTTTCTCTAAAGTTTTTGGTTACATCAGATGAGTCTGGTGGGCAATAGAAGGATTCAATTATCATTTTATGCCCACCCCTGATACTGAGTCTTGCCCAAACAATCTCACTTGCAGCTGGATTTAAGATTTTTATCTGCTGCAAGAAATACACCACCTCCATTTCCAATTTGCCCATCCTATCCATATACACTGAAATTTTTCCCAAAAATCTCTCTGCTACCAATTTCAGATTTCAATCAGATTTCTGTACCTAGTATTATATGAGCTTCACCGCATTTCATGAGCACTTCAAACTCTGGCACTTTGTTGTGAATTCTTCGGCAGTTTACCATTAGGATTTTAATACTATTATCTTTGGGAGGCATTTCTTTCAATCTTACACTGATACTTCTGGGTTTCCTACAGCTACCATTATCTGGATTGGATGGAGAGCCACTTAATCTAAAAAGCCCTTGTGTGCATTGCACACACAGCCTCTGATGTGTAGTGCACACCTGACCTATTTATGGGGAACCTATAATTCTCGACCCTATGGCACAAGTCCAGGAAGTCGCAGCCTTGTTTGTCCCAGAACCTTCAAAGTCTCTGGTTCAGTCCTTCCACTCTACTCAGAACCAAGGGGGGACAATCAGTTCTGGGGACAGTGCTGCGAATTGTGAGCTTTGCTGAAATGCCATGCACAAGGCTGGTCTGCTCAACCTTCTCTGCCATTCGCTGGAAAGACCCAAGAATGACATCAGAGCCCAGACAAAAGGCATCATTTGCTCGTGTGCCACAATCTGTAGTTAGTTGCGTCCTATTCTCTCAATGGCTGCTGGAATAGCCTCTTCAACATGTTGAATGAGGCTCCCAGGCATACACACTTAGTGGATCTGGTGCCGTTTCCTGTCCCTTGCTGCTATTTTCCTAAGGGGTACCATCATTTGTCATATGTTTGACCTTCCAGTGATTAATAGACCACTATCCTTTTGTGTTTGCCTCTTCCTGACTCTGAACAAAACAGGTTTGCCCAAAGCACGTGAAGTGAGTCCCACTGGCTCAGTTTCAGTGAAATGCAGCACCTCAAACTTATTGATCAGGGGGATCGGTACAGCGCCCTAAGTCCTCCTTGGTCTCCATCCACCCTCTACAGGCTCAGTTTTAGTGAAATGCAGCACCTCAAACTTATTGGTTAGGGGGATTGGTACAACACCCTGAGTCCTCCTTGGTCCCCATCCACCCTCTACAGGACACACCACTTGCAATCAAGTGGATGGGTAATGACAGATCCTGTACTTTCTGCAGAGGGACAGAATCTACAGGACAGGCTATTACTTGAGGTACCTACATACATATTCTTCAGACTACTGTGAAATGCATGGAAGGTGGTGTTTGGCAAGGAAATCCAGTATCCAATGTATGAACAAAACTATCCCACATGCCTTACCGAAGAGTGAACATACATGGTAATTCCATTTCATATCCCTATAAATTGTTACACTCAGGTATTTGTAAGAGTTGACTGATTCTAATTAAGAATCAATGTGTTGTAATCATGGAATACTACACTTTTTTCATTTTGTGAAGTCGTAATTTCATGTTTCTGTACATTTAAAGTAAGTAGAGAATCTCTGCACCACTTTGAAATCTTATCTTTTCCTCTGCACGCTCAAGCACAAATTAATATGCATCACTACTATACTTTTCCTTCCAAATATACATTTTGTGGTGTCACCGCCAGACACCGCGGTCCATTTAGTACATGTCGGACCCGCATGTCGCCACTGTGTGATCGCAGACCTAGCGCCACCACAAGGCAGGTCTCGATATACGAACAAGCACTCGCCCCAGTTGTACGACGACATTGCTAGCGACAATAAGGACGAAGCCTTCCTCTCATTTGCCGAGAGACAGTTAGAATAGCCTTCTGCTAAGTCCATGGCTACGACCTAGCAAGGCGCCATTAGCCTTACATAGTTTGAGAATTATAGTATAAATGTCTCAAGAAGAACGCTGTAGTCATCAACTAATAAAGTTAAGTATAAAGCAGCTACGTACTTTTCTTGCTACCATTCAATAGTTATCCTGTTTCAGAATTCACGCCCATCGGCGTGTGTGTACGCGTGCCTTTCTTTCGGCTACTTCAGTGTGGCGTAACAGTCTTGTTATGTCACAACACATTTTCCTTCCAAAAATAATAAATGAGCAAGATAACTAGGTTTAACATTACCATTAAATAGTTCAACCATCAATGAAGCTACTTAAGAGTAGTAAAAATTTGCCTTACAAGCAGAAAAGGTTTTTGATTTATGTGAGCTGTACGTAAGGTGAGCAAGTGAACACTATGAAAGTTTCATCATGTTCGACATTCTAATAATTTAATCAATAAACGTGAGATTTACTGTAGGTAGAAACTGTAAGAGGAAATGTTTCAACACTGAATATGTGATTGGTTAGTTACTGAACAGTGCTTAGCAAAGTCATTAGTATAACACTTCAGAAATCAGTTTGTGAAATGCCTGAACTACCATTAGAGTGTTTGCATACAAAGTGCATTTATCATAAAACTGTACATAAATAAACCACACTTTCACTTACACAAGTGGACTGTTGCTTTTTGTAATTTCCCCCTGCAGTTTTACTCCATAATCCTGTACAGGATACTCTATACTGATGCAATCTGGCATACAGTTATGTGTATGGAGCCCTGTCTGTTCATTTTTCTCTAGCTGCAAGTCCACCATGTAGAAAGATTCTGTAAACACAATAGTAAATGCTGTAGCATATTAAAAGAACACTGTATTCTCAATTTTTATAGTAATGGAAAGTTCTGGATGAATATAAACATTGATTAAGAGGATGGGCCATTAATGGCGGGTAGGCATCTTATAAGACACTGCAACTACTACAAATACAGCATTTATACAGCAAAGGTGAGTAATAAATAGGGGTAGGAATATTTTGTGACAACAAATAACGTGAAATCAGCAGTTCTTATGAAATGTCACGAAATCTGATATTTTTCCATATAAAAATATCACAGATCTGATGGAAGTTTACCAATATTCGTAACTGATAGTTTTTGAATGTTGAAATTGGATTTTGAACATTGAAAGTTCAGAACGGAGTAAAAAATGTGGAAAGAACAAACTGCTATTCACCACTTAGAGGATGTGTTGAGTCACAGAAAGACACAATGAAAAATAGAAAAAAAAAAGATGTGCATGCTTGCACTGGCAGCTCCAGCATCTTCCTCTACCCCTACCGTGCTTTCCTGCCCCTCCCTTCCCCAAAACTCATCCACAATACCACTACACACCCCAGATAGATTGCTGTTCATCTCAGATACAGTTGTAGTTGGGTCTTCACAGTATTCTTTCCCCCTGCGGGTCTGGGGGTTATAATAGGCCCGAGGTATTCCTGCCTGTCATAAGAGGTGACTAAAAGGAGTCCCTCCCCCTTAAACTAGCCTGCATCCAGAGACGGACGGTTCCACGACTTCTATTTGTGGTCATTTTGGTTTTTCACTTATTCTTGTTTCTTCCTTCCTTTGTTTGGTTCCTTTCTTTGTCCTTCTCCCTCTCACTGTCTTCCTTACTTTTTCCCTTGCCTTCTTCTCCTTGCCTTCTTCTCCTTGCCTTCTTCTCCTTGCCTTCTTGTCCCCCTCTGGTCTCCACCTCGGCGTTTGAGACAGTCTGTCCTTTCTCTCCCTATCTCCCTTCTTTTTTCCTCTTCTTCTTTCCTCCCTGTACGTGCCTGAAGGCCGACCCACGTGTTTGCACGCACAGCCGGTGATGGGGTAACACGTAATTCCCTGCCCTGGGTAGACAAGAAGGCACGCATGTACCCCCTGGTAAAGGCCAGGCCCGGGGAGGGGTGATTGCCTGAGCTGACACCTTCCGACCATGCCGATTGGTCCCTCCGTCCGTTTCCCTGGAGGTGTGACCTGAGGTGTAAACATTCACCTAGGGCGGGAGTGCCCTCTGAGAGGGTCCCCACAAGGAAGGAGCGTGCCATCGGAGACGCTGGCAATCATGGGGGATTCCTCCACAATGGATTTCTCTTCTTCTCCTTCTCTCTCAACTTCTGCCCAAAAACGGAAACTTGACCAGCCACCAGTGACAAAAGTACTACCGCCTGCCCCGAAGTTCCTCATAGTTTCTTGATCTGAGGATTGAAAGGATTTTTCATCAGTCAACCCTTTCGTTATCCAGAAAGGCTTAGTTGCCATAGCCGGATATGTCAAGTCTTGTACCAGGATGCATAACGGTACCTTGTTACTAGAAACTGAGAGCGCCTTTCAGGCACAAAAACTGCTTTGGGCCACACTCCTGTACATGTTCCCTGTCCGGGTGGAGGCTCACCGCACTTTGCATTCGTTGCGTGGTGTGGTATATACTAGAACACTCGATGGATTGACTGATGAGGAGATTCAGTCTTTCCTCACTGAGCAGGGCGTGATGGCTGTCCATAGGGTCATGAAAAAGGTCAACAATGACCTTGTACTGACCCGGACACTTTTCTTGACCTTTGATAGTGTTCAGCTGCCGTCGCGCATCAAAGCAGGCTATGAGGTTATTTCTGTTTGCCCTTATGTCCCGACACCTACGCGCTGCTACCGGTGTCAACATTTTAATCACACTCGCCAGTCTTGTTCTAATGCGGCTAAATGTGTCACTTGTGGCAGGGATGCCCATGAGGGTGACTGTCCACCTCCGTCTCCTCATTGTGTGAACTGTCAGGGTGACCATGCAGCGTCCTCCCGCAACTGTCCCATCTACGAGGAAGAATGCTGTATACAGGAAATTCGGGTCAAAGAGAAAGTGTCCACCTCGGCTGCTCACAAGCTATTTGCTAGTAGGAAGCCCACGCTGCTCCCAGCGGGGAAATACAGTACTGTCTTCATCTCTCCTCGCACTACCAGGGAGGTGGCGACGCAGGCATGCGATCTGACCTTCAACACTACGGTCGTCCGTTCGGCCAGTGCTAAGATCGCCTGGTCAACGTCTCCTCTTCCTTCCGCCATCCCTATGACACAAGCACCTTCATCAACTGCATGTTGATCTTGGCCTGCCATGTACTCTGGATGCCATTTTAGCGTATGACCCTGGAGCAACTGCTCGCGTTCTTTGTTTTATCAACTTGACAAATCTGTCTAAGGACGTTTGATTATGCCATTTTTTTAATCCTATGCTTGTCTGTCTTTTATAGTATTTCTCTTTTCATTGCTGTTTTAACCTTCTGCCTCGCGGTGCATTCCTAATTTAGTCTGGGCGCTAATGACCATTGTAGCTGCGCGCAAAAAAAAGAAAAAAAGGACACAAAACAGTATTCTTTTCCATTATGCCTGCCTGCAACTCCATGCCTCCGTGGTGAGTAGCAGTCTGTCCTTTTCATAGTGCTGAAATTGGATTTTCACTTTTTCCTCGTCAAGGGAGTGGTATATAGTGTTAAAATGACAGTTCATTCCTCACATAATGAATTGTGACTCTAGATGTGACATCAAACCTTACTTCCAAGAATCTCCACCCTGTAATACCTTCAATTGCCACCATCATATTTCCTGATACTTCTGCGCAACAACTCATACCAAAAATGATGCATTTTTTAGAGCTATCAGGTGGTGCATCTGATCTGCGTACATCCAAAGCCTACAAGTAGAAATAGGAAAATCACCTAATGCAGCATTTCAATTTTTAAGGGAATTATGAAGAGCAGAGGCAGCAAGCTCCACCTACCATCTACTACCACAATGGCTGCCAATAGCATGACATGGTTTGAGGGGAGCAAACCACACTTTCCTTACATTTTGCTGGCACTACATATGTGCTTACTGGTTTGGCAGGGAACAGCAAGACACATCACATTGTGATGTTTGCAGTACACAATATAAGTATTGTTAGATCATCAGTTTTGTTATTGGCCAGACAAAAAAAAGGGGGGGGGGGGGGGGACATTCCACGTGGAAAAAATATATCTAACTTACCAAACGAAAGCGTTTGTATGTTGATTGGGACACTAACAAACACAAACACACACACAAAATTCAAGCTTTCGCAACCCACGGTTGCTTCATCAGGAAAGAGGGAAGGAGAGGGAAAGACGAAAGGATGTGGGTTTTAAGGGAGAGGGTAAGGAGTCATTCCAATCCCGGGAGCGGAAAGACTTACCTTAGGGGGAAAAAAGGACAGGTATACACTCACGCACACATGCATATCCATCCGCACGTACACAAACACAAGCAGACATTTGTAAAGGCAAAGAGTTTGGGCAGAGATGTCAGTCGAGGCGGAAGTACAGAGGCAAAGATGTTGTTGAAAGACAGGTGAGGTATGAGCGGCGGCAACTTGAAATTAGTGGAGGTTGAGGCCTGGCGGATAACGAGAAGAGAGGACATACTGAAGGGCAAGTTCTCATCTCCGGAGTTCTGACAGGTTGGTGTTAGTGGGAAGTATCCAGATAACCGGGACAGTGTAACACTGTGCCAAGATGTGCTGGCTGTGCACCAAGGCATGTTTAGCCACAGGGTGATACTCATTACCAACAAACACTGTCTGCCTGTGTCCATTCATGTGAATGGACAGTTGGTTGCTGGTCATTCCAACATAGAAAGCTTCACAGTGCAGGCAAGTCAGTTGGTAAATCATGTGGGTGCTTTCACACGTGGATCTGCCTTTGATCGTGTACACCTTCTGGGTTACAGGACTGGAGTAGGTGGTGGTGGGAGGGTGCATGGGACAGGTTTTACGCCGGGAGCAGTTACAAGGGTAGGAGCCTGAGGGTAGGGAAGGGGATTTGGGGATTTCATAGGCATGAACTAAGAGGTTACGAAGGTTAGGTGGATGGCGGAAAGACACTCTTGGTGGAGTGGGGAGGATTTCATTAAGGATGGATCTCATTTCAGGACAGGATATGAGGAAGTCATATCCCTGCTGGAGAGCCACATTCAGAGTCTGATCCAGTCCCAGAAAGTATCCTGTCACAAGTGGGGCACTTTTGTGGTTCTTCTGTGGGAGGTTCTGGGTTTGAGGGGATGACGAAGTGGCTCTGGTTATTTGCTTCTGTACCAGGTCGGGAGGGTAGTTGTGGGATGTGAAAGCTGTTGTCAGGTTGTTGGTGTAATGGTTCAGGGATTCCAGACTGGAGCAGATTCGTTTGGCACAAAGACCTAGGCTGCAGGGAAGGTACCGTTTGATGTGGAATGGTTGGCAGCTGTCATAATGGAGGTACTGTTGCTTGTTGATGGGTTTGATGTGGATGGACATGTGAAGCTGGCCATTGGACAGATGGAGGTCAACATCAAGGAAAGGGGTATGGGATTTGGAGTAGGACCAGGTGAATCTGATGGAACCAAAGGAGTTGAGGTTGAAGAGGAAATTCTGGAGTTCTTCTTTACTGTGAGTCCAGATCATGAAGATGCCATCAATAAATCTGTACCAAAGTTTGGGTTGGCAGGTCTGGGTAACCAAGAAGGCTTCCTCTAAGCGACCCATGAATAGGTTGGCGTACGAGGGGGCCATCCTGGTACCCATGGCTGTTCCCTTTAATTATTGGTATGTGTGGCCTTCAAAAGTGAAGAAGTTGTGGGTCTGGATGAAGCTGGCTAAGGTAATGAGGAAAGAGGTTTTAGGTAGGTTGGCAGGTGATCGGCGTGAAAGGAAGTGCTTCATCGCAGTGAGGCCCTGGACGTGCGGAATATTTGTGTATAAGGAAGTGGCATCAATGGTTACAAGGACGGTTTCCGGGGGTAACAGATTGGGTAAGGATTCCAAGTGTTCGAGAAAGTGGTTGGTGTCTTTGGTGAAGGATGAGAGACTGCATGTAATGGGCTGAAGGTGTCGATCTACATAGGCAGAGATATGTTCTGTGGGGGCTTGGTAACCAGCTACAATGGGGCAGCCGGGATGATTGGGTTTGTGAATTTTAGGAAGAAGGTAGAAGGTAGGGGTCCGGGGTGTTTGTGCGGTCAAGAGGTTGATGGAGTCAGGTGAAAGGTTTTTTAGGGGGCCTAAGGTTCTGAAGATTCCTTGAAGCTCTGCCTGGACATCAGGAATGGGATTACCTTGGCAAACTTTGTATGTGGTGTTGTCTGAAAGCTGACGCAGTCCCTCAGCCCCATACTCCCGATGATCAAGTACCATGGTCGTGGAACCCTTGTCCGCCGGAAGAATGACGATGGATCGGTCAGCCTTCAGATCACGGATAGCCTGGGCTTCAGCAGTGGTGATGTTGGGAGTAGGATTAAGGTTTTTTAAGACGGATTGAGAGGCAAGGCTGGAAGTCAGAAATTCCTGGAAGGTTTGGAGAGGGTGATTTTGAGGAAGAGGAGGTGGGTCCCGCTGTGACGGAGGACGGAACTGTTCCAGGCAGGGTTCAATTTGGATAGTGTCTTGGGGAGTTGGATCATTAGGAGTAGGATTAGGATCATTTTTCTTCACAAAGTGATATTTCCAGCAGAGAGTATGAGTGTAGGACAGTAAATCTTTGACAAGGGCTGTTTGGTTGAATCTGGGAGTGGGGCTGAAGGTGAGGCCTTTGGATAGGACAGAGGTTTCGGATTGGGAGAGAGGTTTGGAGGGAAGGTTAACTACTGAATTAGGGTGTTGTGGTTCCAGATTGTGTTTATTGGAATTTTTAGGTTTTGGAGGGAGTGGAGCTGGAAGTGGGAGATTGAGTAGGCGGGAGAGACTGGGTTTGTGTGCAATGAGAGGAGGTTGAGGTTTGCTGGAAAGGTTGTGAAGGGTGAGTGAGTTGCCTTTCCGGAGGTGGGAAACCAGGAGATTGGATAGTTTTTGAGGTGGAGGGTGGCATGCTGTTCTAATTTGCTGTTGGCCTGTAGGAGGATGCTCTGAACAGTCGGTGTGGATGTGGGAGAGGAAAGGTTGAGGACTTTTAATAAGGATAGGAGTTGCTGGGTGTGTTCATTGGCTGAGTTGATGTGTAGGTGAAGGATTAGGTGGGTGAGGGCAATGGATTGTTCAGTTTGGAACTGGTGTAGGGACTGATGGAAAGAAGGGTTGCAGCCAGAGATGGGAACTTTAAGTGTGAGGCCTTTGGGGGTAATGCGAAAATGTCAGACAAGCCTGAGAAAATAAAATATGGGAGCGTAATCTGGCTAGGGCGAAGGCATGTTTATGGAGGGAATGTAAATAAAACTTAATGGGGTCATTGTGGGGGTGTTGTGAGGGTGACATGGTATTAGAAGGTGAAAGTGTAACATGAGGCTGAAATGAAAATGAAAATAAAAATATATGGGAAGGGATAAAGGTGAACTAGAACGCAACTGGAGATCTGGTGCGAAAAACAGCGAAAAAGTGTTGGTTAAAGCTAGGCTATGTTGATCCTTTCGTGAACTTGGGTTGGTAGACAACGATGTGCACAAAGGTTAGGTGGTTGTGTTGCCGCTAAAACACGTTAAAGGGTGGAGAAATTCGGGAAAATTTCGAAAAAACTGCGTGTAAATGTATTAAAAGGAGTGGTTTTGTGGTGACAGATTATGAAAATGAGGCTAACAATTGTCTGACGAATAAATAATGACGTTAAAACCTGTGGGAAGCGGCTAAAAATGATCAGTGATGTGGGAAAAACGGAATTGTAAATAAAGCGAAAGTTATTAGAACTAGCCGAAATGGTTGTTTAATAGGTGAAAGAAACATTTTGTGAACTAGAAACGGGATTTTATAGCAGCGGTAGTGATGAAAGCGGAAAAAATTTGTGGGTTATGGTTTGGAAGTGGGTTATGTATTATTGAGTACATATAGGTGGGATAAAATTGTATAGTAGATTATGGTAAAAAGGAGAAGGTGAATACAAAGTGAAACTACTGGCAAAAACAGAAAGAGAAAATAAGACGACAGAAAAGATTTCGAAATGCAACAGTGACAATAACATACGTAATTGTTGGGTTCAAATTAATGATATGAATATAATAGAGGGAAACATTCCATGTGGGAAAGATATATCTAAAAACAAAGATGATATGACTTACCAAATGAAAGCGCTGGCAGGTCGATAGACACACAAACAAACACAAACATACACACAAAATTCAAGTTTTCGCAACCAACGGTTGCTTCATCAGGAAAGAGGGATGGAGAGGGAAAAACGAAAGGATGTGGGTTTTAAGGGAGGGGGTAAGGAGTCATTCCAATCCCGGGAGCGGAAAGACTTACCTTAGGGGGAAAAAAGGACAGGTATACACTCACGCACACACACATATCCATCCGCACATACACAGACACAAGCAGACATTTGTAAAGGCAAAGAGTTTGGGCAGAGATGTCAGACGAGGTGGAAGTACAGAGGCAAAGATGTTGTTGAAAGACAGGTGAGGTATGAGCGGTGGCAACTTGAAATTAGCGGAGGTTGAGGATATACTGAAGGGCAAGTTCCCATCTCCGGAGTTCTGACTGGTTGGTGTTAGTGGGAAGTATCCAGATAACCCAGATGGTGTAACACTGTGCCAAGATGTGCTGGCCATGCACCAAGGCATGTTTAGTCACAGGGTGATCCTCATTACAAACAAACACTGTCTGCCTGTGTTCATTCATGCGAATGAACAGTTGGTTGCTGGTCATTCCCACATAGAAAGCTTCACAGTGTGGGCAGGTCAGTTGGTAAATCATGTGGGTGCTTTCACATGTGGCTCTGCCTTTGATCGTGTACCGTTTCTAGTTCACAAACTGTTTCTTTCACCTATTAAACAACCATTTCGGCTAGTTCTAATAACTTTTGCTTTATTTACATTTCCGTTTTTCCCACATCACTGATCATTTTTAGCCGCCTCCCACAGGTTTTAACGTCATTATTTATTCGTCTGACAATTGTTAGCCTCATTTTCATAATCTGTCACCACAAAACCACTCCTTTTAATACATTTACACCCAGTTTCTTCGAAATTTTCCCGAATTTCTCCACCCTTTAACATGTTTTAGCGGCAACACAACCACCTAACCTTTGTGCACATCATTGTCTACCAACCCAAGCTCACCACAGGATCAACATAGCCCAGCTTTAACCAACACATATCAGCCGTTTTTCACACCAGATCTCCAGTTGTGTTCTAGTTCACCTTTATCTCTTCCCATATATTTATATATTTTTATTTTCATTTTCATTTCAGCCTCATGTTACACTTTCCACCTTCTAATACCATGTCACCCTCACAACACCCCCACAACGACGCCATTAAGTTTTAATTACATTCCCTCCGCAAACATGCCTTCGCCCTAGCCAGATTACGCTCCCATATTTTATTTTCTCAGGCTTGTCTGACCTTTTGGCATTACCCCCAAAGGCCTCACACTTAAAGTTCCCATCTCTGGCTGCAACCCTTCTTTCCATCAGTCCCTACACCAGTTCCAAACTGAACAATCCATTGCCCTCACCCACCTAATCCTTCACCTACACATCAACTCAGCCAATGAACACACCCGTCAACTCCTATCCTTATTAAAAGTCCTCAACCTTTCCTCTCCCACATCCACACCGGCTGTTCAGAGCATCCTCCTACAGGCCAACCGCAAATTAGAACAGCATGCCACCCTCCACCTCAAAAACTATCCAATCTCCTGGTTTCCCACCTCCGGAAAGGCAACTCACTCACCCTTCACAACCTTTCCAGCAAACCTCAACCTCCTCTCATTGCACACAAACCCAGTCTCTCCCGCCTACTCAATCTCCCACTTCCAGCTCCACTCCCTCCAAAACCTAAAAAATTCCAATAACCACAATCTGGAACCACAACACCCTAATTCAGTAGTTAGCCTTCCCTCCAAACCTCTCTTCCAATCCGAAACCTCTGTCCTATCCAAAGGCCTCACCTTCAGCCCCACTCCCAGATTCAACCAAACAGCCCTTGTCAAAGATTTACTGTCCTACACTCATACTCTCTGCTGGAAATATCACTTTGTGAAGAAAAATGATCCTAATCCTACTCCTAATGATCCAACTCCCCAAGACACTATCCAAATTGAACCCTGCCTGGAACAGTTCCGTCCTCCGTCACAGCGGGACCCACCTCCTCTTCCTCAAAATCACCCTCTCCAAACCTTCCAGGAATTTCTGACTTCCAGCCTTGCCTCTCAATCCGTCTTAAAAAACCTTAATCCTACTCCCAACATCACCACTGCTGAAGCCCAGGCTATCCGTGATCTGAAGGCTGACCGATCCATCGTCATTCTTCCGGCGGACAAGGGTTCCACGACCATGGTACTTGATCGTCAGGATTATATGGCTGAGGGACTGCGTCAGCTTTCAGACAACACCACATACAAAGTTTGCCAAGGTAATCCCATTCCTGATGTCCAGGCAGAGCTTCAAGGAATCCTCAGAACCTTCGGCCCCCTAAAAAACCTTTCACCTGACTCCATCAACCTCTTGACCGCACAAATATCCCGGACCCCTACCTTCTACCTTCTTCCTAAAATTCACAAACCCAATCATCCCGGCCACCCCATTGTAGCTGGTTACCAAGCCCCCATAGAACATATCTCTGCCTATGTAGATCGACACCTTCAACCCATTACATGCAGTCTCTCATCCTTCATCAAAGACACCAACCACTTTCTCGAACACTTGGAATTCTTACCCAATCTGTTACCCCCAGAAACCGTCCTTGTAACCATTGATGCCACTTCCTTATACACAAATATTCCGCACGTCCAGGGCCTCGCTGCGATGGAGCACTTCCTTTCACGCCGATCACCTGCCACCCTACCTAAAACCTCTTTCCTCATTACCTTAGCTAGCTTCATCCTGACCCATAACTTCTTCACTTTTGAAGGCCACACATACCAATAATTAAAGGGAACAGCCATGGGTACCAGGATGGCCCCCTCGTACGCCAACCTATTCATGGGTCGCTTAGAGGAAGCCTTCTTGGTTACCCAGACCTGCCAACCCAAAGTTTGGTACAGATTTATTGATGACATCTTCATGATCTGGACTCACAGTAAAGAAGAACTCCAGAATTTCCTCTTCAACCTCAACTCCTTTGGTTCCATCAGATTCACCTGGTCCTACTCCAAATCCCATACCCCTTTCCTTGATGTTGATCTCCATCTGTCCAATGGCCAGCTTCACATGTCCATCCACATCAAACCCATCAACAAACAACAGTACCTCCATTATGACAGCTGCCACCCATTCCACATCAAACAGTCCCTTCCCTGCAGCCTAGGTCTTTGTGCCAAACGAATCTGCTCCAGTCCGGAATCCCTGAACCATTACACCAACAACCTGAAAACAGCTTTCGCATCCCGCAACTACCCTTCCGACCTGGTACAGAAGCAAATAACCAGAGCCACTTCGTCATCCCCTCAAACCCAGAACCTCCCACAGAAGAACCCCAAAAGTGCCCCACGTGTGACAGGATACTTTCCGGGATTGGATCAGACTCTTGATATGGCGCTCCAGGAGGGATATGACTTCCTCAAATCCTGCCCTGAAATGAGATCCATCCTTAATGAAATCCTCCCCACTCCACCAAAAGTGTCTTTCCGCCGTCCACCTAACCTTCGTAACCTCTTAGTTCATCCCTATGAAATCCCCAAACCATCTTCCCTACTCTCTGGCTCCTACCCTTGTAACTTCCCCCGGTGTAAAACCTGTCCCATGCACCCTCCCACCACCACCTACTCCAGTCCTGTAATCCAGAAGGTGTACACGATCAAAGGCAGAGCCACGTGTGAAAGCACCCACGTGATTTACCAACTGACCTGCCTACACTGTGAAGCTTTCTATGTGGGAATGACCAGCAACCAACTGTTCATTCGCATGAATGGACACAGGCAGACAGTGTTTGTTGGTAATGAGGATCACCCTGTGGCTAAACATGCCTTGGTGCACAGCCAGCACATCTTGGCACAGTGTTACACCATCCGGGTTATCTGGATACTTCCCACTAACACCAACCTGTCAGAACTCCAGAGATGGGAACTTGCCCTTCAGTATATCCTCTCTTCTCGTTATCCGCCAGGCCTCAACCTCCGCTAATTTCAAGTTGTCGCCACTCACACCTCACCTGTCATTCAACATCATCTTTGCCTCTGCACTTCCGCCTCGACTGACATCTCTGCCCAAACTCTTTGCCTTTGAATATGTCTGCTTGTGTCTGTATATGTGTGGATGGATATGTGTGTGTGTGCAAGTGTATACCCGTCCTTTTTTCCCCCTAAGGTAAGTCTTTCCGCTCCCGGGATTGGGATGACTCCTTACCCCCTCCCTTAAAACCCACTTCCTTTCGTCTTTCCCTCTCCTTCCCTCTTTCCTGATGAGGCAACAGTCTGTTGTGAAAGCTTGAATTTTGTGTGTATGTTTGTGTTTGTTTGTGTGTCTATCGACGTGCCAGCGCTTTCGTTTGGTAAGTCACATCATCTTTGTTTTTTTATATATATATATATATATACACATACACTCCTGGAAATTGAAATAAGAACACCGTGAATTCATTGTCCCAGGAAGGGGAAACTTGATTGTCACATGCCTGGGGTCAGATACATCACATGATCACACTGACAGAACCACAGGCGCATAGACACAGGCAACAGAGCATGCACAATGTCGGCACTAGTACAGTGTATATCCACCTTTCGCAGCAATGCAGGCTGCTATTCTCCCATGGAGACGATTGTAGAGATGCGGGATGTAGTCCTGTGGAACGGCTTGCCATGCCATTTCCACCTGGCGCCTCAGTTGGACCAGCGTTCGTGCTGGACGTGCAGACCGCGTGAGACGACGCTTCATCCAGTCCCAAACATGCTCAATGAGGGGCAGATCCGGAGATCTTGCTGGCCAGGGTAGTTGACTTACACCTTCTAGAGCACGTTGGGTGGCACGGGATACATGCGGACGTGCATTGTCCTGTTGGAACAGCAAGTTCCCTTGCCGGTCTAGGAATGGTAGAACGATGGGTTCGATGACGGTTTGGATGTACCGTGCACTATTCAGTGTCCCCTCGACAATCACCAGTGGTGTACGGCCAGTGTAGGAGATCGCTCCCCACATCATGATGCCGGGTGTTGGCCCTGTGTGCCTCGGTCGTATGCAGTCCTGATTGTGGCGCTCACCTGCACGGCGCCAAACACGCATACGACCATCATTGGCACCAAGGCAGAAGCGACTCTCATCGCTGAAGACGACACGTCTCCATTCGTCCCTCCATTCACGCCTGTCGCGACACCACTGGAGGCGGGCTGCACGATGTTGGGGCGTGAGCGGAAGACGGCCTAACGGTGTGCGGGACCATAGCCCAGCTTCATGGAGACGGTTGCGAATGGTCCTCGCCGATACCCCAGGAGCAACAGTGTCCCTAATTTGCTGGGAAGTGGCGGTGCGGTCCCCTACGGCACTGCGTAGGATCCTACGGTCTTGGTGTGCATCCGTGCGTCGCTGCGGTCCGGTCCCAGGTCGACGGGTACGTGCACCTTCCCCCGACCACTGGCGACAACATCGATGTACTGTGGAGACCTCACGCCCCACGTGTTGAGGAATTCGGCGGTACGTCCACCCGCCCGCACGCCCACTATACGCCCTCGCTCAAAGTCCGTCAACTGCACATACGGTTCACGTCCACGCTGTCGCGGCATACTACCAGTGTTAAAGACTGCGATGGAGCTCCGTATGCCACGGCAAACTGGCTGACACTGACGGCGGCGGTGCACAAATGCTGCGCAGCTAGCGCCATTCGACGGCCAACACCGCGGTTCCTGGTGTGTCCGCTGTGCCGTGCGTGTGATCATTGCTTGTACAGCCCTTTCGCAGTGTCCGGAGCAAGTATGGTGGGTCTGACACACCGGTGTCAATGTGTTCTTTTTTCCATTTCCAGGAGTGTGTGTGTGTCTATATATATATATATATATATATATATATATATATATATATATATATATATATATAGACACACACACACACACACTCCTGGAAATGTGTCAATGTGTTCTTTTTTCCATTTCCAGGAGTGTGTATATATATATATATCATTATAATAGAAGGAAACATTCCACGTGGGAAAAATTATATATAAAAACAAAGATGAGGTGACTTACCGAACGAAAGCGCTGGCAGGTCGATAGACACACAAACAAACACAAACATACACACAAAATTCAAGCTTTCGCAACAAACTGTTGCCTCATCAGGAAAGAGGGAAGGAGAGGGGAAGACGAAAGGAGTGGGTTTTAAGGGAGAGGGTAAGGAGTCATTCCAATCCCGGGAGCGGAAAGACTTACCTTAGGGGGAAAAAAGGACAGGTATACACTCGCACACACGCACATATCCATCCACACATACAGACACAATATGTCTGCTTGTGTCTGTATGTGTGGATGGATATGTGCGTGTGTGCGAGTGTATACCTGTCCTTTTTTCCCCCTAAGGTAAGTCTTTCCGCTCCCGGGATTGGAATGACTCCTTACCCTCTCCCTTAAAACCCACTCCTTTTGTCTTCCCCTCTCCTTCCCTCTTTCCTGATGAGGCAACAGTTTGTTGCGAAAGCTTGAATTTTGTGTGTATGTTTGTGTTTGTTTGTGTGTCTATCGACCTGCCAGTGCTTTCGTTCGGTAAGTCACCTCATCTTTGTTTTATATATATATATATATATATATGTATATATATATATATATATATATATATATATATATATATATATAATGAAATAGGGAAACATTCCACACGGGAAAAATATATTTAAAAACAAAGACACAATATGTCTGCTTGTGTCTGTATGTGTGGATGGATATGTGCGTGTGTGCGAGTGTATACCTGTCCTTTTTTCCCCCTAAGGTAAGTCTTTCCGCTCCCGGGATTGGAATGACTCCTTACCCTCTCCCTTAAAACCCACTCCTTTTGTCTTCCCCTCTCCTTCCCTCTTTCCTGATGAGGCAACAGTTTGTTGCGAAAGCTTGAATTTTGTGTGTATGTTTGTGTTTGTTTGTGTGTCTATCGACCTGCCAGTGCTTTCGTTCGGTAAGTCACCTCATCTTTGTTTTATATATATATATATATATATATGTATATATATATATATATATATATATATATATAATGAAATAGGGAAACATTCCACACGGGAAAAATATATTTAAAAACAAAGATGATGTGACTTACCATACGAAAGCGCTGGCAGGTCGATAGAAACCCAAACAGACACATACATACACACAAAATTGTAGCTTTCGCAACCAACGGTTGCTTCGTCAGAAAGAGGGAAGGAGAGGGAAAGACAAAAGGATGTGGGTTTTAAAGGAGAGGGTAAGGAATCATTCCAATCCCGGGAGTGGAAAGACTTACCTTGGGGGGAAAAAAGACGGGTATACACTAGCACACACACACATATCCATCCACACATATACAGACACAAGCCCTTATCAAATTTTTCCTTCATTTGCTTTGCAGGTTTTCAGTGTACAAGCTGAGTAACATTGGGGACAAGCTACAACCCTGTCCCATTTCCTTCTCAATTACAGCTTTCCTTTCATGTCCTTTTACTCCCACCTGCAGTCTACCTTCTGTACTGGTTATATGTAACTTTCATGTTATATGTAACTTTCATGTGATGTTTCACCGCCAAGAAACATAGGGTGATGAAATGGAAACATAGAGTGATGAAACTTGGATGAAAGAACTGATACAATATAGGTAACTGTAAGAGATTCACATTGAGAAAAGTAGAAATTACACTTTTATTCAGACATAATTCATCCAAATTCATGATGGTCAGTCAGATATTACAAACGATGGGACATGGGTCTTAATAGGGTGTACAATCACAACAGATGGCAATGCACACTCTGAAATGCACTCCCATGCTGGCCACAAGGTTGGAAATGAATTCTTGTGGTCGGGCATTCCATTCTTCCACCAGCACAGTTGGCACTTTTGGACATGGTGAAGTATGTTTCCGCAACACCATTGTACATGTCTTCAGTGAGATTTAAGTTATGGATATTGGGCAGACCAGTCCATTCACTGAATGTCTCTCATTCCGAGAGCCCCACCACCTGTGCTGTTCCATATAGTCATGCAGTGTCATCCACAAGGAGGAAACCGGGACCAAATGCACCCCTAAAAACCACACACTTGTGAAAGGAGTATAGTGTCAAAATAACATTGTCCAGTGAGTGTAACGTGTTCAAAGATTTGGAGATCAGTATGCCCATTCAAAATTGTGCCTCCTCACAGTAGAGCACCTAACCCACCAAAACAATCATGTTTGACAAGGTACCAGGTTACATGTTGCCACCTCTCACTACATGAGGGTACATCAGCAGTGATATCTGAATGGGGAACTATTAAACCTCTGGAATATTTTACTCAAGAGACTGACATACAGTAGAGCTGCATGCACTCAGAAAAAAGTAATAACTGTAGTGTCATGTTAGTGGGCTGAAATCTGTCGACCTTTACTGACTTCTGTCTGCAAAACTAGGAAGTTCAGTGTGGCGTGAACAAATAGTATGTAAAATTATATTGCATCTGTTCAGTTTGCTTGTATCAGCCAGTCACTGCACAGGATCTGTAATGTCAAGCAAGCATCGTTGCCATCACACACAAGAATGTGAATAATTCAAATCAAGCTGTGTAAATAGGAAAGACCAACAGCAGCCACAGTAGGGCATTGATAAAATTTGGTGATGAAAGTTCAAAATTTGTGCCAGACCAGGATCAAACCCAAATTGTGAGCATTTGCCTTAACTGCCTGAGCCATCCAAAAACTGCCTCGGCCATCCGAACGTGCCCCTGTCTGACCCAAATTGACAACTTGTCACATGCTAGTTGCCTCCATGGACAATGGCAGCTGTCAAAAGCGAATTTTGAAGAGAAAGTAAAAGTGTCAGTCAGATAGTAAATTAAAATGAAATGAGCAGCAAACATAATGTATCAAACTTAGAAAGTTGTATTTCTGTACTTTCTGAGAAATTTGATGAGCTTAATAATGACATAATTAATAAAAGCCATGCTAATAATACTGGTTCTATGTGATGTAACATTCCAGTGAAAAAGTTTTCTGATCAGGGGAGTTTGCATTCAACTGACTTTTTACAACTCTGTAAAGACAACACATAAGTGAGAAACAAGAAAATTAAGTTTATTAAAAAAATTTTGGAAGGTGAAGTATTGTCATGGGCCAATCAAAATTATTCTGTGGACTTGTCTTACTCATAATTTGAAATAGGTTCTGGTCACAAACTGAACAGACCACAGTAAAAAGTGAATTTCTGAATGGACCAGATTATAGGGAGGGCCTTGCTAGCATGAAACAATTTTGTAAAGAATGGGTAAAGAATTTAGCACACTTAAACAAATCATTGATAAGTGAATACAGATAGATGCTTTGTAAAGAAGGTTGCCATCTGATATACAATGGGATTTAGGTTATGCACAAGAAGACACCATAGATCAAATTTTAAAATATGTGAACAGACTAGAAAGAATCACGCAAAAAGTTGGCAGAAGACAGCATAACAATTACAGCCATTTTCAAAATCAAAATCAAAATTGAGGAAATTGTAAGAATCACAGAAGGGAAGATAATAATTACAATGGAATAACTTTCATTCGAGGGATCACGATAATAATAATAATAATAATAATAATAATAATGGTAAAAAAATTTTGATCCAAGGTGACACTATGGAGGTGGTAGGAGCAGAAACAGGAATAGAGACTTTGACAATAGGTAGAAGGTGGCATGGACACAATGACACAAGAAGACAAAATAATGAAACTAATCAGGAAATAAAAAACTAGCATGCAATCCATTGTCAATCTGCTGGGTAGACCTTGTCATTGGTGGGGAGGCTTGCGTGCCTCAACGATACAGAATGGTGAGTTACCCCAGAAAGTGATCACATACTTCAGAACATATGTATATTAGCATAGTATACAGTCATTAGACAGTCCTTATGATAATAGTTTTGAAGCATGTACTACTTAGTCTCTGAAATATACTATCAATGTGAGTATCTTGGAGCCAGAGCCACAGAAATTTTATATTAGCTACACTTGAAAACATCTGTGTCTGACATCTCTTCACTATTTCTCTTCACATTGTGAAAATTTAATGCTACTGTTTTGCTTTTATTTATTATTAATTTGGTTTGGCTGAACTAGTTTACAACACTAGTTAATGTCTCAGTTAGTGTAGTCTGTAACACTTCTCATGTCCTCCCATTGTCTAAAATGCTTGTGTCATCTGCGAGTTGGACAGTGCTGTGACACTGTTTGGTTAATAATAGGTCATTTATATATATCAAAAATAGGATGGGGTCCAGTACTGAGTCCTACAGTATGCCATATGTGACTTGTTTGTAATCAAAATAGTGTCTGGTTGATTTATTATCTTCTTGAAACTGTATTTCTACTACTTGTTTGTGGCCAATAAGATATCATCTAAGCCAGTTGTTAATTTATACCTCTGATACCAATACTACCAAATTCTGCAACAATAGGATATGGTCTACTATGTCAAACGCCTTAGACAGATCAAGCCATATGCCAGTTACTTTTTCTTCAGTATTAAGTTTTTGGAGCACTTCAATCAGAATTTCAAACACTGCTGTTTCTGTTTTTTGGCCTTTCCGGAAACCATGTTGGGCTGTGGATAATATGTTGCACTTTTGTAGAAAATCTAGCAACCTCTTATGAAAAAAGTTTTCCACCATTTTTGGAAATACTGATGGCAAAACAATAGGTTTATAATTGGCTATGCTTCTTTCTTCTCTTTTCTGAATAGTGGCTTCAGTTTCATTATCTTTAAACAGGAAGGAAAGATTACAGTTGTGAATGAACTGCTGGAAAGGTGGATTAATGGCACTGCAATGTAGTCACCTGTTTTTAATGAAATAATCCAGAATCTCATTCACACATGTTGAAAATTTTGTTCTTAAATTACTAATTGCTAGTATAATTTCTTTAGGATTGATTAGAAGAAGAAATAGGGAGTACCATCAGCTGGGGTAACATTGGCCCTTTGCAGGCAACATTGGCCCAGAGGAAAACAAAGATTCTACACCTAGCACTTCATACAAATGTCAATGAATATCCATGTTTTGGGGTTACTTTGGCCCAAACGATGTTATGCCTACAGGTTGTTTATTTCTTTATCTACCAGTAATTATTTTAAAGATTAATTACTCTTTTGAACAGAATTCTTCCCAATGAGGCTAAAAAATATTTTTCTTCTTATTTTACAGACAATGCCATGAATACACAAGAAGAAACTTGGTTGCAGATCATACGCAAATTACTCACTGGAGAAGTTGGAAGAATGTTTAGAAGTGATTTGTGTACATCAAATGATGCAACATGAAGCAAAACAAAGGTTTGGGATACCCAGATTGACCATAAAAAACGAGCTTGTTGGCAAGCATTCAAAAAATGGAGGTCGATCTTGACTGTTTACAGATGAGGAAGAACTTTCCTTTCATCACCATCTCATAAAGTTGTGCGATTTTGGATTTCGAATTGATGAACTGGACTTTTGTATGGCTGTCAAAAGTTATTTAGATAAAAAGGATGACAACATTCCTGCATTTGAGAATAATTTGCCTGGTTATGAGTGGACAAAATACTTATTTGAAATGCCACAATTAACTCTCTGTTAAAATGAGCTCAAACATCAAAAAGGTCAGAGCTCAAATCAGTGAAGCAGACTTGAACAGTTACATGGATAACTTAAGTTAAGATGTGAAAGATTTTTACCATCCAGAATCTGGAATTATGACGAAATGAACCTCTGTGATGACCCAGGAAGTAAGAACGTGATTTGCAAAACATTTGTAACTTTAGTAAGAGCTCAACTTCTATAATGTTCTGTGGCAATGCTGAGGACAGGTACTTGCCACCTTATGTAGTGTATAAAGCTGAGCACATCTGGTCCACATGGACAGAAAACGGATCTCAGCACACTCGATACAACCGAACCAAAAGTGGCTGGTTTGATGGAGTGACATTTCAAGATTCTTTTTTATCTCACTTTCTCCCTGCAGTGAAGCATGAAGAACAACCAGTTGTACTCATTGGTGATAATCTATCTTCCCATATTAACCAACAAGTGCTTCAGGTGTGTGAGGAAAATGCCATTAGTTTTGTGTGTTTACCACCTAACAGCAGTAATCTCACACATCCATTGGATGTTGCTGTTTTTTCTCCATTGAAAAAACTATGGCAGGGGATCTTGAGGAAGTGGAAAGAGTCCAAGTCCAGCTCCAAGTTTACTACAGTGCCCCTGTATGAACTAATGGATGGCTTACAAGTGAACATATCCAAAAATCTTATATCCGGCTTTGAAAAGTGAGGAATTTTTCAATTAAACTGGGAAAAGCTTATAGAATGCTTGCCGATGAATAAAAATCAAGTTGACATGGTAGGAGAGGCATTCCTAGAACAGTTAGAGAGAAAACAAAGTGAATATTTAAGTTCCTCAACTGATGCTAAGAAAAGAAGAAAGAAGCTAAAAGTGCCTGCTGGGAAAAGTATCTTGGTTAACAATCCGAAACCGCTTGCTGCTGAGATACCTGCCTCTTCTCCATTTTCCAAGAAAAATAAGGAAAGACAGAAGAGAATCAGACTGTCAAGTTCCTCAGGTGATGATGATCCTGATGATGTATCACTGGAAGAATCAAGTGAAAAAAATGAAACTTTCTCAGTGCCCGAGGAGTGTTCATCAAACTGTAATGAGGATTATGTTGAAAATGACTTTGTAGCTGTCCTTTTCAATGGAGAAAAGTATCCAGGACAAATAAGACAGATTAATGAGATGGACTGTGTTGTTGAATGCATGGAGAAGAGACTTAGGAGTTGGACGTGGCCTGAAAGACCAGATTCAATGTTATATTCTTGGAAAGATGTGTTGTTCAAAATAAAAGAACCCAAAAAGGTATCTAAAAGGAACCAATTTTCAGTTCCTGAATTGGACAACTTTATTTAATCAATTTCTACAATATTTAAACCGTTCTGAGCTTTTACAATAAATAATAAAATAAAAATAAACTAGTTGGTATTTCCTTTTTCATTCTCTCTCTTTAAATGTTAGTTATGTAACTCAATTTTGGGATTTAAATGACTTATTGAAGTTTAGTAACATTTTATAGTTATATGATCCTTTTTGGTTGGTTGAACATTGGCTCATTGCATTTTTTAGGTTTTTGTAGACAGAGTTGAACATGCAGGACAAAGTTACGTTTTTGTAGACAGAGTTGAACATGCAGGACAAAGTTACCCCAAGGAAAGGTAACATTTGCAGAGTTTTTTTAAAAAATATTACGGTCATAAACAGTTTCTAAAACTTGGTAGCACTAGACTGATTTTGTCACACATGGAATATAGATGCTTTAAAAAATATTATATTACAGTTTATCAGTACTCTGTCAGCTACCAAGAGCTTAACATGCCAAATATTGTGGAAAAGTGGGCCAATGCTACCCCTGCTGACGGTATGGGTTTCTATTTAGATTTGCTGGTGATGTGGTAGAATTTTTATTGGAAGATTTTATACCACAGAGTAATTGTTCACTAATATTTTAAAAGTGTGTATTAAAAGCACTGGTTACTTCTTCTGAATTTGTAATTTTTTTGCTGTCTTGATCCAAAGGGGGGTGGGGGGTGGGGGGGGGCAAGGGGGGGGGGAGGGGAGTGCTAATTTCCTATTTGATGTTAACTATCTTCTACATGGATTTCATTTTATTCCTGTACATTATTATATGGAGATCATTTGCCATTTTTAGCTTTTTTATGGCTTTGTGAAGCACTCTTATAAATCTTGTTGGACTGTGAATTCACTGGATTTTGGCTGGAAATGGTTTTGTTAACGTTTGTATTCAATGGAAGTTTAATTTGTGAAATGTTGTACAAATGTACATGATCTGAAAAAATAAAACAAGTGATGAAGAAACTTATACAAGCAATGTCCAGGTTGTATTATTTATCCTGAGCATACATTCTAGACATGAACATTGTTACTTAGAGTGAGCCACAATATTTTATGAGCAAGAAATTCATCAAAGTTGGTTGCACCCTGACTCTCATGACCAAAACCACCATGGCCTGTTGTGTTTTCCCCTGGGATTGCCTTTGAGATGGCATCAACAGTGTGTAATGGGTGTTCTGGTCAGTCACAATGTTTGGCAGTTGTTTGTGATGGATATTTATCAGGAGCAGCCTTCCCATCATGAAAATCAGTTGTGCCCACACCCTGCTGAGTCATTACTGCTACAGTCTTCCAATCAACTGGGTGGCAGGGTTGGTCATGATATTGTTCAAGGAATGGGCTCCCAGTTACAGCAGTGCGCTATCCCATTGCTGCCCCTTTCACACATTATGTCACCCTTCCTACACCTGGTAACCTCAGGCCCAAGCAAGGCTCACACCTGGACCTACTGATGTGGAGCCCATGGACTTTAACCCACCATTACCCTGCTTCTGCTCCTCCTCCTCCACCTCCACAATTTCCACCTCCTCTCATCCTCACTGGTGGGTATGGCTTCAGCTCTGTCACTGTCAGTGGACTGACCATTGTCTCCACCTCCACACCATTCTGCCTCTCCAGTGGAGCCAGCAGTGTCAGCATTGTTTCCTGTTGTAGGCAGTCCACTGACTGGGTCTTCAGCACTGGAGCTCGCAGCCGAAGCTTGGCCATTTTTAGCCTTATGTGGCCTTTTCATGGTGGAGGGTTTTAATATCATCACCAACAGACATCATGATGGAGGCAAGTGAGATGGGTGGTTATCACAGTGGAATAGTGTGGAACACTGTCATGGAGGGAGGAACACTGTCATGGAGGGAGCACACAACACATGGTATGGGCAGACCTGCTGATGGAAACTTTTGCCTCCTGGCAGCAGTAAACTGGGCAGGGCAGTTCTAGTGCTGAGTTCAGCCACCATGGACCATGTCTTATGCCTCATACCATGTGCTGTTTCCAGGTTCTTAGTCATCAGCTACCATACCTTGTGCCAACAGCATTGTTTAGTGATATTATTGTGCTCTTAACAACTTGTAAATTACACTGGCACTCTTCCATTATCACTTATAACTTTGTAGAACAATTCTGTCACTTTATCTCCATCATTCTTTAGTAACTGAGCAAAGAAATTGTCTGTCCTTGCCACTTTGTTGTTGATTTTGTTTTTCAAGCCATGCAAAACATTACTGATTCTTGAACTGGGAATTGGTTACATTAGTAATGCATTATCCATGTCTATCCATTGTTCTTATGGCCTTTTCTTTTCTTTTCTTTTCTTTTCTTTGAGTCATCAGTCTTCTGACCAGTTTGATGCAGCCCACAACAAATTTCTCTCCTGTGCTAGCCTTTTCATCTCAGAGTAGCAATTGCAACCTATGTACTCAATTATTTGCTGGATGTATTCCAGTCTCTGTCTTCCTCCACGGTTTTTACCCTGTCCAACTCCCTCTAGTACCATGGAATTTATTCCCTGATGCCTCAGCACATGTCCTATCATCCTGGCCCCTCTTCTTGTCAGTGTTTTCCATATGTTCCTTTCCGCACCAATCGTGTGGAAAATCTCCTCATTTCTTACCTTATCATTCCACTTAATTTTCAACATCCTTCTGTAACACCATATCTCAAAGGCTTTGATTATCTTCTCTTCCAGTTTTCCCACAGTTCATGTCTCACTACTATACAATACTGTGCTCCAAATGTGCATTCATATTTGATACTAGCAGACTTCTCTGAGCCAGGAGCTCCCTTTTGTGCCAGTGCTAGTCTGTTTTTAATGTCCTCCTTGCTCCATCCATCATGGGTTATTTTGCTACCTAGGTAGAAGAATTCCTTAACTTCATCTTCTTTGTGATCCCCAATTCTGATGTAAAGTTTCTCACTGTTCTCATTTCTGGTGTTTCTCATTACTTTTATCTTTATTTGATTTATGCTCAATCCATATTCTGTACTTGTTAAACTGTTCACTCCATTCAAAACATCCTGAATTCTTCTTTACTCTCTCTGAGGACAGCAATATCAACAGCAAATCTTATTATTGATCTCCTATCACCCCAAATTTTAATTCCACTTTTGAACTTTTATGTCCCTCATTGCTTCTTTGATATACAGACAGAACAGCATGGGCAAAAGATTACAACCCTGCCTTACACACTTTTTCATCAGTGTACTTCATTCTTGGTCTTCCAGTCTTATTGTTGCCTCTTGGTTCTTGTACATATTGTATGTTACCCATCTTTCCCTATAGCTTACCCCTATTTTTCTCAGAATTTTGAACATATTGCATTAATTTACACTCTCAGATTCTTTTCCAGGTTGACAAATCCAGTGTATGTGTCTTTATTTTTCTTCAGTCTTGCTTCCATTATCAACCTCATCTACAGAACTGCTTCTCTGGTGAACAAAAGAAAGTGTAACAAGAACAAACCTATCCCATGTATGACCATAAACTGCATTTACAGTGATTGAAGTCAAGAAAGAGTTTCCTTAGAATATAAAAGGTACCACTGCTGAAAATGCCAGGGTGCAACCTTGGAGGGGTAAGACTTCCCCTCTCTGACTGGAAAAGTGTTTCTGAAACTCTAGGACATGACAAGGAATGGAAATCTTTGAACAGGCTGAGATCAGGAGAGGCTATATCAAGTTTTAATCTGGCAAGATGGGGCTACAGTACAGAAATCAATATTAAGTGTGATTGTGGGGAAGTCCAGACTGTCCAGCACATGCTTCAGGGTTGACTGTGTTCAGCCTCCTGTAGTCCAGAAGACCTCCTTCAAGTGACAGAAAATGGACTGGAAGTGGTGAAATTAAGGTCAAAGACTATATGACATGTTAACTGTGTGCCTATGAATGTTTCTGATACAAGTATAATGATAACCTTTCCTAAAGCTAAACAGATCTCACTCTAACAGATCCTCAATTTTCTTTTCCATTCTTCTGTATACTGTTGTTTTCAGCAAATTGGATGCATGAGCTGTTAAGCTGATAGTAATAATTCTCACATTTCTTGGCTCTTGCCATTTTTGGAATTGTGTCAATGCTGGTTTTCAAAAAGTCTGATAGTATATCAGCAGTCTCATACATTCTACACAGCAGTGTGAATAGTCGTTTTGTTGCCACTGCCCCAATGATTTTGGAAATTCTAATGGAATCTTATCCATCCCTTCTGCCTTATTTCACCTTAAATCCGCCAAAGCTCTTTTAAATTCTGATTCTAACACTGGATCCCCTATCTCTTCCCTGTCAACTCTATTTTTTCTTCTATCACATCATCAGACAGGACTTACATTCCGAACCACCAAGACTATTAGATTTTCATCTCCCTTTACACACTGAATTACCTATTCAGTATCTCATGTACTTTCTCTATCTCTTGATCCTCTACTTGCAAAATCGGCATTTGTACCTGAACTATTGTTGTTGGTGTTGGTTTGCTGTTGATTGTGTGAAAACAACCATATCACTGAACTGTTCACAGCAACTCAGTCTCTGCCCTACCTTCCTACTCATAATGAGTCCTACTCCCATTATACCATTTTCTGCTATTCATATTACCCTATACTCATCTGACCAGAAATCCTTGTCTCCTTCCCATTTCACTTCACTGACCCCCACCATATCTAGATTGAGCTTTAACATTTCCCTTTTCAGATTTTCTGGCTTCCATACCACATTCAGACTTCTGACATTCCATGCCCTGATTCATAGAATGTCAACCTTTCATTGGTTATTCAGTCTTTTTCTCATGCTCACCTCACCCTTGGCAGTCACCTCCTGGAGATCAGAATGGAAGACTAGCCTGGAATCTTTTGCAATGGAGAGATCATCATGACACGTTTTCAATCAGAGGCCACATGTGCTGTGGATACACATTATGTTACTTTAATACAGAGGTTTCCATTGCTGTCTGGTTATTCATTCCATTGATCATTGCTCATTCTTCTGCCTTTTAGTGGCAGTTTTTCACCACAAGGACAATGAGAGTGCCCTGCCCTGAACCTCTGTCTGCTCCTTCGCCATCTTTGACAAGGCCATTGGTATAACGAGGGTTACTTCTAAACTGGAAGTCATTGGCCCTCATTGCTGATGACTTTTATTCAAAATTTAAGCTATGGTGAGGTTTAAAACCGGGACAGAGCACCATTTGGCTACTAGTCAAAGACCCTACCCCTAGACCAAAGGTGCACTTACTTTACCTGTAATACGAGGGTTGAATGAAAAGTAATGCCTCCACCTTTGTTTATTGGGTTTGGATGGGAATATTTTAATAAATTAAATGCAGGAATAATCCTTAGAATGCTTAGAATGTGATCTTTAATTACTAATATTCACTTTTCCACATAATCACCAGCCAATTGGATACATTTCTGCCAACAATGAACAAGTTTTCTGAAGCCGTCACAGAAGAAGTTGACACTTTGTTTCTGCAACCACAGTCTCACAGTTCTCTCAACATCTTCATCAGAAGCATAACGATGTCCCCATAGATTGTCTATCATTATCGGGAACAGATGGAAGTCAGACGGTGCTAACTGGACTGTATGGAGGATGCCATGCGATGGTGAAATTCAATCTCTTAAGTTCTGCTGTGGTGGCTCATGAATTGTGTGATTTGGCATTGTCATACTGCAGGAAAACATTTCCCTTTTTCTTTCAGACCCTTGTCAGCCGTCATTTCAGAGTTTGCAGCATTGTGATGTAATGCTCTGAATTTATTGTTGTTCCATGATCAAGGAAATCAACATAGATTACACCATCTGCATCCAGAGCACTGAGGCCATGATTTTTCCAGCTGAGGGATGCATTTTGAATTGCTTTCTTCTGGGGTGAGTCTTTGTGTCAATATTCCATAGATTGACTTTTCATCTCCAGGTCGTAATGGTGTACCCATGTTTCATCTCCTGTCACAATTGAATGGAGAAAGGTGTCACCTTCATTCTTGTAACATGAGAGGAGTTCCTAGCAAATTACAAGTCTGTGCCCTTTAATTTCAGGAGTCAGCATCCAGGGTACCCATCGTGCACAGATCTTCTGATGGCCAAGCAAAGCAGTAATGTGTCCCACACATTCATGTGAAATGCTGATTGTGCTTGCAGTTTCTCTCTGAGTGGTATGACAATCATCCTTAATCAATCTGTCAACATTTATCGTGTGAAACTTGGTGGTTGCTGTCACAGGAGTCCAACTCTTTGTTTGTCACACAGGTCAGATGTTCCTGCCTCAACATCTTTAAACTTACTCGCCCAACAATGCACAGTACTCACATCAACACAATCACCATAAACTGCTTTCATTCTCTGATGAACCTCCTTTGGGGTGACACCATATGCTGTCAAGAATTCAATGACTGCATGTTGCTGAAATCACACTGACTGACCGTCTGCACAGGGTTTCATACTTTACCCTGTAACAACACAACCGTTCAATGCTGAGGCTTCCCTCCAACTGGAGCTGTAGAGATGATGCTACAGAACAAGCCAGTACCTGCCACGTACCAATGCTGCCAACTGTTGAAGAGTTACGAAGGTGGAGGCATTACTTTCCAGTCAATCCTCATATATTCTTTATTTTGTGGTGGTGTTCGTAGCGACAAACACTTGGCTGTAGAAATGGCTAACGAAGTCACCGCCACACTTTTAATAGCGGGCCGACCGGTCCGCTGGAACAGTAAACAGAAAGATGAAACCCCAAACACTCTGATTAAATAAAAGTCAGTACTTATCTTTTATTAATGTAGATACAGTAACACAGTAGTGAACTCGGTGTCTACAGAGATCTGTCTAGTTCGAGTCGGAGCGGCTAGGTCAGCGTCGGCTGACGACATACAACAACTCTGCTGCGATGAACACACAACTGACTACCAAGTACACAATTCGGAGGCGAGTATACTACTGAGCGGCGAATACAGAACTGTCCTAGCGCTCGCGACTCCAGCGCTTAAGAAGCCAGAAGCCAGCGGTGGCGCGCGCAGACTTGCGGCGATTTGCTGTCTCGCTGGCGCTGCTTATGCGGACGGCGTCCGGACTTTGATGCTGCCAACCTTTTGGCAGCGGGCTCGGGTGGCATTACTGGCTAGGACATAACACTCCTCCCCCCCAAATCGCCGCACCGTCGTTGAATAACAACGTGGCGAGCGTCGACAGCGGGGGAGGGGTCTGGCCGCAGGCGTAGCAGAAGAGACCGGGGCGGAGACTATTGTCGGTGGCAGTCCCCGGTCCGCACCCCAGCATTGGCTGCGCGGGGCCCCGGGAAACACCGACTGAAAACCGAGGTCAGGGTGCACGCCTGTGACCACGGGCGCAGCTTCTGGTACTGGACGCGACGGGGCGTCGGGACCCACGAAGAGAGGCAGCGTCTCCTGACGCTGCGTCAACGGCTGCTGAGTGGGCGCCGGACAAGGCGCTGCGGTGTCAGACTCCTTGGGGGTGCCCAAGGAAAGCGGCTGCAGGACAGGCTGCACAGCCACCGCTTGGGAAGGCGGCCCGGCTGAGGGGTCGACGTCCATCAGCTCCGAAGGCGGTGGCGACTGAAGAGGGACCGCAGGCGCCGGAGTGACCACCTGGGGCGCTCCCGGATGAAGCTGCGCGGGAGGCATTAACAGGACGGGCTGTCGGCGTGGTAGCGGCGACGGCTGCTGCTGCTGCCCTGGGGGCAGCAGCAAAGTCGGAAGGCGCGGCTGGAACCCGCCGTGGACCAAATCTGTGGACAAAGAACGAGCGGCAGAATCCGGGCGGCCAGCGCGGCGCAACTGGTTCTGATGCCTCCTGTGCACCCCAGTAGCACCTTGAACAGTATAAAAACCGCGACCCTGGACACGTATCACGGTACCACGTTCCCAACGACGGCGACCGTGATAAACTCTGAAAAAAACGGCGTCGTTGCGCTGAAAACGCGTGCGATGCTCAGAAGCGGCGGGTCGATCCGGGGGGTGCAACAACCGTAGTAGGGTGCGATGACGACGGCCGTGGAAAAGCTCCGCAGGCGAAGGGCCGTTGCGTGGCATGGTCCGGTACGATGACAGGAACGTGATGAGGGCCTGCTGACGAGAGTGCGTAGCACGAAGGCGGTCCATATGATCCTTGAATGTGCGTACAAAACGTTCCGCTGCACCATTCGATTGAGGATGGAACGGCGGAGTAAGAACATGGCGAATGCCATTGGCAGAACAAAAACTGTCAAATTCAGCAGAGGTAAATTGTGGACCATTGTCAGACACTAAAACTTCTGGAAGACCCTCAATACAAAAAATTGAAGTCAACGCCTGTATAGTTTGTGCAGACGTTGTAGACTGCATGGGCACAACAAATGGAAAATTACTAAATGCATCTATCACGATGAGCCAACGAGAATTCCAATATGGACCAGCGAAATCAATATGTACTCACTGCCAGGGACCGGCAGGGCGTGCCCACTCAAAATAGTGTTGAGGCGGAGCAGCTTGGTGTTCGGCACACGTCGAACAATCTGTAGACATCTGCGTAATCTGCTTATCAATGCCGATCCATGTACAATGACGGCGGGCAAGCTGCTTGGTGCGGACCACTCCCCAATGACCTTGATGCAACAAGTTGAGGACCTTGGATTGGAGCCCTTGGGGAACCACTACACGAAGCTGGTCATTCTCGGTGCGTAACAGCAAAACTCCGTGCGAAACAGACAACAGATGACATTGCGGATAATAGCGACGAACCACAGGATCCGATATGTCCTTTGCCTTGGACGGCCAACCACGTTGAACAAAACGTAATAGTAAACTCAGATGAGGATCCGTAGCTGTCTCACGTGCCACCTGATGATAATCAATCGGAAAATCCCGGAGGGATTGATGCTCATCAGCGTCAATCTGATGGCACGAGTCTTCAGAGGAATCGAAGACATCATCCGCAGCAATCGGCAATCTAGAAAGCGCGTCAGCATTTGCATGCTGAGCTGTAGGGCGATACAGTATCTCATACTGGTATTGTGATAACAAAAGAGCCCAATGTTGTAGTCTCTGAGCTGTCTGCTGAGGAACTGGTTTAGACGGATGAAACAGTGACGTCAGGGGCTTGTGATCTGTTACTAAATAGAATGGTCTACCATAGAGGTAGTGATGGAATTTTGTGACACCGAACACAATAGTCAACGCTTCCTTGTCCAATTGGCTATAATTACACTGAGCTTTGTTTAGCAATTTGGATGCGAACGCAATAGGACGTTCGGTGTTACCGACTCGGTGAGACAACACAGCACCGAGGCCGAAAGAAGAGGCATCACAAGCTAACACCAGAGGCTTGTTAGGGTCGTAATGGACCAGACAACGATCATTCAATAAAGCCTCTTTAAGCTGCTGAAAGGCTGATTGGCAATCAGCTGACGACACAAACGGAACATTCTTACGGCGGAGACGATGCAACGGTGCAGCAATCTGTGATGCATTAGGTATAAACCTAATATAATACGTCAATTTGCCAAGAACTGCTTGCAATTCATGCAGATTGCGAGGGCCAGGCAAATCACGAATAGCTGCTAAATGTGACTGGGAGGGATGAATGCCTTGAGCATTAATAACATGTCCCAGATACTCCAGCTCCGTAAGGAAAAATGAACATTTATCGATGTTGCAACGTAGGCCTGCCTGAGACAACACTTTAAACAAACACTCCAAATTACGGAAATGTTCAGCAGGCGTCCGACCGGACACAACAATATCGTCTAAATAGTTGCAACACGATGGCACATTAGCCAGAAGTTGTGACAAAAAACGCTGAAAAACAGCTGGAGCTGACGCACAACCAAAAGGCAAACGCAGAAAACGGAACAACCCCAACGACGTGTTTATGACAAAATACTGTTGTGATTGCTCGTCGAGGGGCAATTGCAAATATGCTTCACAGAGATCAATTTTGGAAAAGAAACGAGCTTCCCCTAACTTATCCATCAGCTCGTCCGGTCTGGGCAAAGGAAAAGAATCAATGACAGTCTGAGGATTAACTGTCGACTTAAAATCAGCACACAAACGTAACTTGCCAGATGGTTTCTTTATAATAACTAAGGGAGAAGCCCACTGACTCGCTGAAACGGGTTGAATAACACCGTTATTTTGCCAACGACGAAGTTCATCTTCTACAGGTGCCCGGAGGGCGTGAGGCACTGGACGAGCATGACAAAATCGAGGCTGAGCATTATCTTTTAACGTAATATGAGCGGCAAAGTTCGCAGCACAACCTAGTTCGTGTTTAAATATGTCACTGTATCGTTTACACAAATCGGTTATGCTGTCTTGAGGAACAACAACAGAATTAAGTTGCAACACATTGTCTTGGATAGACAGGCCAAACAAGTCAAAACAGTCCAATCCGAAAATGTTTACACTGTCTGTAGCGCGTAGCACTGTGAATGAAACTGTTTTTGTATTGCCACGGAATGTGGCTGGCACGCTACATACACCTAACACTGGAATTCGTTCTCCACTATAAGTAGCCAAAGAATGTTTTGCCGCTGAAAGTTTAGGGCGGCCGATAGCCGCATACATAGCACTATTTATGAGAGTCACAGACGCACCAGTGTCTAATTGAAAATTGAAGGTCTTATCCTGGATGCGTAGCTTCACAAATAGTTTATTACACTGTCCCTGGATCGGTGCAGTGGAGGCGGAAGGCACAAAATCAGCGCGTTTAGCGCGTGGTCGCTGCTTACGACAACTCGTGGGTTGGGCGGGTGGAACAACAACTCCCGCTTCACTTGCAGTCTGTACCTTACTTTTTACAGCGTTTGACTTACGCTTGGGTCGCATAGCAGAGGGCTGGGTGGATGGCTTATTGCAAACAAGTTTATTACCCACACGAACCGTGGAAGAGTCTTTAAACGCGACCTTCTGGGCGGGCTGGCTTTGAAGAACATGAATATCCATGGGCTGGGCAGCACTAGAATTGTTCTTGCGTTTACGCAAACAAACAGTCTGGATGTGTCCTTTCCTTTGACAAAAGTGACAAACCGCATTTCTCAACGGGCAACGTTCACGAGGATGAGCAAGAACACACTTAGGGCAAGACTTAACTTTATCATTTTGCACACGCGGCTGACGAATGTGTTTAACATGACGCGGCCGGCTAGTGTTTACAGTCTGACTCTGCCAGTGGGGCCGCGGGCGTGACGTAACTTGCTTAGCACAGGCAATTTGAGAAATACATGGCTGATCTAACTCACACTCAGCATAGTCAAAAGTATCTTGGGCTTCAATGATGTTCATCACAGTCTCTAATGACGGGTCAGGCAACTTTAAGATAGCAGCACGAATACGAGAATCTGCAATGTTTTGCGTAATAGCGTCTCGTAACATGACATCACTGTGGGGAGCTCCACAAACACAATTAAATCGGCACTGACGGGTGAGGCCCCGTAAATCTGTTAACCACTGTTTATTAGATTGATGTGGCAGTTTCTTTAATCTGAAGAACTCGAATCTGGCTGCTGCCACATGAACTCGCGACTCGAAATACTCAGCAAGCTTGTTAACAACAACGTCATAGTCTAAAGCTTCTGGCTGGGATTCCGGGAACAACTTACAAAGTAGTCGATAGATTTCCACGCCTGCAGTGGAAATTAAATAAAGCTGCCGCTCAGTACCTGTGATTTTGTAGACTGACATGTGCGCCTGCAACTGCGCGAAATATTCTCGCCATTCTTCTCTGGATTCATTAAAAGCCCGGAACTGTGGTGCTGCCTGTGCTTGTTCCTTTTGTGTTGGAGGATTAGCCGCTTGTTTGGCGATTGCTTCCACCAGACTTTGTATTTGCTGACTCTGTAACAAGATCAACTGTTGTAATTCGGCAGACATAGTGAACACAAATTAAACCAGCCCCCAAAATTTTATCCCTACAATTAGGAAAACCAGAAACAAGTTGAACCAGCCCTGCACACAAGTTCGGAAGTCCTCGTCGCCAGTTTTGTGGCGGTGTTCGTAGCGACAAACACTTGGCTGTAGAAATGGCTAACGAAGTCACCGCCACACTTTTAATAGCGGGCCGACCGGTCTGCTGGAACAGTAAACAGAAAGATGAAACCCCAAATACTCTGATTAAATAAAAGTCGGTACTTATCTTTTATTAATGTAGATACAGTAACACAGTAGTGAACTTGGTGTCTACAGAGATCTGTCTAGTTCGAGTCGGAGCGGCTAGGTCAGCGTCGGCTGACGACATACAACAACTCTGCTGCGATGAACACACAACTGAGTACCAAGTACACAATTCGGAGGCGAGTATACTACTGAGCGGCGAATACAGAACTGTCCTAGTGCTCGCGACTCCAGCGCTTAAGAAGCCAGAAGCCAGCGGTGGCGCGCGCAGACTTGCGGCGATTTGCTGTCTCGCTGGCGCTGCTTATGCGGACGGCGTCCGGACTTTGATGCTGCCAACCTTTTGGCAGCGGGCTCGGGTGGCATTACTGGCTAGGACATAACACTTTATCATACAGTTTTTCAGTGTATTATATCCATCTACTTGCCAATTTGTCAGATTCAAAGAGAATGTTACTTCTTTAGTTTTTAAATATCAAACAATGTCTTCTATACTTTAAGTAAAGTGTTTTAATTTTTTTAATCGATTTTGTTTGTATTTTTTTTTTTTTTTTTGTGACGTTCTGACTCACTACGGTACTTATTTGTCTCACATATCTTTTCCTTTGTACCACTTACTTATGTAATTCAAAATTTATTTCTTATTATTATGAGATCTAGTATTTTACATTATGTCCACAGATTGCTTGGCTTGAGTTTCATTTTTCTCTTGCACCCATTCCAGTAACAGATCCTTGTTCATGTCATCAATCTCAGCTCTTAAATTAATCCACTGGGTCTTCATTTTTTGGTATTTCTACACACCACGCCCTCTCAGTCATAAGTTAATTTAAATCTAATACTTATTAAATTTAAATCTAATGCTACCCTTTGATATAACCACTAATTGTTTGCCATAAATGTTAAAATCTGCATAGGAATTTGTAGATGTAATTTGCTTGACGCTTGATGTAGAATGGACACAGTATGCAGTGAACTTTGCATATTTTACGAAAAAGAAAAAGTGCTTACCATTTTAAAAATAATTATGCTTGTTATATGCAGTAACTGCAAAGAAAAGTGTCCTCCAACCACTATTGCAGATTTTGTTTTAAGAAATAATTTTTGCACTCTCTTGATTTATATTATTTAAAAGCATTAGATAAGTATATCAACAGGTCTTACTTTTGTTCCTGCTCAAACATGGAACATCGAAGAGTGAGCATATTCGGTGGATATCTGGAACAGAAATGAAAAGTTGAAATAAAAAAGAAAATCAAACAAATGTCATACCATCAGCTAATTTAAAAGTAAAACCAAGAAAAAGAAAGTCATAAATAATAACGTTTTTAAAGGTGGGTGATTGTGTACATTTTGTCTCTTCTTTTTCATCATTTAACAATATTATGAAAAGGAAAGTTCCTACTCCCCAATTAAAGCTTTCTGACAGTATGGCCTTCATCATCAATAGACCCCCCCCACACACACACACATGCGAAAGCAACTCACACAACGACTGCAGTCTCAGTCAACTGAAACCACTCGTTTTAACTGCCTGAGACTGCTGTCATATGTGTGAGTTGCTTTCACATGAATGTGTGTGTGTGTTCATGTGTGTGTCTGTCTTCTATCGTTGCTGAAGGCCTAAATGGCTGAAAGCTTTAATTGTGATAGTCTTTTTGTAGTGCCTATCTTCGACTCAGCATTTACCGCTATATGGTGAGTAGCAACTTTCCTTTTCATAATATTGTTACATTCCATCCTGGATTTTCCATTGTTTGATTTTTCATTATTTATTATTCTTTGGGTATCTATATCCACATAATGAAACAGTGTAAACTCTGGGTTGCAATAACAACATTATTAGGAGTGGACAGATTGCTACTCACCATAAAGATGATCCACAGTGTCACAGACAGGCACGACAAAAAGACTGTCATGCATATAACCTAATATTGTCATTATCTCTACATAATGCATCATGCAATCTCCATCATCATCTTCTTCTTGGCTTCTAAGGAGTTGAAAGCTCCTGTGCCAATCTCAAACATTACCTGCAAATGCTTCTATCTCGTGCTACTTCTAGCCAATTACTTATGACCATAATGTTGCATATTATTTGAATTTCATTTACTTATGTGCTCCTGGGCCTCCTACTTGATCTTTTGCAAAAAGATTTTTCCATGAATATTCTTGAAAAAACTTGATCCCTTTTCATTCTCATTGAATGGCCTGCCCATTGCAGTCTTTTCAAATTTGTTGCGCTCATTATTGTTGATTGTTCTGATACCATGTAGATTTTTTGTGTTGTGTCTTCTCTTCAAACTTTGTGATTCATTATCATAATATGGACCAGAAGTTTTACTATAAACTTTGTTCACAAATAGTTGTAACTTCCCTCTTAGTTAAACTCCTCGGTTCTGATCCGTAGGCTAGAACTGGTCTGATGATTGTGTTATATAGCTTCATTTTAGTTTTCCTTGTTAGTAATGTAGAAGTTTTTGTATGAAATAGTAGGCTTTACTGCAGTTTCATTTTCACATCTACCTGTCTCTGATTTTGTTCCTCTATCACTGCATCCAGAAATTTGAACTGTTCAGTTCATTCAGATTTATATTTTCTCATTATTAGATGTATTGGTTGGCTTGTTCATCTCTCCATCTTTGACCCATCATGTATTTTATTTTCTGATAATTTATTTTTAGGCCAAACTTGTATGCTTCTTCTGTGAGCTCCACAAATAACTGTTTAATCTCTTATTTCACTTTGTCCAATGAGCACTATGCCATCTGCATACACTAAAACCTTAATTTCATTTCTTAAGAGGGTCCCAGCAGCCACTAGTTCTAGTTTCCTCAAAAATCTCCCCAATGCTAGATTAAAGAGAAGAGGGACAGAGCATCTCCCTGTCTTAGTCCAGTTTCATTTTTAAAATGATCAGATTTTACTGCATGTAGCAAAACCTTACTTATATTATCACCCATGTACATTTTATAAAGATATGTAAGTTTAATTGGAAATCCCAAGTCCATTAAGCTTTCATAAAACTGATGAACAAGTAATTTTTTGTTTTCATTCCCACAGTTTTTCATTTATTGTTTTGGAAAAAATGATTTATTTCTGCAAAAGAAATTTGGATAATACCCAATTATATTTCCTCGATATGATTAGGAGCAGTTTAGCAATAAACAGGAAAGAATCTTATAGGCTGTGTTAACTAATGATATTCCCCTACATTTACTGAAGTCTTCCCTGTCTCCTTTTTTATTTATCAGGACTATTAATGATTCTTTCCATTCTGTTGGTATGGTCTCAGTTTTCCAGATTACCTATATCAGGTGAAACAAATATCTATCCAGGGGTTCTCCTCCATATTTTAGTATTTCAGCTGGAGTTCCAAGACTTTGAGTTGCTTTGCCTTCTTTTAGGGCTGCTACTGGAATTTGTTGATTCTGGGTCAAAACAGCTCAGTTTATTGACAAAATATTCCTTGCTCATTGACAAAATTTTACATTGTTCATCAATTTCTTACAATTTATTTTATTATCCTGCTATCTTGCCTTTCTCTAATTAAGTCCTATTTCAGATTTGTCATTTGCCTGTAGCCATTTCATGCATAGTTTCAGAATCTTGTTGCAGGTACCTCACATTCTTGATCAAACCATTTCTTCCTTCCATAAGTTTTTAGGATGCAAAACAGAGCTCTAAGAATAATTTGTGGCCTTAAGAAGTTGGAGCCCTGTAAATCTCATTTTACTGAGCTTATTGTTCTGTATGTTCCAAGCTTCTTCGTTTATGAAACTATCTTGTTCACTAGAGACTATTTCTTGAAAACAGGCAATCTTCTACAAAAAAAGTAGACAACTATTGTGCCAGAGGGAAATTAAATATTCACCAAAAATATCACAGAACTACAGCATATCAGAGGAGCATAATTAACATTGGCGTAACTATGCAATAAGATACTGGAGGAAATAAAAATTGTTGTGTATCCAAAAATTAAATTTGTACTAAAGGCATTTATAATAAAGCACCATTTCTATTACATAAAATAATTTCTGAATATGTAACAAAAAGTTACTTAAAAATTAAATTGTAAGCATATGTAGTTAATATTAATTTGCTACTTTTTGAATAAGACTACGTATACTTCAACTTTCCTACAACCTGTTCAATGTCACTTGTACAGTTTGTGCTGTATGTTTAACTGGACCAATAAAAAACAATCAATCAGTCAATCACTTGCAGCTGTGAGGATGACTTTTTTCATTCCATTCCAGCACTCATTACCGATCATTTTATGATTTTCTCCCGTGCTACTTAGAACCTCAAATTGGTTTGTAACTTCAACTTCATATTTTAGTATTTATTGTATTCCTATTAAACAAGGGAAATTCCAGGATGGAGTAATGACAATATTATGAAAAGGATAGATTACTACTCACCATACAGCGGAGATACTGAGTTGCAGACATGTACAACAAAAAGACTACTAACACATACGTTTTTGGCCAGAGGGCCTTCTTCTGAAATACATAACATACGCACACACTCTCAAGCAAATGCAACTCACATGCACATGGCCACAGTCTCTGGCTGGCAAGGCCAGGCTGTGAGCAACTGGGCATGACAGCAAAAGCAATCAGGGTGTTGGAGGTAAAGAGGAGGCTGGGGCAGGGAGAGCAGAGTACAGGTGAGGACAGTAAAGTGCTATTTGTGGGAGCATACAGGGCTGAGGTGTAGAGAGGGTAGAGCAGCAAGGTGCAGTTGGAAGGTTAGGTGAAGGGTGGGAGGGGGGAAGGAGAGAAATAAAAAGACTGTGAGTGTGCTTGTGGAATAGAAGGCTGTGTAGTGCTGGAGTGCAAACAGAGAAGGGCGTTGGTGGGTGAAGGACAATGACTAATGAAAGTTGAGGCTAGGAGGGTTATGGAAATGTAGAATATATTGCAGGGAGAGTTCCCACTGACATAATTCAGAAAAGCTGGTGTTGGTAGGAAGGATCCACAGGCCGTGAAGCTGTCATTAAAATGAAGAATGTTGTGTTGGTCAGTGTGCTCAGCAACTGGGTGGTGCAGCTGTTTCTTGGCCACAGTTTGTCATCAGCCATTCAAGCAGATAGACAGCTTGTTGTCTGTCATGCCCATGTGGAATGAAGCATAGTGCTTGCAACTTAGCTTGTAGATCACAAGATTGGTTTCACAGGTAGCCCTGTCTTTTATGGGATAGGTGACGTTTGTGATTGGACTGGAGTAGGTAGTGGTAGAGACTATGTATGGGACAGGTCTTGAAGGTAGGTGTAATACATATGAACCGTGAGGCAAGGCGTTGTTAGCAGAGGTTGTGTAGGGATGGACGAGGACATTATGGAGTTTTGGTAGATGGTGGAATACCAGTGTGGGAGGGGGTCAGAGATAGTCCAAATCCTGGCAGAGAATGAGATTCAGTATCTCCAGTCCTTCATGGCACTGAGTCAAGAGGGGAATGCTCCTCTGTGGCTGGACAATGGGACTTTGGAAGGTGGGGGTGACTGGAGAGGTAAGGCATGGGAGATTGGTTTTTGTAGGGGGTTGGCGGGTTATTATGATGGGTGAATGCCTCAGCGAGACCCTTGGTATATCGAGAGGGACTGTTCATCACTACAGATGTCAAGACCATGGGTGGCTAGGCTGTATCATAATGATTTCTTGGTGTGGAATGAGTGGCGACTGTCAAAGTGAAGGTGTTACTAATGGTTGGTAAGTTTGATATGAACAGAGGTACTGATGTAGCCATCTTCAAGATGGAGGTCAACATCAAGGATGATGGCTTATTGGGTTGAGGAGAACCAGGTGAAGCAAATGGGGGAGAAGGTGTTGAGATTATGGAGGAATGTAGATAGTGTGTCCTCACCCTCAATCAACATCAAAAAGACATCATCAGTGAATGTGAACCACATGCTTTGGAATTCTGGTTGGCTGGAAGGATTCCTCTAGATGACCCAAGAATAGGTTGGCACAGAATGGTATTATGTCAGTGCCCATTGCTGTACCCCAGATTTGTTTGTAGGTGATGCCTTCAAAGCAGAGTTAACTGTGGTTGAGGATGTGGTTGGTCATGATGACCAGGAAGCAGGATCGTGGTTGTAGGTTTGGAATCTGTTGGATGTTGGGAAAGGTAGTGTTCAATAGTGGCTACGCCAAAGGCATTAGGGATGTTAGTGTAAAGGGAGGTGGCATCAATAGTGACAAACTGGGCCCATATAGTAAATAAACAGTAACTGTGGTGAGTCAGTGAAGGAAGTGATTGGTATCTTTTGTATAGGATGGTAGGTTGCAAGTAATAGGGTATATGAGAGCAGAGATTCCCTCAGTGGGACATAGTAACCAGCCCCAATGGGGCATCCTGGGTGGTTGGGTTTATGGACTTTAGGAAGCATGTAGAAGGTAGGAGTGTTAGGAGTGGTAAGGGTGAGACAGACTCTGGGGAGAGGTTCTGGGATGGACCCAACAATTTGAAGAGAGACTGGAGATCCTGCTGGATTTCTGGAATGAGATCACTGTGACAGGGTTTGTAGGTGTCTGAATCTGACAGTTGGCATAGTCCTTTTGCCAGGTAACTCTCGTGGCCCAAAACAACAGTTTGTAAAAGAACACCATCCTCCAACATTGTCTTTATTCAACAAAAGTTATCGATACCAAAAATACTTTCTACCTTTTAAACAGGTCAATATTATGTCAGCTGTTTTTCTAAAAGAATTTCATATGATTTTGTACATGAGATGGTATATTTCAGGCTAAAATGTATAAAAATAAATCACTTTATTTTCTTTGTTACAATTGATATGTACTTACTCTGTATAAACAGTTAAAATTACTCTTCTTTTAGAAATATTTGAAATTACGAAATATCTGGCACACTTAAAACTGCTATTATTAATTGTGCACTCTGACAATATTTATTAAATTTATTTCTGGATTCGTTTATAAGATAATGATATAACTTGGTGAAGATTCTTCTTTTGTTGAGAAAGTTTGCAAACTCTTTGAAATATTGTTAGTACCACACAATGAAGTAGTAGGAGGCACGCCTCTGATGTGATCAGACGTGTTTTCAATTTTGGCAATAACAATATAATTTTTTATTTAAAAATGGAGATTGGAAAAACTGTGTGCTACAGAAAAATGAAAGATCATAAAAATTACAGAAACAGAAACTACAGAGTAGGCAACTGCCCAGTTAGCCGTGCACTCTAACCCACTGCTTTCCGGGCAGGAAGACAAGCCGGTGAATTAGTGTCAAGGTCCAGTGTGCCAGCCAGTCTGTGGATGTTTTTTAAGATGGTTTGCCCATCTGCCTCGGTAAATGTGGCCTGGTTCCCCTTATTCTGCCTCAGTTACACTATATTGACGATTGCTGCACAAACACTGTCTTCACATACGTGTACACCATAATTACTCTACCACGCATACATTGGCGTTACACTCATCTGGTGTGAGATGTTCCCAGAAGGGGGGGCAGGGGGAGGTGGTGTCCACTAGGGGCTGAACTGCACAATAACCCTGGGTTCAGTGTGGGGTGGCGGTGGGGTGTGTGGGCTGCTGTAGCCTGTTGTGGGATTGTGAACCACTGAGGGCTACAGCGGGGACAATGCCTTTCCATCGTTTCTAGGTCCCCAGCTCCATATAATACAATACGGAGAAGGTTTAGTTCAGAATTATCATGTCATTTGGAACACACAATGCCAAAAATTTCAGCCTCAAGAATCAACTCCTAGACATGACGAACTGGAGCCAACTATGAGAAAAGAAGTTAAGTAAAAAAGTTTATTTGTAAATCTTACTTCTCACAAAGCTTATTAAAAGAAATTAATTAGGAAATGAGAGACAATCAACAGGTGATGTGAGGGAGGATAAGATTACAATTGGTGGCATCTTCTGGGATCAGATGACTGATAATTTAGTTTTGTCTGTTGCAGATGAAGAGACAGGGATCTGTGCAATTTGCAGTTTAAATATAAATGAATTTTTGATCACGTGAAGAAAAAAGACCAAGGACAGCCCAACAAAGTCGTATCAACAGTGACGAGTTATTACCAACAATGACGGACTGGATCAATTGAAAGAGGACTTTGCAACTAAGATGAGAAACACCAAAAAGAAAAGATAAGTACAAACTATTTGTGAAATTAATTTGTTTGTAGAATCATGTGATTGTTAACAAAATGAATGAGATGGGGGTAGTAGCAACGCAGAAGTGAAAGCTGTGGGACCCAGACAGGACATGTTTGAGCCAAGTGAAAGTATAGTCGGCAAAGAAGCAGTAAAAACTGATATTCTGTAGTTAATTTTGGCAGAGCTAGAGAAAATGAAGATAGAAAATAATAGCAAACTTAGTGCAGTTAATGACCAGTTAACTGAAATAAGGACAGACAGTGTTAGCAAATTTACTTCACTACAAGGACAATTAAAAGACCTAAAAACTGAAAACAATAGTAAAATGAATAGGGTACAATACCAAACAGACCAATTTAGTAATCAGTTTTTGGAGTTAAAAAATGGGTTGACAGGGGGGTTAAAAAGTGTGAATGAAAAGGCTGATGTCTTAGAAAATAAATTTATTGTTTTGGAGAATGAGTTCATTGTCATATCTGCAAAACAGATAAAGAACGCTAATGACATCAGAGTTGAACAGAAGGCCAAAGCAGAAAAAATGGAACAGAACTTTAGTAGTTTGGATCAAAAAATTTTAAATGTTGAAAACAATATACAAACTAATGTAAATGTCTTAGATCAAAAAATTTCAGCAGTTCAGGTAAACTGTATTCACAAAAAACTGTCTTCAAACAATAGCATTGTGTGGTCCAACATTCCTATCAAAAGTTTTCCATCAGGCTATGTACATCCAGTGGAATTTCTACACCACTGTAGAGATAGTTTTGTGTTGGGCATGAGCGACAATCAAAAAATTAAATTTGTTAAAAGATATCTTGAAAGCGAAGCTCTGTCTTGGGTAATTTTAAATTTTAAGTCAATGGGAACATATCAAAGTTTCAAAAAAGAAAATTTCTTAATAAATTTTGGTCAGAAGCTGAACAAGGGAAAATAAAAGGTGAATTTCTGTATGATCCTGATTAAAGGAATATGGATGGTACTCTGAAAGAATTTTGCAAGGACCAACTTAAGAAATTAACACACCTTGACAAACCATTTAATGAAATGGCATTGACTGATGCACTCAAAAGGAGATTACCAGAAAGATTGCAGTGGGATTTAGTACGTGGACCTGATGATTGTCTTGAACAATTTTTACAATATGTTGACAGGCTGGATAGGGCAGCAGAAAGAGGTATGTATCATAATAATCGAAATGACAGAGATCACAATTGTAATAACTACGGAAACAGGGATAATGGAAACTCCTATCAGGGTCAAAATGTTAAGAGAGACAGAAATTTTGAACATCAGCAGAATAGGAATAATGGGAATAACCATGGGCAATTTAATAGAAGAAACAATCATAGAGGTGACTATTGGGAAATGGTGGTCTGCCTCAGTGAAGGTCCACAGTTTTAGAGTGAGGAAACACAACAAGCACAGGACCCCTAATTTACTCTTGCAACTAGACAATAATAGCAATGTTAATGGAAATGGAAATGGAAATGCTGTGTGGCTAGAGCCTCTCATCAGGTAGACCATTCGCCTGATGCAAGTCTTTCGAGTTGACACCACGTCGGTGACCTGCATGTCAATGAGGATGAAATGATGATGATAAGGATAACACAACACCCAGTCCCTGAGTGGAGAAAATCTCCTACCTAGCCAGGAATTGAACCCGGGCTGTTAGGTATGACATCCCATTGTGCTGACCACTCAGCTACCAGGGGCGGACACAATGTTGATGATATGACACAGGTATTTGAAGTTGAATAGAAGGAATATCAGATTTCTCATTTGTGTTTTGATCAAGAGTTTTGGGATACTATGTTTAATTATGTTGATGTAGGTGCTAATCACAAACCAGAATGTGAGAGTAATGAGAATTTTGATGTAGTATCCACTAATGATTTCTTCTCTTTGTCAGAAAACAGTGTTATCGACATATGTAAAGCAGGTGATGACTGTATTGGATCTGAATTAGGCAGTATATTTGATACAGGTGTGAATGAGAGCTGTGAAATGACTGAGGTTGGTAAGTCTGAGACTGATAGCTTATTGTAAATGAATGTAAATGAGGTAAGTAACTTTGATGAGATGAGACTCGTGTTGCTAATGATGTTGCTGATGATGTAATTTTGGAAGAATATGATGATGATAATGATGATAAGTATCAGGTATGTGTGGAGTTTAAGAACAACAAAGTTACAGAGTTATTAGTGAATAATGTTGACGATACAGGTAAGGCAAATAATGTACGTGATGATGTAAGTGAGAGTCGTGGCATACAAGTCCAGTCAAAGCAGTTTTTCATTAAAGTCATGTAGAGTAATGGTCCAAACAGTAAAGGTCAATTATCTGTAAGTGTAGAGAATACAGGTGAAAACTTTTTAAAGTTTGTTTGGGAGCAGAATGATGATAACATAGATAAATGTGCATTCTGGGATAAGTTAGCTGTGGTTAGCAAAATTTGTATCGAGATTGGTGGAATCAAGTGAAAAAAGATCTAAGCAGGAAATGTAATTTTGACAGTAATATGTTTTGTGTTCTTTCTGTTATAAGTAATGTTAGTTGTGCTATGGATTCCATCTGTTGTGTTTAGTCATTACCTGACAACATGAGTAACCAAAGTAATGCTATGATACCAGTTAAGCTGATAAAACCCAGCAAAAACAGTGTGAATGTAGCATTTGATGAAATTAAAAGTGATCTTTTACATGAAGTGTCTAATAACAGAGATGGCGATTCAGATTTTGTGTGTCCATGCATTAAGATTAAGACTGACCAGTGAGAAGGGAACTGTTTGATTGATACAGGTAGCCCGATTTGTGGTATATCTGAGCAATTTAGAGACAAGATCCAGTATAGTAAGAATTTTGTGGAAATGTCCATTGCACCTGTAAAGATAAGATGAGCTACTGGTAAGCAAAATAAGGAGGTAAAATGTCAAGTACTTTTAACGTTTAGTGTAGAAGACAAAAACTTTGAACATGGATGCTTAATGACCCCTAAAGTAGAAGAAAATATACACTACGTTTGTAGATTCATAAGACTATATAATTGTGTTTTGGTTGTCAGGAATGTAATATGTAAGATGATGTGAATTTAAAGTTCCATCTTATCTACTGACTGAGTTTAAATCTATTTGCAGATTCATACGACTATCTGCTTGTGTCTGTATATGTGTGGACGGATATGTGTGTGTGTGCGAGTGTATACCCGTCCTTTTTTCCGCTCCCGGGATTGGAATGACTCCTTACCCTCTCCTTTAAAACCCACATCCTTTCGTCTTTCCCTCTCCTTCCCTCTTACCTGACGAAGCAACCGTTGGTTGCGAAAGCTAGAATTTTGTGTGTATGTATGTGTCTGTTTGTGTTTCTATCAACCTGCCAGTGCTTTCGTATGGTAAGTCACATCATCTTTGTTTTTAAATATATTTTTCCCACGTGGAATGTTTCCCTATTATATTCATATAATTGTGTTTTGTTTGTTATGAATTTAGTATGTAGGATGATGTGATTTCTAAAGTTTTGTCTTATCTATTGATTGATTTAAAATCTATGATACACTATATAATTATGTTTTGTAATAGATTTGTGCTTTAGAGTTTGATACATATATGCCATGACACTAAATGAGCAGATCTTTTTACAATTTTGAAATGGAGCTATGTTCATAATTTATACTGTAAAAATTAGGACTAGTATCTTAGTATATCTGTGTGTATCGGCTTGTTAGTTCATTTTTTGTTGCATTTAACTCTGTTTGTTAAAGTTTTGCATGTGAACACTTTATAATCTCATCTGACGTAAATCCTACAAAATTGCTTTTGGAACATAAATAGAGAGAGCATCTGCCAAGTAATGTGAAGAAGGTATTGAACAGCATATTTGGAACACAAAATAATGTTTCAGGATATGATGTGAATGCTAGATAGGAAGTTACCTATCTGTTGGAGCATCTGATAATAACTCTAGGGAGGAAACTGAAAGATGTGGTCAGATTCACTCCCCACACTGCTGTATGACTGTACCCTGCTGGACCAGTCTACTTACAAGAGGTCATAGGTGCTGGGTAATGTACTCAAGCATCTATCAACTACATCAGTGTTCCAACTGAGGTTTGTAAAATATTAGTCAAGACTGCCAAAGACAGTGTTATTTCACATAAATGTATGGTTCCCCCCCCCCCCCCCCCCCCCCCCCAAGTAGGGGGACTGACTTCTGTATACATTATGTAACTTTAAATCAGTATCTTTTTTTTTATCATCTGTAACTGAATCTTCTAGGTCTTCAAGTATGTAGGTTAGATTGTATGGAGAGTTATCAAATAGTGTGGAAGACATTTACTAGTACAGACAACATAACAAGCTGTATACAAGTTTACTTTCATACAATGATTTTGGTCTCCAGCTACTTGATTACATCATCATTCAAAGCTAACTGTGACTCTGTTTACCTACTGCAATATTGTATCTGATTGTAACTTGAATTGTGGGCAGACTCATGCTTAACTCTGTTTTGGGAATCCCTGGTCATCGTGACTGTGTGTGTGTGTGTACTCAAGGACGGCGTACAAGTATTGACTGAGCATAGACGCTTCTTACAATTACTCTTTGCATATAATTGAACTTACTGATGTGATTATGAGCTTTATTCATTTTGTTGTGTTGAAACATCTTTGTTGGTTTGTACCTGGTGTGGTTTGGATTCCCGGTCGGTCCCCACATCGTAAGCTTAGGTCCTAATATTTTTTCATTATTTTGTCCTTTCATGAGTCAACATATTCTTAAATACTCTGGTTTATTTGGATGACTGATTTTGTACTATATTCCAACTCACGTTTGAGTATATTCTTCTGGTCTGAACCCATTGTTGTGAGTTTTTCGAGTTGCTCACTCATCGTACACTTAGGCTCTGAAATTTTTGTCTTCTCTTCTGAAGATTTCGAATGTGTGATTGCATGGCTGTAAACTTACAATTTGTAATTCTAGTAATTTACCTTGTCTTTGTATTTATTTCTACAGTTTAGTGTTGCAATGTCATAGTTTTGACTTTGTATTATTTGTCTCGTGACAGTATGTTCCACAGATTTGAAAATCTGAATGCTATGTCCTGCTTATGTATAGATTATGACTTGAATAGCAGGTATTTTTCTTATGTTTTCCGTAATATAGGCAATGGCCTTGCCGCACTAGTAACACCGGTTCCCATCAGATCATCGAAGTTAAGTGCTGTGGGGCTGGGCTAGCAAGTGGATGGGTGACCATCTGGTCTGCCGAGTGCTGTTGGCAAGTAAGGTGCACTTGGCCCTTGTGATGCAAACTGAGGAGCTGCTTGCTTGAGAAGTAGTGGCTCTGGTCTTGTAAAGTGACATACAGCTGTGAGAATGGTGTGCTGATCACATGCCCCTCCATATCTGCATTCAGTGATGCATGTGGGCTGAGGATGACACGGTGGCTGCTCGATACCATTGGTCTTTCCAAGGCCTGTTCAGACAGAGTTTAGTTCTAGTTTAATTTCTGTAATATGTTATGTATCAGATACTTCTGTCCACCTGTATTCTATCTTTTTGGCATCATTTTGTACACCGTTTGGTAAACCTTACAGTCTGTCACAAAATATTGTAAACACATTGTTTCCAAATATTGTGAAGGGGATATTGTAAAGGGACATCCTCCTCTAACACTGCCTTTATTCAGCAGAAGTTATCGATACCAAAAATACTTTCTACCTTTTAAACAGTTTAATATTATCTCAGCTGTTTTTCTAAAAGAATTTCATATGATTTTGTACACAATGTGGTATATTTCAGGCTAAAAATGTATAAAAATAAATCACTTTATTTTCTTTATTATGATAAATAAGTATCAACTCTGTATGTATGGTTAAAATTACTCTTCTTTTATAAATATTTGAAATTGAAAAATATCTAGCACACTTAAAATCCCTATTATTAATTGCACAATCTGGCAATACTTATTAAATTTATTTCTGGATTCATTTACAAGATAATGATATAACTTGGTGAAGAGTCTTCTTTTGTCAAGAAAGTTTGTAAACTCTTTGAAATATTGTTAGTACTGCAGAATGAAGTAGTAGTGGGCATGCCTCTGATGGACGTGTTTTTAATTTTGGCAATAACAATCTAATTTTTGATTTAAAAGTCAGTGTGATATAGAAAAATGTGAGATAATAAAAATTACAGAAACAGAAACTACAGAGCAGGCTTAGTGTAGACTCATCATGTTATTTGGAACCTACAATGTCAAAAATTTCAGCCTCAAGAATCAACTCCTGGACTTGATGAACTATAGCCAACTATGAGAAAAGAAGATAAGTAAAAAAGTTTATTTGTAAATCTTACTCTTCTCAAAGCTTATTAAAAGAAATTAATTAGGAAATGAGTGACAATCAACAGGTGGGAGGGTATGATAACAAGTTGTAGAGGATTTGTCAGTGGGTAGATTATAAGACCAGGATCAGATTTTATGTTTCAGATTGTGGTTCTTTCTGCAGGTCCAAGGTTAGCTTGCATGTTGAGGGATTTGGGAATGATGGTGAGGCAAGGTTCAAGGTTAAGAATTTCTGGAAAGTTAACAGAGGGTGATTTAGGAGCAGTGGGGGCAGATCATGATTGGAAGGAGGAATGAACTGAGTCAGGCAGAGTTCAACATTGGTCTTTGGTTAAGTCTGATTGGTAGGTCTAACCCCTAAACTGCACCTACCTGCTCTACCCTCTCTCCACCTCAACCCTAGAACACTCTCACAAAGAGCACTTTCCATCCCCCACCTGTACCCTGCTCTCCCTCCCCATCCCTGCCCCAGTCTCCTTACCACCAGCATTCAGATTCCTTCTCCTATCAAGCACAGTTGCTTGCAGTCTGGTCTTGGCAGACAGAGACAGTGGTCATGTGTGCATGAGCTGCATTTGCATGAATGTCTGTGTGCATGTTTTCTATTTCAGAATAAGGCCTTCTGGCCAAAAGCTTACATGTTTAGTAGCCTTTTTGTTGTGCCTATCAGTGACTCAACATCACTGCTATATAGTGAGCAGCAATCTATCTTTTTCATAAAGTTGTGTTCTTATTACATTTTCCAGATAAAATTTGCTCATGTTTTGAGGTCTAATTTTCATTTTAGATGCTGCCTTCAACTTGACTACCATTCTACTTAGTAACTGATTGTGGTCAGACCCCTTAGCTGATCTATACCATGACTCCTTCCACACATGGCCCTGTCTTTCATTGGATGGGAGATGCCTGTCACTAAACAGTGGTAGAAGATGGTGGGTGGATGTATGAGACAAGTTTGCGCTTAGGTTGACCATAAGGGAATGACTCATGGGATGCAGGATTGGAGTAGGGATGGACAAGAGTATTCTGTAGGATGCGTGGACAGTGGAACACTACTTTGGGTGATGTGGATAGAATTTTGGGTAGGATATCCCTCATCTGAGGGCATGGTGAAAGGTAGTCAGAGTACTGATGATGGGCGTGGCTGAAATTTTCAAGGCCAGGATGAAACATGGTGTTAGAGGAGTGCTTGTCGGTGGTTTGTTAACAACAGTATTATTGGTGTCAGAGGAGGAGATGGCATGGGAGGTCTGTTTATGGATGAGCTGAAGAGGACACTGTCTCTCAAAAAAATCTCTGGTAAGGTTATGGGTATATTTCAACAACTTCAGCTTGGGGAGGGGAGTGCGGTGTGGGGGGGGGGGGGGGGGGGGGGGGGTTTGGACAGTGAGGCACTATGAAGGAGTTTCCCAAATGAGACAGATTTTGGTAGATGTAATGTACATGTACACAAGCAAATGATTTCAATTTCAGAACAAATGAATATTTTATTCATGAAAAAGAACTTAACAAACTGAACAAGTCAATAATGTGTTGGTCCACATCTGGCCCTTATGCAAGCGGCTTGCCACTGATTCACAGAGTTGTTGGATGGCATCGCGATGAGGGATATTGTGCCAAATTCTGTCTACTTGGCATGTTAAATTGTCAAAATCCTGAGCTGACTGGAGGACCCTACCCATAATGCTTCCAAACATTATCAATTGGGGAGCAATCCAGTGACACTGACTGCCGAATTCAGGTTTGGAAAGCATGAAGACAAGCAGTAGAAACTCTCAACTTGTGCATGTGGGCATTATCTTGCTGAAATATAAGCCCAGGATGGTTTGCCACGAAGGAGAACGAAACAAGGCATAGAATATCATTGACATACTGCTGTGCTGTAATGATGCTGCAGATGACAACCAAAGGGATCCTGCCATGAAAAGAAATGGCACCCCAGACCATCACTCGGTTGTTGGGCCATATGGCACGTGACAGTCAGGTTGGTATCCCACTGCTCTCTAGGGCATCTCCAGACATGTCTCTGGCCTGGAATCTCATTGACTGAAGTTGAATGTCTTCAGTGATGAGTCTCGCTTCAAATTGAGCCCCGATGTCCATTGAAGATGTGTCTGGAGATGACCCACACAGTGATGGGATAAAACCTGACTGTCTCCTGCCATACAGCCTGAAAACCATTAGTGATGGTCTGAGGTGCCATTTTAATTTCATAGTAGGACTCCTTTGGTTGTCATCCATGGGCACTCTTACAGCACAGCAGTACATTAACAATATTCGATGTCTCATTTTGTTGCCCTTCATAGAAAACCATCCTGGGTTTACTTTTCACCAAGATAATGCCCTTTCCAAAGGTGAGAGTTTCTACTGCTTGTCGTTGTGCTTGTTTGAACCCTTCCTTGGCCAATAAGGTTGCTGAATCTCTCCCCAGTTGAGAATGTTTGGATCACTATTGGCAGGGCCTAGGACTCTGATGAAGTAACACACCAACTGGACCGAATTTGGCACAATAGGCCCTCAGGAGAACATCTGACAACTCTGTCAATAAACACTTTGTCAAATAACTGCTTACATAAAGGCCAGAGGCGTGCCAATGCATTATTGACTTCCTCAATTTGTGGAGCTCATTCTCTCGAACAAAACATCCAATTTTTCTGACATTATAATCATTTGTTTGTCTGTACTTGTACATCACTTATACTGAATTCCATCTCTTGTGAATAATTTCTTCCTGATACATCATTTACTTATTTAAACTGTATTTATGGAACCAGCTGAGAAGTAGAGATCAACATCTAGGAAGTGGCTCACTGAGTTGAAAGAAGGTGAAGCGGATTTGGGAGTAGGTGTTAAGGTTATGGGGGCAGGAGTAAAGGTTATCCCTTCGATGGAAATGTCATCAGTGAATCTGAACCAGACAAGAGGTTTTAGGTGTTGACAGAAAACGAAGGATTCCTCCACATGGGACAAAAATAAGTTGGTATAGGAAGGTGCCAAGTGAGTAGCAAGGGAGTACCACAGATTTGTTTGCCTCACACTATCCTGCTACACCCTCCTTGTCTTGTACATTGCTCCCCTGCTCCCTCCCCATCACCATCCACTTACAGGAAACTGCTTTTGATACTCAATATTCAATAATCAGTCTTTCTGCGACTGTGAGCATGTGCATTTGGGTGCCTGTGTGGCTGCATGCATGAATTTGTGCACTCTTACTAGAAAAAGAAAAAGAGCTCAAAAGCTAGTGTTTTCTATTATGTGTTTCTGTGCACCACACACCATTCCTCTATAGGTAAGTTGTTGTCTTTCCCTTATTTTATGTAACATTTGGTTCTCTCTTATTTGCCCCATCTTTCTTGTAAGAAACCTACACAACCAAATCCAATGATACCATCTATATCACTTTCACAGAGCTTCAAGAAATTTAATTTCTGAGAAAAACAGCTTTCTTCTTAAAATTTGAAAATTATTATGCTCCTTATTTAAGAACTATAATAGCAACAAACACTGACAATGCGAGCAACACTGTAAACTACATCATCTAAAATCAAAGTGTTCATTTATTAGTGTTTCCCTTACTGGTGTGAATACCAATACGGGTCTTCTGACTATGGCTACATGATCTTGTAAATTGAAGGAATATAGCTTCTTTCCACCTCTGTTTGGGAAAATCAGACTTTCTGTCCTTTTTTTCTTAATGGAATGTAATTCTGTTTCTATATTGCCTTACTCAACTTTCTGTGGTTTACCGGTTTGGACTACTGTCTCACAAACCTTGCCAGATTAATTGTTATCAGCAGGTACATTCCAACTGTGAACGAATGCTGTTAGATTGCTGCCAGTCATGCTGCAAGGCCACCCAGGTGGGTCATGGCCTCAGGCAAGCAACTGAAAAGTATCCTGTGATGAACATAACTTGTAATATTTTAGAATTCCTTGCCATTTTGTGATAATTAGTTCTGATACTATTTTATCCTCTGAAAGTGGGCAGAGTAAATTGGAAACTGGTGTATGTAAAAATGTAAATTACCACCTCTGTAGCCGAGGGTTAGCATCATTTCATTTAGTTCAGAAGGACTTGGGCTTAATTCTCAGCAACTCCTCAGATTTTTTTTGAAGCAGAGCGATCTAGTAAGGTGGCCCACTCAGCCCTTAGGAGGCCATATGCGGAGCTGCTTCAATAAAGAAACAGTGGCATCATTAAAATTCATTTACTGGAAATAGCAGCTGGAGAGATTGGCGACATGCTGGTCACATGTACCGTGATCTTAGATTGCTCCTTGTACTACCATTTAGGCAGAAGTTGGCCGTTGGGAAAAGGCATAACACCTAATTCATGAGCAGTTTATACATTGAAGTGACACAAGTCGTGGGGTACCTCCTAATATTGTGTCAGACCTCCTTCTACTTGGTGTGACATTTTCTCAACAAATCACTGGAAGTTTCCTGCAGAAATATTGAACCATGCTGTCTCTATAACTGTCTATAATTACGAAAGTGTTGTCAGGGCGTTATGCACCAGAAATGTTTCATGGGAGTCATGTCAGGTGATGTGGGTGGCCAGATCATTCACTCAAACTGTTCAGAATGTTCTTCAAACCAAACACGAACAATTTTGGCCCAGTGACATGGCACAATGTCATCCATAAAAATTCCATGATTGTTTGGGAACATGAAGTACATGAATGGCTGCAAATGGTCTCCAAGTAGCTGAACATAACCATTTCCAGTCACTGACTGGTGTAATTGGAGCAGAGGACCCATCCCACTCCATGTAAACACTACCCACACCATTATGGAGGCCATACTGTGTTTACATGGAGTGGAATGGGTCCTCTGCTCCAACATTGGTTTGAAGAAAATTCTGAACAGTTTGAGTGAATGACCTGGCCACCCACATTGTCCATCATGACTCACATCAAACATTTCTTTGGGACTTATTGCACCACCTTGCACAGTGCCTTGTTGACAATCTGGGTCCATGGCTTCACGGGTTCTGTGCCATCACGATCTCCAGCAGGCAAAGCATTTGCGGTCATGCATTGTCCAGAGCATCCGGCAACAGGGCAACCCCATGGCTAATATGAACTTGTTTCACCAAGTTTCTGTAGTTTAAAAGATGGTGCATTGTCAACCTACACAACATTAGTAATTTTGGTTTCTACTGGCATCAGCTATCCAGGGTTAAAATTTTGTGACAATTTTTCTCCACCCTGTATATATGTCCTTCAACTCTCTGATCCACTTTTGCACATTTATGAGATCCATACATTGTGTCCCATAGACTTTGCATAACTGATGATGAATGTCAATAGAGGTAGTGCCTTTAGCACTCAAAAAACAGACCACTGCCTGCAACTCATACATGGTGGGAGAAGGGTGATATAGCTCATTGTGAATGGCTGCTCAGGCAAGATTGAGCATTGCAGCTGGCTTAGCTTGGTGGGAATTTAAAGGGAAGGGATGGGGGTGGGGGAGGGAGAGCCAAGCTGCATGCCAGTGTTGTCAGATCTCTTGTAAAAGTGTTCCTCATGGCACCAGCACCTTGGAGACCTTATTTTATGGACACACCTTGTAATAAGCATATTTTATTGGTCTGATAAGATGAGGTTCTCATGCTCAGTAAATGCTGCCCAAAAACATATAAAAGTAACCTTTACAAATAATGTCAGTACTGTGAACAGGGCTTTCAAATATGACAAAAAAGTATTATAAAATCTTTAAAACTGGAAAATTATTTTGACTATAATAAAAATATCAGCAAAGTTAAATGATGAGTATTCTGAGTTTATTAACTTATTTGTATAGCTAATCATTTATCAGTTACAAATTTAATGTTTCATAGAAATATGTGGAAGTTAAGCCACTGAATAAAGAAAAGGAATAAAGAAATACCGTAACAGTTCTGTCCAATTCCACTTTTGCCTGCATACTCAAAAATTTAAGGAAATCACAGGTATTGAAGCAGTTTCATCTTTTGATAACAGTCGACACAATATCAAGATTTCATTTGCTTTTCTAAAGAATTCTGTTACTGTTAAGTTTATTTATTCTTATCATGAGAAAGTACTACTCAATTCACTAGACAATGAGTAATAGCTTAATTTATAGGTTGGCATTTAAATTACAGACACAGAATGTTCAAAGTTGAACAGTTGTGAACAGCTCAGAATGTTCAAATGTTCGCTCATATAATGGTTTGATAATGAACATACTCATTCAAAGCAAGTCGCCATTAACTGAAGCTATCACAGCAACTGAAACAGAAAAATAAAGAAGATTAGATTAGATTAGATTAGATTAATACTAGTTCCATGGATCACGAATACGATATTTCGTAATGATGTGGAACGAGTCGAATTTTCTAATACATGACATAATTAGGTTAATTTAACAACATACTTAAGTTAATGTAACAACTTTATTTTTTTGTGTTTTTTGTTTTTCTTTATTTTTTTATTTTTATTTTTTAAATATTTTTTCTTTTTTTTCTTAATTTATATCTAAAAATTCCTCTATGGAGTAGAAGGAGTTGTCATTCAGAAATTCTTTTAATTTCTTCTTAAATACTTGTTGGTTATCTGTCAGACTTTTGATACTATTTGGTAAGTGACCAAAGACTTTAGTGCCAGTATAATTCACCCCTTTCTGTGCCAAAGTTAGATTTAATCTTGAATAGTGAAGATCATCCTTTCTCCTAGTATTGTAGTTATGCACACTGCAATTACTTTTGAATTGGGTTTGGTTATTAATAACAAATTTCATAAGAGAGTATATATACTGAGAAGCTACTGTGAATATCCCTAGATCCTTAAATAAATGTCTGCAGGCTGATCTTGGGTAGACTCCAGCTATTATTCTGATTACACGCTTTTGTGCAATAAATACTTTATTCCTCAGTGATGAATTCCCCCAAAATATGATGCCATATGAAAGCTATGAGTGAAAATAGGCGTAGTAAGCTAATTTACTAAGATGTTTATCACCAAAATTTGCAATGACCCTTATTGCATAAGTAGCTGAACTCAAACGTTTCAGCAGATCATCAATGTGTTTCTTCCAATTTAATCTCTCATCAATGGACACACCTAAAAATTTGGAATATTCTACCTTAGCTATATGCTTCTGATTAAGGTCTATATTTATTAATGGTGTCATACCATTCCCTGTACGGAACTGTATGTACTGTGTCTTATCAAAATTCAGTGAGAGTCCGTTTACAAGGAACCACTTAGTAATTTTCTGAAAGACAGTATTGACAATTTCATCAGTTAATTCTTGTTTGTCAGGTGTGATTACTATACTTGTATCATCAGCAAAGAGAACTAACTTTGCCTCTTCATGAATATAGAATGGCAAGTCATTAATATATAATAAGAACAACAAAGGACCCAAGACTGACCCTTGTGGAACCCCATTCTTGATAGTAAGACTAAGCAGAGTTGCTGATTCTTCTGTCAACGCAATGTTGGAACTGCAAAAATAAGTCATAGGCTGCTGGTATGTTCTGAAAACTGTCAAAGACACTTTACTGAGTAAAACACAATGTTACTTTCAGTAAATTACAATAGCATTATCCACAGAAAATTTGTAAAATGATTCAGCTTATATCTGTCAAGAACGAAACAAATCTTATAAAGCTAAACCTACATCATCTCCCACAAATTATTATGAAGTGGATTGGAAAGGATACTTCCAATTGTACAACTTATTAGGGTTTCTTCTCATTCCATTTGCAACACTGCACCCAAGCCAAACATATTGCCATTTTGACCTGTCCTCAGCTTCTACAGTATCTCCACAAAAGTTTGCAAATTCTAATGTGATGCTTGTGATGTGACACAGTACCCCACTGCAGGCTGTTAATGAAGGTATGAATGTGTGGAATAAGTTCACTGATATGTGAGTGGCTCAAAGTAATAGAACATAGTATGTTGTCCTCAATGTCGAATATTCAACAGAGACAAGGATATCATCAGGAGTCCTCCAGGTACGTGTGATAGGACAGCTATTTTTCTCTACATTCATAAATGATTTTGCAGACAGGGTGGACAGCAGTGTGTAGTTGTTTTTTGATGATGCTGTGGTGTATAGTAAGATGTCAAAGTTGAGTGATTGTAGGAAGATACAAGATGACTTAGACAAAATTTCTAGTTGGTTAGATGAATGGCAGCTAGTTCTAAATGTGGAAAAATGTTATTTAATGTGGATGAGTAGGAAGAACCTGTAGTGTTCCGTTACAGTACTACTAGTGTCCTGCTTGACACAGTCAAGTCATTTAAATATCTTGATATAATTTGCGAAATGATATGAAATGGAATCAGCATTTGAGAACTGTGGTAGGGAAGGTGAGTGGTCAGCTTTGGTTTATTGGGAGAATTTTAGGAAAGAGTGGTTCACCTGTGAAGGAGACTGCGTATAGTACACTGGTGTGACCTACTCTTGAGTACTGCTTGTAATCTACCCCTCCCTCACATCATTTGTTGATTGAGTGGCACTGCCTTTAGGATTAACTCTTTTAATAAGTTTCTAGAGGAATAAGATTTACAATAAACTTTTTACTTATCTTTTTTTCTTTTCCAGTTCATCACATCTAGGGGCTGATTCTTGAAGCCAAAATTTTTGGCACTATAGGTTCTCATGGTTCCAACTGACTTAAATAATGCTGAAGTGAGCCTGTGCTGTATTTTTTGTTTTACTCAAAATTTTATTCTCTCACAATTTTCTATAACACACTGTAGTTACAATTTCCACGTCAACATAGCGGAAAATTGCATTGTTCTTCCCAAAAATAAAAACACGCCAGATCACATCAGAGGCATGCCCACTACTACTCTACTACTCTACTACTTCACTCTGCGATACTAACAATATTCCAAAGGATTTACAAATTTTCTTGACAAATGACTTTATATTACTGTATGTTATCATTTCATAAATGACTCCAAAAATTAACATAATAAATAGTGTCAAATTACGTAAATAATAATAGAAATTTTAAGTGTGCCAAATATTTCGTAATTTTAAATGTTTCTAAAAGAAAATAATTTCAACTGTACATTCAGAACTAGTACATATTGATTGTAACAACGAAAATTAAGTAATTTATTTTTACAGATTTTAGCTTGAATTATAACACATCATGTAAATAATCATATGAAATTCTTTTAGAAAAACAGCTGAGATATTATCAACCTACTGAAAATTCAAAAACATACTTTCAGTATTGATTACTTTATTTCAGGAAAGGTAATGCTAGATGAGGGTGTCCCTTTACAATATGCCCCTCACAAAATTTGGAAACAATGTGTTTACAATACCTACCAAACGGTGTACAAAATGACGCCAAAAGATGGAATACAGATGTACAGAAATATCTGATACATAACATATTACAGAAAAGACAAGAAAATTATCTGCTATACAAGTCATAATTTATACATCTATCAGGACACAGCATTCAGATTTTCGGAACTGTGGAAGATTCTGTCACAAGACAATTGATACAAAGTCAAAACTACAAAATTGCAACACTAAACTATAGAAATAAATACAGAGACACGGTAAATTACTTGAATTACAAATTTTAAGTTTACATCCTTACAATCACACCTTCAAAATCTTCAAAAGAGAAGATAAAAAATTCAGAGCCTAAGTGTACGGCGAGTGAGCCAACTCGAAAAACTGACAAACGTCCGACGGGTACAGACCAGAGGATTTCACTCAGCCGTGAATAGGAATATATTACAAAATCAATCAGCCAAATAAACCAGAGTATTTAAGGATGTGTTGACTCATGAAAAGACAAAATAATGAAAAAATAGTAGGGCCTAAGCTTACGATGTGGGACTGATCCATGAAACCAAGCCACTATGGGTACAGACCAGCAAAAATGTTTTGGCACAACAAAATGAATAAAGGTCATAATCATATCAATAAGTTCAGTCATATGTAAAGTGTAATAATAGTTAGCATCTAGCCTCAGTCAACATTTTCATGCTCTCCTTGAGTACACACACACACACACACACACACACACACACACACACACACACACACACAGAGTCATGCTAATCAGGGGTACCCAAAGCAGAGTTAAGCATGAGTTTGCCCACAACTTAAGTTCCAATGAGATACAATATTGCAGTACTCAGGATAAATATAGGAAAACAGAGTCATAATTAGCGTTGAATGATGACATAATCGAGTAACTTGAGGACCAAAATGAGTGTATGAAATCAAACATGTATACATCTTGTTATACTGTCTATACTACAAACTGTCTTCCACACTATTTGCTGATTGTTCATACAAACTAACCTACATACATAGAGGCCTAGAAGATTCATTTACAATTTATATATATAAAAAAAGAATACATACTGATTTAAAGTTATATAATGTAAAGGGAAGTCAATCCCCTTATTTGAAAAAAAATACATTTATATGGATTAACACTGTCCATAGCAATAATTATTTTTTGTAAGCAAATAGTTCCATGAATTCTTCATATATGATGATTTCCTGACTAATAATTTGCAAACCTCACTCATGACACTGATGTAATTGACAGATGCTTGAGTGCATTACCCAGCACCTACGATCTCTTGTAAGTCGACTGGTCCACCAGGGTACAGTCAAACAGCAGTGTGGGGAGTAGATCCACCCACATCTGTCAGTTTCTTCCCTAGACTTTCTAACACTTTGGACTACTTAAAGTGGTGAAGTATGTGTGTAAACTCCCACTTCTTTAATGATACGACTTAATTGAGATTGTCAGCCGACATTCCTTGCTGCTTAGCTTGCTGCTGCAACCTCCTTTTCTCTTCTTCTCCAAAGTATATTTGCTAGGAACAGGAATTTCCCAAGACTCTTTGTACTTATAAAAATAAGCAGACATACGAAGTTTCTTTTGCTTCACTTAATGATGTATTTTTAAACATCAAACTTTTACAAATCTCATTTTCCACATAAAAAAACACTGTCAAGTAAGTATCCTCATGTATCCAAAGGTTAGAAACAAAGTCCATTTACGCATAAGAGAAAGTTGGCTCAAAAACCAAATCCATTCTGAATACTTGTCTTATCCTCTCCAAGTCCAAGATGAGCATTAATTAACAATATTTCAACTGTTCTTCTTTTTTTTCTACTACAATAGTCAAAGTTAAAGAGCAGCATGGAATAACACAGAAGTTCCTTGAGTCTGCTGTGTTCTTTCATTAAACTTTCATGGCGACACCAGCAAACACTTGTCGGTGCCATTTGACTGTCGTGTCTACAGTCTTCTTACTACACACTTCGGACCTGCACACAGAGACAGTCGACTCACAGTAGATAGGCTCTCTCACACTTATGTTTAAAATATCATGTGTTCGAGATGGTAGAAGGCTGAGTGGTTCTAGAATTTACGCGGAAATTCTCAAAACAGTACATATCACCCTCCTCAGATCGAACACATGATATTTTATACATATTCATCATGTACGTTAATATCACACATAATAACAATTCACATTTTTACTGTATGCATTTATTACATAGGTTTACATGTACCTTTTTCACACACACACAAAAAAAGAAATACTTTTTAGCTGAGCGATTCTTTGATATCAAGACCTGAGTATTCATTAGTGATCCAGTAATCCTGACTAGTATTTAGGAAACATGAGACTTTATTTTTATTTTCAATCATAAACTTCAGTTGTTTGTGATACTCAAGTAATCTAGTTTCTGTTTTCATCTTTAATACTACGTTTCGTAAGTGTGTATTACTTCTAATATTTTATGTAGTTTGGAGGAACTCTGGGAAACATGAAAGTGTTCCTTTCAATGCTTGTAAACTTACATAGCACATAATAATCCTTGTTGTGTATAGAATTCAAACTTACCAGAATAATCCCTATGAAATGTGTGATTTCTGTCATGATACTGTCCTTTTCCCCTAGGATCAGTATCTGTACCTTGCCTGTGGGTTGACCATATGAGTGCAGTTCCTCTCCCTATTATGGTAGGTATGCCCCTTTATACAACATCCCTATACATTAGGCTACAGGTCGTCCTATTTCCATGTAGGTCCGCCTGCCCTGTATATTCAGTAAATGCTGGTTACGCCCTCTTATTCTCTCTGAGTAGGCCTCATGGTTCATTACCCCCCAGTATATATTCCTATGTATACTATAATGAAATATTTTCTTGTAAAGGTAAAACATCTATTCTACACTTCGCACCTACTTCTTAATACTTCGTCTAATCCCTAGAGTCCTCCTCTACTTATCAACTTCTGTACTTCCAGTAGAAACCATGCCTGTATACGCTATTCAGTAGATAATATGCTTACTTAGGCTATTTGAGTCTCACTATCCTACAACTCCTCAATCTATCACAGTATTTGCTACACTGACTTTTCTTAAATAAACATCATGAGTACTTCAATCTTGCTTGTGTTCTCTTTCATTACTCATGCCTCCTCCTTATGTATACTCTCTTGATGTGAAATTGTCACAGGTTTTTTTCTTCTTTTTTTGTGTATATATGCGGTATATAATTGTCATAGGACAGTTTTTATATAAATAGGTGATGTAGAACCACCATCATAAAAAACGATGTGTGCGTATTTCCCGATGTACAGGTATCTTTCCCCCTGCAACACTTGGTGGTTCTCACATCTTTCTAATCTGTTACCTCATTGTTTATGTATCTGTCTCTTTTTGTGTGTATGTAGATGTGTGTTCATGTAGTCTGATTCTTCGGCTTTCTTATCAAAGATAAGATGTAGGTTATTGGAAACCACGGAAACCAGCAAGGACTTCTGCAATAGAAGTAGATGAATATGGGAAGAGGGAAAAAATAGATAGGTCCTCAAATGAGAAGTAAGAAAGGAAATAAATAGAAATGGTTGCTAAGATTGAAGAAGACAGGAAACCCCTCCCACCCCCCTTCCCCAGGGTCCCTATCTCGCAGGTACTTGAGTGAGATGCCAGAGGAGGTTTGGTGTGAAATCGTCTCCTACAGAACGGACATTCCCACCTTCACCCTTGAGGTCTCCAAAGCAAATCTTAGCAACCCTTTGAAAATGGCAAGTGATGAAGAATCAGACACACTTGTTTGTGAGGGTCATCGGAAAGGTGTGGTGTGTGTTTTGTGGTAGTCATGATTTCTGTGTTGTCATAAACCATGATTTTATCCACAAAACTCACCCCTTTCAAAACTGATACAAACCCTCCCTTCTACATCAGACCTCATAAAAGGTATAAAATATTTTATACAAAGTAAAAAATCTATATACTATGTTATCACAGTTGTTTAATTAATCACTAATATTATATGTTCTGCTAACTTAATATTTCCACTAAGAAAAGTATGCTTCAAGAAATATAAACTGGATCTCTGGCTCGATTATGGTGGTTCATCTGTCAAAGAATAATGCAGGTGTCCTAAGGTCAGCTCAGCAAGGACAAAAACCTTGCATAGAGCAAAAGGGCAACAGCTGGCTTGACTATATTACAGTCAGTATGAGAATAGTATTCCCATGACTTCAGAAATTATTTGACAAAGAAAGGGATCACCAGGCAGCCTTCACAAAAACCATTGTTGAGGTCATCGTAATGTC